>NW_024070200.1:31509004-32109004 GCF_014754425.2 Oryx dammah
CATGTTTGGGAACGCATGTACACCCGTGGTGGATTCATGTCAATGTATGGCAAAACCAATACAGAATTGTAAAGTAAAATAAAAAATAAAAAAAAAATGCTTTCCCCCTTCTTTCATTGAGCAGAACACAATTTGGGCTTAATTTGTGTGGTGTCAGGAGCTGCATATTCTTTTACTTCAACTGAAAGCTTGTAAAAATGCAGTCTCATTACAGATAATTTGGAAAAGCCAAGAAAGTAGATAACAATTCTTACAATATCATCAATTATAGACAGTAACATTTAACTGTATTTCTTTCTAAGGTGGTTTTTTTTTTTTCTACTTGTCTCTTATTTTCCTTCTGATGAATTCTTACATATTTCTATCACTACTAAAGTAAAATATTTTCAACTTAATGTGTGAACATTCTAATTTCCCTATTATATTTAAGATTAAATACTTGAAAAAAATCAGTCTAGGAACTATACAACTGGCTTACTAGAAAATGAAATAAAAATACAAATGCCTGTCAATTTTATAGACTTCCCTGAATTATCTGATTTCAACTCACAGTTGCAATGTGTATGTATGACTCTATCCAAAACATCTAAAACCCTCTTATTTCTCAATATCCTTTTCATTATCCATGACTATGTGAAGGTATCCATTTTCATGAGAAGTAGGTATAGCATATTACCTAAAGAACAGACAAAATAAACATTAAACTTTCTGAAAGTCAGCAAGCGTTAAATCAGAAACCAATCAAAACTCAGAACCTAGAAGTATGTAAAATTAGTTGGTCAATTGGAAAGACTGTTCCTCAGGGAAAAGAGAAGTTTGGCAATGCCATTTCAAACTTTTACCTTCATTCCAACCACCCTACCTCTGGCTGGTTGCCTTGATGCCTGTCACTTGGTTTTGATCTTGACCCAGTTAGCGTACAGAGTAGATCAAACTCAGGCAACGTTCCATTTGGAATTCACTGGATCAGTTTTTCAATGTGGAGATTCAATGGTAAAGACTTAGCAATGATATTGACATAATATAAGATGCTTTACATCTTTGATTGGATTTCAGCCATCCCAGCAACACCCTCCACCACTGTTCTGTAAATTTTGGATGCAGCTATCTCATAGAAGGCGATCTGAGATTATGAAGAGACAACTGTTTGGCTCATTATAAAGTCAGATGTGTTCTTTGGCATTTGAGTGGACAGCAGAGACTTTGACATTAACACATGGCTCATTAGGAATGAATTTGAGCTTGGCCTTTTGCTGCACTTAAAACAAAATACCTAATATAGAGAAGCAACTCCTTGAAAATGCCGATACAATCTCTTAAACATACAAAGCTGTAATTTAAAACAAAGGCACCATTCCTCTAGGCATTTGCCATTAAGAGCACAGTGCGTGTCTTAAAACTGTGAGGTAAACAACGAACAGACAGGATCATGTTCCTTTTATCTTTCTTGTTCCTAGTGACAAATACACAGACTTTTCCTGTTCTTCCTAACTGTTTGTCATGTTCTAGAACAGACTGTCTTGTAGTTTCATGACAGGGTCATGTTTACAGCATTGCATAGTAGTTAGTGGTCAGTTACCACTTTTATGATAAATTTGATTTTGCAACTCAGCTGATTCAATTTACACCCAGCTGAAACTTGAAACATAAAGCAGTTAACTACCTTGAATCTACAAAGCAGAATACTCTTTGATGTTGAGGCAGCTTAGCACTGTGTATTGAAACCAGTAGGTACACTATTAGCACAAACTGTTGTTTTTAACTTACACTGTTTATCAGCTTTGCATTTCGACTGACCGTCATCATTCCCCTTGCTTCCAGTACTTTCAACAATAAATTGCAAAGTGTTTCATTCTAAAATAATTTAAATATTATTTTCATTTAATTTTGAAAAAGTCTATATTAGAATCTGTTTTGCTGCTCTGAGCATGTAAAATTGTAAAGAAATAAATGCTGCTTTCATAATTTATGTATAACAAAATATACACCCAGTCAATTGAGAGAAGTGTGTCTGCCAGTCCTGTCAGTTATGATGAAAATTACAAATCCCTTATACTTTGAGATATGTTTGCAGAAGCAAATACAATGCTCAGGGAAAGAGCACATCTATCAAACATTTCATGGACAACATGACATGACTAAAAGCTTCAGAACTTGAGTAATGCTGAAAAGCACAAAATGGGTTCACATATTTTTAAACCTTCAAGATTTTAAATGATAAAAAGCTAGTACAAAGAGTCCATAAAAACCAAACAAAAGAACAGATCAAGCGAACCTCTCTAAGCAAACAAGTTTAGTTTGAGACTGAACCAGCATCCACAACATGCTCTTCTGCTACCTATTTATGGTAGTTCCTTAACCAAGGCATATTTCATATTGCAAATGGTGGAATATCCTGCTAGATAATAATATGGGAAAACTTTCCTAAAGGGTCTCTGTATTGTATTTAACTGAAATATATCCTAACCAGAATGAATCTATATTCTGTTCTGTTTATTTATGTCTTCATGGTTCTCATAAGAAGCACTTAAATAGATGTTTTTAATTGACTAAATAATCTTTTAAATTATTTTATCTTTATATAAGCTATCTAAAAGAAAAATATGCATCAGTCAGTTCAGTTCAGTCGCTCAGTCGTGTACAACTCTTTGCGACCCAATGAATCACAGCATGCCAGGCCTCCCTGTCCATCACCAGCTCCCGGAGTTCACCCAAACTCATGTCCATCAAGTCGGTGATGCCATCCAGCCATCTCATCCTCTGTCATCCCCTTCTCCTCCTGCCCCCAATCCCTCCCAGCATCAGAGTCTTTTCCAATGAGTCAACTCTCCGCATGAGGTGGCCAAAGTACTGGAGTTTCAGCTTTAGCATCAGTCCTTCCAAAGAACACCCAAGACTGATCTCCTTTAGAATGGACTGGTTGGATCTCCTTGCAGTCCAAGGGACTCTCAAGAGTCTTCTCCAACACCACAGTTGAAAAGCACCAATTCTTTGGTGCTCAGCTTTCTTCACAGTCCAACTCTCACATCCATACATAACCACTGGAAAAACCATAGCCTTGACTAGACAGACCTTTGTTAGCAAAGTAATGTCTCTGCTTTTGAATATGCTATCTAGGTTGGTCATAACTTTCCTTCCAAGTAGTAAGCGTCTTTCAATTTCATGGCTACAATCACCATCTGCAGTGATTTTGCATAAGTTAATCCAAATAAATAAGATCCCAGAAAAGACAATAACTACATAATTAATAGCATTGACTAGGAATCAGAATAAGTAATTTCTAGCTATAACCAATGATAAACTATTTAAGTTATGCCTCATTTTTTAAATCTGTAAAATAGAAAAAATGACACTTGCCTTTACAAATTCCAAACCTGTGAAGAACAAAATAGAAAACCTATGATAACACTTCACAAAAATAACAAACCTGTAAGACTTGGGGAAATTATATGCAATAAGAAGATTCAACTTTGAAAATAAAATCTTGAGAGGTTTTATGTTGTTGCTATTTAGCTGCTCACTTGTGTCTGACTCATTGAGACTCCAAAGCCAGGCTCCCCTGTCCTTCACTATCTCCTGGAGTTTAGTCAGATTCATGTCCGTTAAGTCAGTGATGCGATCTAACCATCTCATCCTCTGCTGCCCTCTTTTCCTTTTGCACTCAATCTTTCCCAGCATCAGGGTCTTTTCTAATGAGCTGGCTCTTTGCATCAGGTGGTCGAAGTATTGGAGCTTCAGCTTCAGCATCAGTCCTACAATGAATATTCAGGGCTGATTTCCTTTACAATGGACTGGTTTGATCTCCTTCCCATCCAAAGGACTTTCAAGAGACTTCTCCAGCACCACAGTTCATAAGTATCAATTCTTCAGCACTCACTCTCACTCCCAACACTCAGATCCTTACATGACTACAGGAAAAACCATAGCTTTGACTATAGGAACTTTGTCAGCAGTGATATCTATGCTTCTTAATATGTGGTCTAGATTTGTCATAACTTTCCTTCCAAGGAGCAAGCATCTTCTAATTTCATGGCTGCAATCACTATCAGCAGTGATTTTGGAGCCCAAGAAAAGAATATCTGTCACTACTCCCAATGTTTCCCCTTCTATTTGTATGAAATGATGGGACTGAATGCCATGATCTTAGTTTTTTGAATGCTGATTTTTTAAGCCTGCTTTTTCACACTCCTCTTTCACTCATCAAGAGGCTCCTTAGTTTCTCTTCACTTTCTGCCATTAAAGTGGTATCATCTGCATATCTGAGGTTGTTGAAATTTTTCTTGATTCTAGCTTGTGAGTCATCCAGCCCAACATTTTGCATATTATTCTGAATATAAGTTAAATAAGCAGTGTGACAATATTTCCAAACTGTCTAAATATCCAATAAAAAGTACACCTTTTACAAATATGAATTTAGATTTCAGGAATAAGGAATGATGTGTTGCTTAAGTCAGTAGAAATTTTAAAAATTTCTCCATGTTTATTAAAGGATCATCATCACTCAGTAACTCTGTGAAGTTTAAGCTAGATTTCTTTTCTGAGCTGAATATCAAAGTGCTCCTGATCACATATAAGTGCTCAGGTACAAAAGAATTTGGAATCACCTGAAGAACTATTCATTCTGTGTGATTTCTGGGTCCTTCTGACCAACCAAATTACTTTTTATTGAATGAATAAATCTTTTTATAAAGGAACCATTCTTATTTAAGCCTGTTTTCTATAGACAATGTACCTAAGTTGCTTGTTCTGCATAAAGTGCATAGAGAGAATCAACAGTTTGGAAGTGTGCCTCGCGGAAGTATTTTAAATAGATTCACTTGGGTTTGGAGAACACAGTGTAATGCAGTAAAGAGTATATACGAGAATGGGAGAGAAAGAGAATGCAGAACTGAAGATGGGTTTTATACCTGGGACCAGTAAACCAAGTAAAAGATTATGTACTATCATAGATAAATGTAAGGATATTTGTACTAAAAATAACAATATTCTGCTGTGTACTTAGTTGCTCAGTCGTGTCTTGATTCTTTGTGATTCCATGGACTATAGCCTGTCAAGCTCTTCTTCCATAGGGATTCTCCAGGCCAAGCATTTCAGTGGGTTGTCACGCCCTTCTCCAGGGGATCTTCCCAACCCAGGGATCAAACCCAGGTCTCTTGCACTGCAGGCAGCTTCTTTACAGTCTGAGCCACCATGAAAGCCCAATAATCCTGGAGTAGGTAGCCTATCCCTTCTCCAGGGCATCTTCTTGACCCAGGAATGGAACCAGGTCTCCTGCATTGCAGGTGGATTCTTCACCAGCCGAACTACCAGAGAAGCCCAATATGCTGCTGCTGCTGCTGCTAAGTCGCTTCAGTCCAACTCTGTGTGACCCCATAGACGGCAGCCGACCAGGCTCCCCCATCCCTAGGATTCTCTAGACAAGAACACTGGAGTGGGTTGCCATTTCCTTCTCCAAGGCATGAAAGTGAAAAGTGAAAGTGAAGTCACTCAGTCGTGTCTGACTCTTAGCGACCCCATCAACTGCAGCCTACCAGGCTCCTCCACCCATGGGATTTTCCAGGCAAGAGTACTGGGGTGGGGTGCCATTGCCTTCTACTACCTGGCAAATATTCATTCAGTCCTCAGCATGTAAGTGGAAGGAACACAAAGTAAAATGTTTCATTTGTAATAATTCCAGAGTTAAAGGAAATATGAATTTGAGGAATGATGCTTAGAAACTGCTCTTCTGAAGCTTCCCTGGAGGTCTAGTGGCTAAGACTTGATGCTTCCAATGCAGAAGGCACCAGGGTTCAGTCCCTGGTTGGGGAACTAAGATTCTGCATGCTGTATGGTGTGTCCAAAAACATAAAGAAAATAAAGTAGAATTAGGAACACCTAAAAATATTTTAAAAAGTGCTAATCTGTCAAGTACAGCAGATAACAGCATTCAATTCAAAATGTCTTCTGTTGACAATCTCTTTAACAAGTGGTGCTGGGAAAACTGGTCAACCACTTATAAAAGAATGAAACTAGAACACTTCCTAACAACATACACAAAAATAAACTCAAAATGGATTAAAGATCTAAACGTAAGACCAGAAACTATAAAACTCCTAGAGGAGAACATAGGAAAAACACTCTCCGACATAAATCACAGCAGGATCCTCTATGACCCACCTCCCAGAATACTGGAAATAAAAGCAAAAATAAACAAATGGGACTAATTAAAATTAAAAACTTCTGCACAACAAAGGAAACTATAAGCAAGGTGAAAAGACAGCCTTTGGAATGGGAGAAAATCATAGCAACTGACAAAGGACTAATCTCAAAAATATACAAGAAACTCCTGCAGCTCAATTCCAGAAAAATAAATGACCCAATCAAAAAATGGGCCAAAGAACTAAACAGACATTTCTCCAAAGAAGACATACAGATGGCTAACACATGAAAAGATGCTCAACATCACTCATTATCAGAGAAATGCAAATCAAAACCACAATGAGGTACCATTTCACGCCGGTCAGAATGGCTACTATCCAAAAGTCTACAAGAAATAAGTGCTGGAGAGGGTGTGGAGAAAAGGGAACCCTCTTACACTGTTGGTGGGAATGCAAACTAGTACAGGCACTATGGAGAACAGGGTGGAGATTCCTTAAAAAACTGGCAATAGAACTGCCATACAACCCAGCAATCCCACTGCTGGGCATACACATCTAGGCCAGAACTGAAAGAGAGACATTTACCCCAATGTTCATCGCAGCACTGTCTATAATAGCCAGGACATGGAAGCAACCTAGATGTCCATCAGCAGACGAATGGATAAGAAAGCTGTGGTACATGTACACAATGGAATATTACTCAGCCATTAAAAAGAATCCGTTTGAATCAGTTCTAATGAGGTGGATGAAACTGGAGCCTATTATACAGAGTGAAATAAGCCAGAAAGAAAAACACCACTACAGTATACTAACACATACATATGGAATTTAGAAAGATGGTAACGATAACCCTGTATGCGAGACAGCAAAAGAGACACAGATGTATAGAACACTTTTGGACTCTGTGGGAGAAGGAGAGGGTGGGATGATTTGGGAGAATGGCATTGAAATATGTATAATATCATATGTGAAACGAATCGCCAGTCGAGGTTTGAAGCATGATACAGGATGCTCGAGGCTGCTGCACTGGGATGACCCAGAGGGATGGTACAGGGAAGGAGGAGGGGATGGGGGGTCAGGATGGGGAAGACGTGTACACCCGTGGTGGATTCATGTTGATGTATGGCAAAAACAGATGTGGACGTTAAAATTTTTAAAAAAAAAGTCTTTTCTTTATGATTTTAGAGACCCTGCCACACACATGCACACATACTTTTGTCCATCAAAAGTTTTCCAATTAACATCCACTTAAAAATTAAACTGAATTTTAATTTTTATGTGAATGTTATTTTATACTCTGTATTTTATGTATAAACAATGCAAATGTTACCTGTGTAGCAGTAAGAAAAATGAAGTCCTCAACTAAAACACTTCCTGAAAAGATTGTTCAAATTTTGAACAATATTACTGGTGAACTTACTACTGTATCTACCTGCTTTAAAACAGCTCCACATTCACTTCACTCCTTACTGAGCCCTCTTCCTGATCTTCAGCTCCAAAAATGCACATGGTCATCTTCTAATAGGCTTTAGAAAAATAGTTTATCCCAGAGTTCCCCAAGGTATGCATGTAAGGTAAGCAACTCCACAAATGATCTAGGAGTACATGTACTTGTGAATCTTGGAAACAGAAAGGTTTTTCAACATCATTATTATTAGTGTTTATTGTTCCAAAGTTTACACTATATGCATCCTCTTACTTATCACCAGTTCCATACATCAATAATCCAAAGTCTGAATTAAGAGAACAAGGAAGTAGAAATGAAAAATAATACTTCAGAATTATGCCACATGAATGTCTGCTTCTAGAAGTGAAAGGGTGGAGATGATTCTCAGCACACAGGCTTATTTTTGGTTTTAAGCTCTATGGCCTGATTTCTACTTGACTACCATAATTTCTATTTGTGAAGATGTTAGAGGTATACAGCAGAAGAACTTGTGCTCAGCTTTATACTTTCACATACATTTACCAGATTATTATTTTTTTTTTACTTGTTCTTGACAGTGCTTCCTATATTTTGGAATTAATTTTGAGGAGAATCTATGTCACCATCATTTCTCTAATAAGGGACACTTTAAATAGACATTGGTTACTGGTAAAACTGTAAGCACTGACCTCTGCACATTCTGAAGGAAAAAGCTTTCATCCATTGCCAGAAAAGGCCTCTCAGGGATATTCCTACTTGTATTTGGCTGGATTTCTGAGCCTGAGAATCTTCATGTACCACAGAGAAGGTTATTCCTCCTGGTATAATCAACCTATCAAACAGTCATTTATCCTGAACAATACTGTGCTGCTGCCTACATTTAGTCTCATAGTGAGAATAAAGTCATTTCTCATGAAATCTTTTAATAGATACCTCTACAACTCATTATTCTTTATTGTAAATAAGGTGCTAGGCAGTAATAAAACATGATAAAATGGAAAATGCAATAACGTTTTTGTTAAATCTCAAGTTGATGGTTTACCTTAAAGCATATTTTTCAGAAAATATTTCTTATATTTAAACAGATAGGACTCAAAACCATCTTATTCAATAATGCTAGTTTCATGGGTATGTGAAATAACTGACAAAGAAAGGAGTAAGAAAGGAAATGGGGTTTTTAAGCATCAAGTATGCTGACAGCAATGACAATACACTACCATAAGGAGAGCTGAAGAGAAAGAATCATGTCCTGACAAAATCAGTTCCATTTAGGAAGGGATCAAACCTGATATCTGGGGTTCCCAGGTGTCTCAGTGGTAAAAGAATTCGCCTACCAATGTAGGAAACGCGGGAAAGATGGGTTCGATCCCTGGGTTGGGAAGAGGCCCTGGAGAAGGAAACTGCAGCCCACTCCAGTATTCTTACCCAGGAAATCCCATGGACAGAGGAACCTGGTGGCCCACAGTCTATGGGGTCGCAAGGAGTTAGACACAACTGAGCACACACACAGCTAAACCTGGTATTTGAAAAACACTGAAAAACAGCACTTGAAAAACCTATCCACAAGAGGAAGATCAAATGTAAATAAAAACAGTGTTTTATCATTTGAATATGGAGAAGGCAATGGCACCCCACTCCAGTACTCTTGCCTGGAGAATTCCATGGATGGAGGAGCCTGGTGGGCTACAGTCCATGGGGGGTCGCTAAGAGTTGGACACGACTGAGCGACTTCACTTTCACTTTTCACTTTCATGCCTTGGAGAAGGAAATGGCATCCCACTCCAGTGTTCTTGCCTAGAGAATCTCAGGGACGGGGGAGCCTGGTGGGCTGCCATCTATGGGGCTGCACAGAGTTGGACATGACTGAAGCAACTTAGCAGCAGCAGCAGCAGCAGCATTAAGTGGTCACCCCGTGATGCTGTGAGATGCTGTGCCCACTAACCTGGAGGGTGACGCATGCAGAGCTGATTTCTGGTGAGAGGTGGGACAACGGCATGAAGTTCAAGGTGCCTCCTGGCAGGGATGTATTAGAATCTCCCTGATGGGTTAGGACGACTCCATAAGAAACCCCCCAAGAGGAAAGGAACCAAAGACCCCAAAGGAAAAACTCACCATGAGAAAAGGGGCAGTCTAGTCTGACGGTCTTGGGTTTCCAGCAGAGATGTAGGGTAGCCTAAGTCAATTTTATTCGAGTTGTTCACAGTGGGAAATAGTCATTCTGCTGGTTTTGCCATTCCTGGACCCAAAGTGCCCGTGGTTTCTATATCATTTATACATTCTTTTACCTTCTCAAAGATCACATCTGCTATACAATCACTCAAGTCTTGACAATGTCAATAAAAAGTAGGAACTGTTTGTGATGGGCTTAGAATTTGCCATGGACAAGATACCAGGAGTGTGCTTCAACATGAATCTGTCATCATCAAACTTTCCCCCTATATGGACTTGCAGCCAGTGTCATTATGGAAGAGGAAGTATTCAGCCTGACATATAAAGCCCAGAATAATTCTGTGAAAGCCGGAATCTTTAAACCTTTGCTCCCAGTGCTAAGAGCACAGAAATTTTCTCTTGTTTTTGGAAGTCTGTGTTCAAAAAGCTCAAAGGAGACACTGTCCAGGGGCTCAATGTTGATGATGATGTGGAAAAAAATATGGTGAGGTTGACTAAGGCTAGTGGTACAGAAGTCACTGCCAAAGCAAGAGATGAAAGAGATACTGAGTTTGATCCTTGGGAAGACCCCCTAGAGTAGGAAATGGTAAATTGCTCCAGTATTGTCTGGAAAATTCCACAGTCCATTGGGTCACAAAGAGTCGGACATGACTGAGCACACACAGAAAATGACTAAGGCTAGTATGTCTCCCGGTGGCGGCAACAGCATCAACAAAACCCAGAGCAGGTAAAATTTTAATTGAACTGTGTTCATTTTTTCCTTTTCATGTGTTCTATCACATCTCCCAGAACAGTACCCTTTATGTATCCTTGGGCCTTAATATTCTCTTCTCCTTGAACCATTTTTAAAAAGAAGAGTTTATAAACATTTTGATCAGATTTCAATATCTCAATATTTTTATCATCAAGGTATTTCCTCATTTACTTATCCTGAACACTTTGGAAGAAACTGACATGTTCTGCTGTGTTCTCTACTTCTAAGGTGCACATCCTACTTTCCACTGAAGGTATGTGTAGCTACATGACTTATTACTATTGAGAAATCGTGATGGAAGTGTGGTACGTCACCTTCAGGCCATAGACCATAAAACCACTGGGTATACTCTGTGCTATTTTTTCTCTGCCAGGTTAGGGTAGAAAGGTTTATGTTGACCATGGAGAACATACATTGAGAAAGGTAAAGACTCTATTAGTCTGCTTCCTTTAATGACCATGTAGAAAAGAACCCTTTCTGTTGGACAGTTCTACAGGAAACCATAAAGTTATATACTGTTTGGTTCATGAGCTGCATTCTGCACTAATATGTTGCAGTAAGTGGATTATGTCACTTCGGGTGCTTTTGTGTTATTGCCAACTCGTTGCAACCCCATGGACTGTAGCCCGCCAGGCTCCTCTGTCCATGGGATTTCCCAGGCAAGAATACTAGAGTGGGTTTCCATGCCCTCCTCCAGGAGATCTTCCCCAACCAGGGACTGAGCCTGCATCTCTCACGTCTCCAGCATTGGCAGGCAGGTTCTTTACCACTGAGCCACCTGGGAAGCCCTATGTCACTTTACATATGTTTATAAAGATGACTTACATATGGTGGAATTTCAGACATGCGTCCTCACAGGTAACAGATAGAGGAAATTTTGCTTAGCTATTCATCCTAAATATCTTCCCATACTGGTGTGAAAAAAGTAATTTCATTTTTGTAAAGGTTGTATATTTCATTTTGCCATATTTTATTTAACTAGTTTCCCATTGACAGGATGTATCATATTTCATTCTGCTATACATTTAAATGTAGTCAGTGCTTACTGAAGTTTCTTTCATAAAATAGTTTTATCATCCCTGATTTATGTTCATATATATTACATCAGTTAGCTGAATATCAGCAATTTCATTTTTTTTTCAGGAATGCTTGGATGTTATCATCTCCAAGCACTGTATGTGTTTGAGATTCTTCTATCTTCTTTACATTTGAATGAGAACTTGGTGAGGACAAAACAAAAATAATTATTGGTTTATGGGATTATGATTATTTTCTCAAGATTTGTAAAACATTGCTACTGAGTTATCTTAAGCTGAATATTTTAGTGCAGAGTACTTAGACAAATTATAATGTTTTTTATATTTTTTGTAATGTGTCTTCATCTGAATACCCAAAGAACTTTATTGTGGTGATAACTGAAACCAGAGACCCCTCCACCGAAATGTCCATACATTATTTTATTCCATTAGTTCAATACTAAATACGGATATAGTAAATATTTACAGCATTCTATTAGTTCCTCTTGCATCCATGTGCCATTTGTCCTCGAGATTCAGATTTCTATCTAATATCTATACTTCTCTTTCATAGTGTCAATAATTTTCAGAAGCATCAATTGTGTCTAAGTTGTATCAGAAGCTGTATCATCTTTGCCTAACTTTATACATCACCATTTCTTGGGTTTCATTCATTATCTACTGCAAACTACATGATTTTTCAAACTTGACTTTCCTTCCCTAACTCAGTTTTAAGATGTATCCTTTATAGTCCTTATTGCTTTTAACTTGTTTCACTTATTTTATGTCTTTATATAAACTTTAGGAATCTTTCATGAAAGTGAAAATATTTATTATTTCCTAATATATTCTTTCTTCTTGGTTATCAAATATTTTTCATTGCCTTTATTTTCTTAGGAGTCATATTCTCTATTTTATAATAGGGAATAATATTTACCTATTATATAAAAATTCCATGCATCTTACTTTTACCATTTATCTACCTTTTATTCATTATATTTATCTTATCTATTAATCCCTCCCTGGATACATTTCATGCTATGCTATCTTAATTTTCTTTATTATCAATAATATTTAGATAGCAAGGTTTACCAAGAGCAACAATTTGTCTAAGGATAATGTAATAAAGGAAATTAGAAAATAACCTGGAGGCAATAAAAAGTAAGGAACATACTTCCAAAATATGGAACTGGAGGACAGATGTAACTAAAGAATGTTCCAAACAGACAAATCATCTTTGTTTTCTACAGCACAGATCCCTAACTCACAGTAATGGTCTGAAGTTAATGGATTAGAAAAATATATACTGTAGTACTCTATTTCACAAGATCCAAGGCCCACATCGGACAAGGCAATGGCACCCCACTCCAGTACTCTTGCCTGGAAAATCCCATGGATGGAAGAGCCTGGTGGGCTTCAGTCCATGGGGTCGCTAAGAGTCGGACACGACTGAGCGACTTCACTTTCACTTTTCACTTCCATGCATTGGAGAAGGAAATGGCAACCCACTCCACTGTTCTTGCCTGGAGAATCCCAGCGACGGGGGAGCCTGGTAGGCTGCCGTCTGGGGTAACACAGAGTCGGACACGACTGAAGTGACTCAGCAGCAGCAGGAGCAAAGCCCACATACCATTGTTCATGTAAGATTCCTGCAATATTTATTCATTAATTCTGTTGACATGACCAGTCTAAATTATTCAGGAAGAATATCTTTATTTTTCAATCAGATATCTTAGAAGACAAGAAGAGTAAAATGCAATTGTTGTAAAGAATATAGAAAACAATATGTTTTATGAAATAACAGGGAAAAACATTTCAAGAATTTAAGACATGCAAAATTTTTCCAAGTTGAAAGTGAAATCATGAAGAGCATTCAATAAGAGAGACCATAAAAACTGAATCATTAAAGAGCTTTTAATAGCTCCCCTTGTGGTTCAGATGGTAAAGTGTCTGACTACAATGCGGAAGACCCAGGTTCAATCCCTGGGTCAGGAAGATCCTCTGGAGAAGGAAATGGCAACCCACTCCAGTACTCTTGCCTGGAAAATCCCATGGACAGAGAAGCCCGGTAGGCTACAGTACATGGGGTCGCAAAGAGTTGGACACGACTGAACAACCTCACTTCACTTCACTTCAATAGCTCAAAAACATTTTTGAACATCACAAGATACAAAAGTGGGTAGGGTATGTGATGCATGGGAATAAATTAGGAGAACAATTATGTAGGGCCTCTTCAGTTCAGTCCAACTCTGAAAAGAACTTAAATGTTACCTTTTATGGCACCTATAATTGTATAAGTTAAACCTGGTTTGTATACACACCTCTAAGTTTTTGTGGTTGTTTGTTTGTTTTTAAGAAGAAATCTTGCAATACAGTACATGGTAAGCCAGTTTGAATAGAGATTGTTGGTAGAGAGACCTGATAATTCTCTTAAAATAGTCCAAGTAAATTCTCATTAGTGATCATTTAAATAATGGCAGTACGGTACACAGGGCACTCTATATTCAAGAGCAAGTTCATAAAATAGATTTGATGAAATGACTATAAAAATATCAGAAAAGTTGTACTATGATAAGGAAAAAGAAGACAAAAGTGGTAATGGAACTTATTGACAACAGAGTTTACTTATATAGCATCTCGGGAGGATAAGTCATAAATTCAATAAAATAGTTTGAGTTAAAAAAATTCTAAATAGGAATTCTATATGGAAATACTTGTGTGAACTTTCATTATTAATCATTCTGAAATTCAGTATACTTTAGCAAAAGAGATATTAATTTGAGAGTGCCCAACTTTTAAATGATAAATAAAATTTACTAGAGTTAATAATGTCATTAATCATTTTTCAAGTAAGAGTTTACATAAGATAAAAAAAAGTAATTAAATTGAAAATGACTAGGAAGCCTGTCATTTAATGTGCAGGTAGAGAAGGATGACAGGCAAAGGCAAGGACTATGAGAAATGTAGTAGGAGAATTAGCTACTACGAGAAGAAATGAATTGTAGACACCAAGGGAGAACATATTATAAACTTCAGAGTATAGATAACACTATCAAAAACTGTAGAAATAAAATATGGTGAACATTTTCTATAAACAAGTGTAAATTTATAAAAGCCAACACTCAGAAGTTGATACTGAATATAATTTAAGAGATAGAGTAAAATAGTTTGGGTAATGGCCAGACACTGATGTCTTAAGAAGTGTATACCACTGAGTAATTTGAGAAAGCTGAGAGTATAAGCACAAAACATTACTTCCAGATAATGCTGTGGTACAGAAAAGATGCATTTTGTTAAGAAATGGATTTCTATAGGCTTTTTCTTGTTTGGTTATGTTCCTTATGAAGAATGCTTATACAGAAGCATTGGAACAAAGAGAAAATAGAGAACAAGGATGAAAGGGAGAAAGAAAGGAGAGCAACAAAGAGAAAGGAGGGAAAGGAAAGAGAGAGGGAGGGAGTATCATAATGGGGAAGAGAATGAATGAATAAAGATGAATGAATAATGGAATAATGGACACAATTAGGGGCAGAAGTTTCTTAACAAACATTTGTAGGAGACAGAAGTTAAGGAAATGTGAGTTTTGGAAAATGAGAAATAGTACAGTCTCTATGACAATGAAAAAGTAGAATAGGTATGATTAAGAACTAAAGGAGATGGAAGTTGTTGTTTTTTCTTTTCCTGACATTATTTTTAATCTCTAAAATATGAAGTATGAATATTGCCTTTACAGAAGGGAAGCGGAGTTTCTAGAGAATTAAAAATGGTGTCAACAGGTTTTACAAAGACACGACTGAAGCAACTTAGTATACATGCACAGCACTACAAAGACCCTCATGACTGGGCTTAGATCCCAGGTATGTCTGATAAGGATAGATTTACAACTTCATCTCAAGGTTGTGCATTTTTTGCTGGCAATGTCAAGCAACATTAAAATACTAAAGGTGAAAACAGATGACTTGTTTTAGTCCATGCTTGGACTAGTCAGAGTTTTAGGATAAACATGAAGTTGAGACTGCTGGTAGTCTTGGGGGAGAAGTGGTATTGTTGCTATTAAGTCTGGAACCAACGTTTGGAAGGCTTTTACTTGGAGAGTTCTTACTTCACTTGAAAATCACAGTATATAAATTCCTGCATAAATCTCTTTTTCCGTACTGAAACATCTTAATCTCTGTGCCTGTCATCCCTGCATTCATACAGGCAGTCATACCCATCTTTCCATACATACCTAAATGTTTTGTCTCTGTGTTCTCTTGAATTGTCTCCCTCCTCCACACCTAGCTCCCAAATAACCACCTCCATTTTGCTCTAATATATGTGCCAGCAGGTAACTGCATAGTATTCACTTTCTAGATCTCACAAGCTGAAAGAAGAGGAAACTGCTTTCCAGGCCACCACCTCAATATCTCCCCCAAATCAGTTTTAACGCTTGGTGTCTAGATATGGCTTGATTCTATGAGTCTTCCAGTAGACTCAATCCATAAAGTGTTCCACAAGTGAAAACTTCTGATCTATTGAAGCTTTTCAGTTCAGTTAGTTCAGTCGCTCGTCGTGTCTGACTCTTTGCGACCCCATGAATCGCAGCACACCAGGCCTCCCTGTCCATCACCAACTCCCAGAGTTCATTCAGACTCATGTCCATCGAGTCAGTGAGGCCATCCAGCCATCTCATCCTCTGTCGTCCCCTTCTCCTCCTGCCTCCAATCCCTCCCAGCATCAGAGTCTTTTCCAATGAGTCAACTCTTCGCATGAGGTGGCCAAAGTACTGGAGTTTTAGCTTCAGCATCATTTCCTCCAAAGAAATCCCAGGGCTGATCTCCTTCAGAATGGACTGGTTGGATCCCCTTGCTTTTAGCAGTCAACAAAATTTGAAACTACTAATACACATTATAATTTGTTGAACCTTTTAAATTATTGTTAAATGATGTTCATTATTATTATGCTTGAGTATTTTTCAAAATATTAATTGCATACTTATACTTTTCAATAGAATTTTTATCATTATTGCTTTGGGGCTCTTAGAATTTCAAAAGAAACTTTTACATATGCATTCAAACATATTTACTAAGTAAAAGCAAGTCTTAAACATCTGCTTCTACAAAATTTGCTGAGGTCCAGCTATGTAACAAAAATGCTGCCACTGAACCACAAGGTAAAAACCATTCCAGAAGAGACAAGCTCAGTAGTCTATGAAATGTGTGGAATATTTCTAAGATAAATAATTAATAGATAAATAAGAATTAAGATAAATTAAGACAAATAAATAAGAAATAAATATTTCTAAGACAAATAATATGATATATAATCATTTATAATCTCTTCATCAGATTGAAGTCCAGAAATCAGAAACTAACTATATAAATAACTTTTGTAGTTGTATAAATTAAATCACACACTAGAAAGCATAATTTACAAGTACTCGTTAAGATTTTTGAAAATATAGAATGAAGGATCTCTTTAAAGCTTTTAAATGCACAGTATCACACTGTCTCCAAATTTTTTTAAGTCCCTTCTCCTTTTGTTCTATATCATTCACTCTTTAATCAGTGTTTCGGTTTCAATTACTCTGCTTTCTCCATAGAGTTATTGGCACCCTTTATAACAACTATATTATTACATTCATATTATTTAAACCCACTCACAATGCCAGAACTAGTAATTCAGTAGCACTTATACTTGTATTGCAACATGACTTCCATTTGGATGTGTATGTTCCAAAGTCATTTTTTTAGGGTTTAATCATTTGAATCATATACCTTTCAGAAATGAATCTGGATACTACAGCCAAATTTCTACCAAAATATTAAGATGTGCCTTGTCTGTTTTATTAATGTATTATAAGAATTAATTAGTAATAAGTTTTCAATTCCCTTGTCTTGGCTTTATATAATTTAGAAGTGATTTCACAGCTTCCACATAATTAATTCTGCTACTATTCTTTGATCTTTAATCAACATTTCACATTTGTCTGTTTATTTCTAATGGTACCCTGCAGCTTTTAAATTTACTTTGTTCCCACTTTATTTTCAAGGCCTAAAAGCAAAGCTTAATTTTCTAGATGTAACAACAGGAACAAAACACCTGTGCCTCATTTTCAATAGTGAAAATAAAATGAGAATTAAATAAATAAAAATAATTGAAACAAAAATAAAAAACAAAAAAAAAATACTTTCTATCAAGTCCTTAGAATCTCATGCGCTGTTCTGTTTTTCTAATCTTTAACAAATATTTGCTATAAATTTGCCAATTTAAAAATCATACATATTTAAGACCTTAACATAATAAATATATTGATGTATCTTGAGAAAAAATGTGACGTCTAAAACATATATGATGGTTTCAGGAATGTTTTATCTCAAAAGACCCATAAGCACACAAAATGTACCTATATCCCAAGCACTGGTGCTATATTGTGACACTGACTGTCAGAATAAAAAATATCACAATAAAACATTTGCTTTTCTGCTTAACAAAATCAAACATTCTCTAAAGGAGCACACACAAAAATTATACATGAATTAATTTAAAAAAAGAGGTGATATGATTCTATATGTAGAAAATGGAATCTGTTAAAGAGTTATAAATGTGAAATATATTTCAATTTTAGATATGAGAAGATTCTACTTGCAAAATGTTTTACTAAATGGTAATAAAAATAAGCTATTTTTCATAAACAACTCAATTTTAACATAAGGTGATTTATTCACTAACCTTCAAGATAATAAAATACAGTGTAAAAATACTCTAAATATATTGGTAACATCTGACTGGAGATAATGCTCTTTGCAACCCCAGGGACTGTAGCCCACCAGGCTCCTCTGTCCATGGAATTTTCCAGGCAAGAGTCCTAGTCGGTTGCCATTTTCCTACTCCAAGGGATCTTCCCAATCCAAGGATTAAACTTGTGTTCCTTGCATTTCCTGCACTGGCAGGTGGATTCTTTACCACTAAGCCTACTGGGAAACACAATTTAATATTTACTTTTACTTTTATACAAGTTTGTATTCTGGAATTTTCTCTTACACTTTTAAAATATATTTAATATTTACTTTTTCATAGTAAATGTGAATACTTACTATGATCAATATTTTTAAATTAATCAGTTTGATACATTTGCATAAATGTTTAGTGGATGTCTAAAATGTTCTTTTCCCAAATTATTAAAGTAAGAGAAACAAATATCAGAATAATTACAAAAATGTCAATGACAATTGCTTTAGGAAATATACACTTTGGTAGTTAAAAGTTATTTGCCTGAACAAGATTTAGGAGATGGAATTGACTAAATTAAAGACAAGACAATATAATGGCTTGGTAATTGCCATGTAAATACCCCATCATTACACTGTGAATATGTGATTGCTTCTCTTCTTTAAAGAAGACTCCAGTTTACATGGTATTTTCTTAGGGACTATTAAATGTAATTACAGGGTAAATGTCAGGAGAATGGAAACAAAGTGGAATTTGGCCTTGCATATCTATATCCTCTAAGAATTAATAGCTATTCTGCAAAAGTCACTCTGTTTGGATATGAGTACATTGCTTGTCCCTGTCATTGTCTCAGAGTGTAATTGCTCAGTTGTGTCTGACTCTTTGTGACACTTTGGACTGTAGCCCGCCAGGCTCCTCAGTCCATGGGATCCTGGAGTAAAAATACTGGAGTGGGTTGCCATGCCTCCTTTAGGGGATCTTCCCAACTCAGGGATGGAACTTGCATTTCCTTTGCCTCCGCATTGCAGGTGGATTATTTACTGGCTGAGTCATCCGGGAAGCCAGTCCCTTGCCCCTAACCAATCAGTAAAGTTACACAGTGATGCCAGAAGAAAATTTTTAACATGATATAACTTTCTTAATATGTTGCATATCTTAAAGGTATAAAAATATTGCAGCTGAGGAACAAAATGGGTGCTCAAGAAATTTGTCAATGAGCCACATGATGATCTTTGTTCCAAAGTTTTCATTTATGCTCTTTAGAACACAGGTGATAATATATAGACAGTAAGACTCTGTAGCAGACATTCTGTTTATGAAACATGTTTCCACTGCCTTTTGGGGAAACCAAACTATATTGTCTAGTCTTCCTTACATTTAGATGTGGCTATATGACCTAGGTGTGGCCAAAGGTCACACAGCTCTGACCTATCTGACCAAGTCCAACCCTGTGTAAAGACTGGAAATATCCACATTGTATTTTGTGTGAGTAAGAAACATTTGTGTTAAACCACTGAAATTCAGAGGTATTTCTTATAATATTTACACATTTCACCATAAACAATTATTACCCTAAATTACACCCCCCAAAAAATTTGACTGTAATTGATGTGCTGCCACTTAAAAACTGAACTGTGTGGCATTTGTTTATCAAGGAATGGGCAATCAGAAAATAGAAACCTAGAGATTCCTGTTGAGTCATACCAAAATTTGCATCTGCCATAACTTGGAAGACAAGTCTTATACATAATGAGACAACTGTTGTAGAGAAAGTGATTGGGAAGATGAAGAATAAAAAGGTGTGTTGGTTACTTTTAGCTGCATTTACCAAAATGTTTTTAGAAAGATATGGTCCTAAGTTTAAAAAGAATTGGAGGATGTCCAGAAATCAAAAGTCATCAAGGATTGGCAAGTCAACTATTTTAGACTCTCCTTTAGAAAGTGCTAAGTAGGTGGAAAAAAAATCACCAACAGTTCAGTGAAAATTAAATAGGTAAAAGAACTAAACAGATGACAGAGAGAGAAAAATAGTAAGATAATGCAAAACTAAGTGCAGTTTGGAGGTTCCTTAAAAAACTAAAAACAGAATTGCCTTAATGACCCAGCAACCCCACGGTTGAGACTATATATGGAGAAAACTCTAATTTGAAAAGATACATGCACCCCAATGTTCACAGCAGCATTGCTTACAACAGCCAAGACATAGTAACAGCCTAAATGTCCACTGACAAATGAACGGATAAAGATGTGGTATATACACATACACATACACACACACAAGGGAATATTACTCAGCCATGAGAAGGCACAAAATAATGTCATTTGTGGCAACATGGATGACATAGACATCATCACATTAAGTGAAGTAAGTCAGACAGAGAAAAGCCAAATATCATACATCACTTATATGTGGAATTTAAAATAATGATACAAATGAACTTATTTACAAAACAGAAGCAGAATCACAGACATAGAAAACAAACTTATGGTTATTATCAAAGGGGATAACCAGAGCCCAGGGGATAAATAGACTAAATTAGGAGTTTGGGATTAATAAATACACACTGCTAAGTCACTTCGGGCTTCCCTGGTGGCTCAGAGGTTAAAGCGTCTGCCTCCAATGCGGGAGACCCGGGTTCGATCCCTGGTCGGGAAGATCCCCTGGAGAAGGAAATGGCAATCCACTCCAGTATTCTTGCCTGGAGAATCCCATGGACGGAGAAGCCTAGTAGGTTACAGTCCACGGGGTCACAAAGAGTTGGACACAACTGAGCGACTTCACCTCACCTCGCTAAGTCACTTCAGTCGTGTCCAACTCTGGGCGACCCCATAGACGGTAGCCTACCAGGCTCCCCTGTCCCTGGGATTCTCCAGGCAAGAACACTGGAGTGGGTTGCCATTTCCTTCTCCAGTGCATGAAAGTGAAAGGGAAGTCGCTCAGTCGTGTCAGACTCTTCACGACCCCATGGACCGAGGCCTACCAGGCTCCTCCGCCCATGGGATTTTCTAGGCAAGAGTACTGGAGTGGGGTGCCATTGCCTTCTCTGAAATACACACTACTGTATTTTTTTTTTTAAGTAAATAACAAGGGCCTACTGTATAGCACGGGGAACTATACTCACTATCTTGTCATAACTTATAATGTTGAAGAATCTGAACAAGAATATAAAACTAAAGTGTATTTAAAACCTTTGGGAAAGAACTGGGTGATCTTATTGACCCATGGAACTGATTGGATTCATATAGATCAGAAGGTTAGCAAGTTTTTTCATGAATTATATAACCCAAAGAAATTAAGAGTAAAATCTAAAAATACTAGTGGCTTTTCAAGCCTTAAAAAAAAAAAAAAACTGCACCAGTAAGCAAACTGCAAGCACATGTAGACCCCAATCAGGACATACTTCATTCACATAAGACATGATCACAGAGGATAACAAGAAAGACTTTACGTGCATGGTGAAGCCAAGGCCCTAGGAGAACTATGGATAGAAAGAATAAGGATGTTTGTCTCCAAAATCAAAATCAGTCTAATGAAGAAATCTTCCTAATCAACTTCCACTATGCAAGAGTCTTCATAAAACACGCCTAGCAGGATATCAAAACACTGAAATGTATCTGTGATGCTGTATCCTCCAATTTCCATATTTTCTTTTGTCATTCTGGACCTTGTACCTCACTGTGTCTTTGATGTATTAGGGACAGATAACTTGTCTTTTCCAGTTCATTGACGTCTGGACGAGAAAAATATAGTTGGACTTGATGGAAAGGATAGAGTATCATCAGAAAAGCTTTAAGATGAATGGAACAGAAAGACAAAACACTGGCTTTTCTCCGAGGGTTAGTGCATCAAACATGTGGGAGACAGGTAAATATACTTGTTGATGAAAAAGTCAGACAAGCTATGCAGAGATTGCTTTCCCTGCTACCTTTGTCTGAGACTGAGTTCCTCCAAACTGGACTCAGGGATGCATATTTACAAATGAGTTTGTATACCTGTGCACAGGAATGGAGGAGGTAGGATTCTGTAAAGGAAGAAGTCAAAATGTTATGAATTCACTACAAAAGGCTCAGTCATCCCACAGGAAATGCTGAACTGAGAGGGCCCTTCACAGCTGTCCTGCCTGTGGCAAGCTGGCCAGGTCTTTACAGACCACACTGACCACTCACAGAAGGGGTAGCCTCTGAGGATCAGACAAGAGCTATTGTGTCGGATCTCTTCACTTGAGGGCAACTTCTAGAGAATGTATTAGTTGAAAGCTATCCCCTACCAGCAATTCAAGCAACTGGAGAAATAAGCACCTCAGTCCTCATGGGGGATCTGAAGGACAACGACGATTCTTCAAGGCATCGAAAGCAAAAATATATTTGCTATTCTGACACTCTTGCAGTCAGGTATGGTGACACAATGAATGGATACATCCAATGCCCAGGCCTGGTTAATAAAATTCCCCTGCACGATCATCAACATTCTAACCACCTCCCACAACCCCCACATACACACATCCTGCATGTTACGAATGACACAGCAAAGGACAAGGCTCCAT
The DNA here is from genome assembly GCF_014754425.2 of Oryx dammah. Lineage (NCBI taxonomy): Eukaryota > Metazoa > Chordata > Mammalia > Artiodactyla > Bovidae > Oryx > Oryx dammah. Next base: position 31,531,762 of record NW_024070200.1, read on the forward strand.
AGTGAATCTAGAAGGCTCTACAAGGCTCTACAAGGCTCCATAGTGAATCAAACAAACTTTGGATCCTAAATGACTGGGATGAATATTGTCACTTGACAAGAAATATCTATAAGGAAAAAAATGAACCTGTTTTGTGTTAAGGGACAGAGATTTAGGAGTTACCCCTTATAGACAGACATATTATTTATGATTGGTTTCCCTGGCAGCTTCGGCGGTAAAGAATCCACCCACAGTGCAGGAGACCCAGGTTCAATTCCTGGGTCGGATAAGATCCCTTGGAGAAGGGAATGGCAACCCACTCCAGTATTCTTGCCTGGGGAATCCCATGTCAGAGGAGCCTGGCAGGCTACAGTCCACGAAAGAAAGTGAAAAATGAAAGTGAAGTCATTCAGTTGTGTCCAACTCTTTGGGACCCCATGGACTGTAGCCTACCAGGCCTCTCCGTCTATGGGATTTCAAGGCAAGAGCACTGGAGTGGGTTGCCATTTCCTTCTCCAGGGGCTCTTCCCAACCCAGGGATCGAACCCGGGTCTCCTGCATTGCAGGCAGACACTTTACCCTTTCAGCCACCAGAGAAGCCCATGAGGTTGCAAAAAAGTTGGACATGACTGAGCAACTAACACTTTGGAATAAAGAGCCATATTCTTACAATAAATCATATATATGTGACAATATATAATTTTATCCAAAGTTCAAAATAACAGTAGTGATGATATAATAACAAGAACAAAATTACAAAAAGAAATAGACTCTGCATATTAGTAATTCACTTGAGCTCCCAAAGTTTGTTTGTTCATTGGTTAATTAAAGAATTGGATGGGATCATCAAGGTTCTTTCCAGCATTAATAATCAATGATTTTATGACATTCTCTCTAGGATAGAATGGTGACATACAATCATTTTTTTTGTTTAACTTCATAATTCTCTAAAGCTGCATGGGTCACCCAGTGTGAAATCTGATATTTAGAATTCATGCCAAAACCCATGTAATTCATTTACCGTAAGCCCTATGCTTTATCACTGGCCAAGTTTAAGACTTAGATGCTACATGTTCATGATTAATGTGTTTCTTTGGGGAGTGTTCAGTGTCTTTTATGCCAGAAATCTAACTTTGCTATTGACTGAATGAATTATCACACTTTTCTCTTAGGACCGGGTGCTTCACACTCAGGTCATCTTAATATGTAGACTATTTATACCTTAGTAGAAGGAATCTGCAGAAAAAAATGTTCCCTCTTTCTAGAAACTGGTGTTTCTTGTGCTACTAGAAAAGATTTCTATGATTAAGTCCATCATAATAATAAAGGTGCTTTCTCCTCAAAAGGTGTCTTTCCTGGCTATTCACAGTTGTTTGGCCAGTCACAGTGTCAGATTCTGAGAGAATCCATTGGTATAATGCATATTCTAGGTGTAAGTACTGCTTAGCACAAAGGCACAGGGCTTCCAATACTGTGTGCAGACAATAGTCAGGAGGGAGAGCTTCACGTAAAATTAATAGCCACCTTGTGCTTAAAAAAAAAAATCAATGTATTATTGAAATGGTTCTCCTTCAAGGTTGCACACAGCTGGTTTAATGCTGATTATGCTTTAAGACAGAGAGAATAATTAAATAGGACAGAAAATGGTGTAAGGTTATTCATGACAGAAAAGATGCCAAGAACACTACAACAAAGGCCAGTGCCTGATAAAAGAAACTAAGATAAATTTAATGAAAAACTACTAGTTTACAACTTTTTTTCCCCCTCATCTAGAGTTAGCTTGGTGAAAATACTGTACACACTTGAAGAGTTCTGCACTTTAAAAACCATTCTAATACACATTCTTGTTGTTCTCATTTCTAGGTTTCTATGCAGTGAATAGAGTACATAAAACCCAATTAAGCTTTAGCTTTATGGGCATTTTCATATATATGTTAATCAAAATAAAACAATGTTCTTAAAGCAAAGAACTCTTAGGGGCTAAATTAAAACATAAATGAAATAAAAATTTAAGAAATGCAATCCTATCATAATTATTTTAATGAGTATTCATGAAATAAACCTGTATTATTAGGTAATTTTAGGGAATTTGGGTTTCATTGCTAATGTTTTTAAAAAATTTATTAGGACTTGATTTTTTCTGTCATGCCCTTTTGTTAATGATGCATTGATACTAATCTTTTAAATATTGATGCTTCTTTAAGCATAATAATTAAAATTACTCAAATATTCAGATATCATTTTTAAAAAGCAATATTAAACCCATTCATGTTGTAATTCTTGTTCTCATATTTTAGAGAGTTAACATTATGATATTTTTCACTTGAAATGACTTGTCTCATTTAAATTAGGTTATTTTAAATGTTATCCCCTTGCTGAATCCATTTCAAACATGTACTAGCTTTGTTATTATTGGTTAATATCTGAGATTTTAAACTATTTAGTATACAGATATATATGACTTAAAGGATTTCAGAATCTTTTAAGAAACAATTTAAATGTGTCCATTACACATATACGCACACACATTCACAGAGGCTGCGGTTTGGGGTAATTCTACTCATCTCTGATGAAATCACTGCTGCTGCTAAGTCACTTCAGTCGTGTCTGACTCTGTGCAACCCCAAAGATGGCACCCCACTAGGCTCCTCTGTCCCTGGGATTCTCCAGGCAAGAATACTGGAGTGGGTTGCCATTTCCTTCTCCAACGCATAAAAGTGAAAAGTGAAAGTGAAGTCGCTCACTTCTGCCCTACTCTTAGCGACCACATGGACTGCAGCCTACCAGGCTCCCCCGCCCATGGGATTTTCCAGGCAAGAGAACTGGAGTGGGTTGCCATTGCCTTCTCCGGATGAAATCACTACAATTTACAAATTAAAACCCTAACTATAATGGCTCTGATAAGTATATAGAAAACATCTAGTTCTCTAGCCGGATGGTTTCACAAATACATTTTATAAAGGAATCACAACTATTTGCTACATTCTCTTCTATGAATTTTAAACTCTCTAAGCAATGATGTATCTCCCTGAGCATCTTGATTCTCATTACATCAGATAAGGTAAGAGCAGGATTAAAATGTCTCTTTAAAGAGGAAACAAAAGTTGGGGCTGGAAATTACTACTTTAAAGAAAGAATTATTTCTGCAGATTTTGCATTGGTTCAGTGGCAAAATTGCTTCTACACTGTTTTGCTCAGCATCCCACCGGTTGTTCAGTCTGTCACAATATATAAAATATCATTGCTCTGATACCACTGCAAGCTTTCCGAGCGATTGCATTCCAGACATAATTAAGAATAAACTAATGCCTTCAGACATGCTACTTTCTCCATTTCAAATGATCATTTTACAGAAGAATGCATTATATTTCTCCATCAGAGTCTGATTTACTACTCATAGCTGAAGGATAAATTTGATCTCTTTTATCTATTGGATATTTTAGAATAAATGCCTCCTTTCATTTAAAAATTTAGTAATTTAAAGTTATATTACCTCTTCTTATCAATTCATATTCTCCCATCATTTTCAACTCTTTTTGAAAAAAGCATCTTACAACTTTTTCATATTACTTAAACTGATTTCCAAAGATAAGGTAATAAGAACTCAAAAGGAAAACCTCATTTTAGTTGCCCTTTAATAATGTGCTTCTAAGAAATATACTGGAGTTTTATAATTCTTAGCTGACTTAACAAAATGGAAAATTTCCCAGATACTATCTTGGTATTTCAGGCATCAGTGAAACAAGGACATAAATGTTTTGATTTTTAAGTCAAACATAAAGGTGCTTTTTGAAGAGTACTCAGATGTGACCTCAGAAAAGCTTAGTTTAGAGATTTCAGGGCTTCATTCTGACTGCCAAGAGCACAGAAATCATATTTCATCCTTCTCACCAATTCTTGAGATACCACGTTTCATAGTAAATATTTCTCAGATATTGTTAGTCACCCTTCCCACTGGGCTCCTTACTGTAAAAAACACTTCATCCTTAAATTAAAAATTTTGAATAGATAACTTCTAATGGTGTTAAAAATGCCTCTAATTCAATTCACCAAGAATATTTATTACCACCACATTTCTATTCTCAAACTTGATTATTTTGGTTAATAGGACTTTTAAAAGATCTCACTCAACTATTTACCTTGTTTGAATCCCCTCTGTACATCTGATAAATGATGTCCCTGACTATGCTGTGTAAGAGGCTATATATAAATGTCTTTTCCCAGCTTCACAATGTGAGATCCAAAGAATTCCTTTTGAAATACTCCAGTCAATGGACCTCACACATTCTATTGCTTTATCTTGATAATGGGTAGGTTTCTTGAAAAATCAAGCAGAAACAAGCTACCTCTGAAGCATTAAACTATCTACTGTAGCAAGTACAAATGAAATTATTTTCTTTTAAACCAGTTGATTTCACATGTTTTACCTTCTAAATACATACAAGCATTTAAAAATATTTTGTATGTGTTTAAGACAAATTTATAACTACCCACATGTAGAATACCTGTATCTATCACATTTTAGCTGAAATGAACAGCCCAGTCAAAAGATAGTACTTCAATGGAATGACTTTTTAAACTAATTTTCATTAAGGCATCAAATATTTTATTCAAAGTTCACTTCTAATAAACAAAATTGTTCTAGCAATAAAAAGATAAATGTGGTATGTCTAATACTGAATATATAAAGAAATTATTTAATTTTGGAAATTATGTAATTGAAGTACTTGGCTTACTCACATGTTACATCCAATCCCTAAGAAATCCATGTTCCATCAACAGAAAAAAAAAAAAAAGGCATTTATTTGAGCAGCTGTTGCATCAATTGCCAGATTCACCCTGATCCATCTTTGTTTCAGTTTCTCCCCCTCAGCAGCAGTTCCACAGATAAACATACACTGACTTTCAGTAAGTTATAATCAAACCACTTCTGCTTTATATTCGTTAGAACCTAGAGGCTTTCATAGGATAGCTTTGAGTTAAAAAAAAAAAAATTGAATTGTTTCATTTCTCAGAGTGAGGTATGACTAGAACCACCTGGGTTCATGAAAAGGCATGCTGAATCCCGTGAGCGACGGCTGCTTTTAAAGGCACAGGATGTGGTTCCCCTGTCACTTCATGCAGCTAGATTGCCACCAGACTACCTGATACGAAGTGCTGACTCATTGGAAAAGACCCTGATGCTGGGAAAGATTGAAGGCAGGAGGAGAAGGGTTTGACAGAGGATGAGATGGCTGGATGGCATCACTGACATGAGTGTGAGCAATCTCCGGGAGATAGTGAAGGACAGAGAAACCTGGCATGCAGCAGTCCATTGGGTGGCAAAGAGCCTGACACGACTAAATGACTGAGCAACAACAAAACCTGGCCAGCATGTTTTTAAATTTCTTGATGCCACGTTTGTTCTGATCTGAAGGCCTTCACGAATCCCATTCCCTCCATCTGAAATTATCCAATCCCACCTGTCCAACTCCACTCCCTGGAGGACATGTACTCAATGTAGCATGTCTAGCTGACCTCATTTTCCTTTTCACCCCACCTACTCTTGGTCACATGCTTTCCCAAACACATGAAACTGCTCCTTCACTGCAACTTTCACAACTATGATCAACTTACTTTCACTGTTTTCTTTTTTGCTCTGTCAGCCTTACCATATGTTTTAATTGCCAATAACACTGCCCCTGTGTCTGTTTTATAATCACTTCATTACCAATAAATGGATGTTTGATAAATGTTTAGCAAAAATCTATTTAAATAATACAGATACATTTACAGAAGTATTTGGAATATAGACTTGTATTTTTCTTTTCCCATCAGAGTGATTTTTTTTTCAACAAGATAATTCTAAGTATTAGTGGAATAAGTATTACTATTATAATTAACAAAATACTTAGTAGGTGCCTTACTAGTTAGGATACATTCTGCTGCAAGAAAAAATGATTAAGAATTCAAACTTTTAACAGTTAGGAAACTTATGACAATCAGGCATAGGAAGAACCTAGACTTCTTTTACTCAGTGCTCAAACATATGCTGAGGGCTCCGGGTTGTATTCATTTTAGAATCACAGGTGTTTTCTCACACTAGACCACTCTGACAAATCTATGCGCCCCTTCCAGAAATGAAAAAGAAAAATTAGAGAAGACGTTTAATTTGTCTATTTCTCTTTGAAGCAGAATCTGTCTTTTTTTGTCAGCTGGAGTGATATCTACACCTTCAGTTTAACCATTCACTTACAAGAAGAAAGGGGTCACCGTGATTAGCTTAGAGAAGCCAGGACCTACTCCTACAGCAAAAGACTGTGCCAGTCACCCCTGAGGCACAAACTACCAGGAAAGAGATAAAACAAACTCGTTTTCTCTTAGGAAGGAGGAAATCATTGGAGGGGATTAAAATTAGGTAGGTAGCAAGCAGTGTCAGAATCAGTGACCAAAACTGTAAGGTACTGAGGAAAATAAGATTTTTTTTTTAAGTGAAACAATTTCTTCTAGCATTTTATATTTTTGCTAAAGAAAACATTAAAAAGCACATTGTGGTGTTATTTTTTTTTTTTTAATTTCCCCAGAACATCACACAATTTTCACCTCGTAATTTGTGTAAGCCCGTTTCTTCCCTTTTAAAATGTAAGATATTATAGGCTTGAGGTATGGATAGGGTTATGCAAGAAGCAGAGGGAAGAATGACAGCAAAAGTGAACAGAATGATTGTCATTCTGTAAAATTACAAAAGTGAAAAGAGGCCATGTGTTCTGTCTATATTATAGGACAAAGTTATGACAATGGAGTGTCTTTTATTTTGGGAAAAATATAGAGATAATATCTGTATTATCTATATTTTCTTCTAATATCCAAGAAAAGCATTAAAAAGTGACATGGAATGAGGAAATATTTCTTTCTTCTGAGGTGACTTTAATTATAAATTTTTTATGATTTCATAATAAGGGTTCTAATTTTTTCTTTCTTTTCCTTTGTCTTTAAATGAGCTAAATTCTACTAATGAATTTAGTTGAAATTGGATACAAGTTCAATTAACATGTGTTCCTTGTAGTCAAGAATATCATGAAAAGTATCCTGCTACTGCTGCTGCTAAGTCACCTCAGTCGTGTCCAACTCTGTGCAGCCCCACAGACGGCAGCTCACCAGGCTCCCTCGTCCCTAGGACTCTCCAGGCAAGAACACTGGAGTGGGTTGCCATTTCCTTCTCCAATGCATGTAAGTGAAAAGTGAAAGTGAAGTCACCCAGTCATGTCCGACTCTTAGCAACCCCATGGACTGCAGCCTACCAGGCTCCTCCGCCCATGGGATTTTCCAGGCAAGAGAACTGGAGTGGGGTGCCATTGCCTTCTCCAAAAAGTATCCTAGCATGATACTAAAACCTCAATATATATAAGCAGGAAAGTTAATCACCATCATTACCACTTATACTTCATTCTGATAACTACTGAGTCTTATAGCAGTAATTACATAGACAATATAAAACAGCAAAAAATAATTATATTTAGCAGAGAACTCAAAATACCATATACAGTAACTGCCTTAGATTTAGTGATTATTTATATAAAAATAAAGAAAAAATAACACTAAGTAACACTGGTTTTATCATAGCAAAAGAGATTTCAAAAAGCTCGCTAGTTTGATACTGGATATAAGCAAGCCTCTGCTATCCTAGTATTACAGTGTTTTACAATTGCTCTGACCAAAGTTTATCATTGATTATTCAAGGAAAACGTACCACTGTGGGCACTTTTCAGGCCCCTTTGCTTCAACTTTATTGCTCTCTTCCTAATTTTGATTATTTCATCCCTCATTAACATAACCCCTAAAGGCTAACAGAAGGAATGAAGCTGAACACAGTACAAATAAATCGGTCAAAGTTACTCTGGTAGAGGAAAGGATTGAAGACTTTAGTTGAATATCAACTACTGATTATAGTGTAGTATTCAGAATATATTACTGAAAGAGTTAAAATGTCAAAAGTATTACTTAAGTCAAGCACAAATTATTTGAGTGGTATATCCCCTTGAAAATTTCAGAGCATTTAACAGAATGATAAAGTAACCAGAACACTGCATTAAAAGAAACCAGGAGTTTTATTATAGGAGTATCCTATAAAAAATGATGTTTTGATATTCAAGTCAATTCCCTATATGGTCATTCCTACATTTTGGGACACAAAGAAATAAATATGTTCACTTCTAGCATATTTATTGAGATACAACTGAGGCAAAATGCATTATATCTGTTTACGTTTTCACACGTGTATTATCACCACCAACATGGTAGTGAATACATCTATCACCCTAAGTTTCCAATGAATTTTAGAGTCAGATTTTTGTTTTTAATTCCTCAACAAAGTGCATTAGAATTCTGATAGGGATTGAAGTCAATCTGTAGATCACTTTGGGAGGGTATGCCATCTTAATATTTAAGTCTTCTGATCCATGAATACAAGATCTTTCTATTTATTTAGATCTTTAATTTCTTTTAGAAATTACAGTTTCAGTGTTTAAATTTTATACCTCCTAGGTTAAATTTATTCTTAAGGGTTTAATTCTTTGTGATGCAATTGTAAAAGGAACTGATTTTAAATTTTATTTTCAGAAATTTATTGTTCATCGCTAATGTACATAAATACAACTGATTTATGTATGTTGACCTTGTATCTGGTAACCTTATTGGATTTACTTAATAATTCTTGTATTTTTCATGGATTTAATATTTTTCATATATAAGATCATGTTATCTGAAAATAAAGGTAGTTTTACATCTTCCTTTCCAATTGGAATGCCTTTCTTTCTTTTTTCTAACCTGACTGGTTTAGATGGAAACTCCAGTGCAATGCTGTATATCAGAGGTAAAAGTATTCATCCTTGTCTTCTTCTTAATCTTATGAGGAAAGCCTTCAGGTTTTCACCATTGAGTAACAGTGGATTTTTCATAAACATTCAGTTACGTCGAGAAATTCTCTTTATTCCTAGTTTTCTGTTTTTCTACTTAAAAAAAAAAATATGTATCATGAAATTGTTAGGTTGAAATAACTCTTCTGCATCAGTGAAGATGACCATGCCTGTTTTTCATTCCTTCACTCTACATTGATTATTTTTCATACTATGAACTACCCTTTAGTATTATAATAAGTTCTACTTGGTCATAGTATATAGTTCTTTTAATATGCTGCTGGATTTCATTTGCTAGTATTTGAGGACTTTTACATTTATATTCATAAAGATACTGAAAAGATAAAGAGATTTGCTTTCTTGTAATGCCTTCAATAATGGCTTCTTATAATCGCTTCATTATCACGTTAATGAGTTAGGAAGTGTTCTCTCATATTTTTTTGTTAGATTTTGAGCAGAATTGGTAATTCTTCTTTAAATGTTTGGTAGAATTAACCAGTGAGGCCATCTCACTCTGGACTTTTCTTGGTTGGGAGGTTATTTATTTATTCAGACTCTTCTGTTATATTTATTCAGTTTCTAATTTTTTTAGTCAGTTTCAATATTTGTTTTGGTTCAGGAACAAGCCTGTTTCATGTTGGCTAATTTATTGGTATATAGTTTTTCACAGTACTATCTAAAAATCCTTTTCTTTAAGTAAGGTGATTAGTAATGTCCCCAATTTTACTTCTGATTCTAATATTTTGAGTTATATCTCTTTTATTCTTGGTCAGTCTAGGTAAGAACAACCAATATTTTGATCTTTTCAAAGAACTAATTTTGGTTGTACTGATATTTCTGTAGTTTTTATATTCTCTGTTTCATTGATCTCCATCTTTCTTTTATTCTGCTTGCTAGTTCCTTTGGTTGCAAAATTAGGCTACAGCTTTGGTATCTTCCTTTATTAATATAGACATTTATACCTATAAATTTTTCTCTAAGCAATGCTTTCACTGCACCCCATAAAGTTTGATATGTTTGTTTTCACTCATATCTAATTTCCTTTGTGATTTCTTCTTTGATGCTTTGCTTGTTTGAGCAATTTTTACATTTTAAAATTATTTTCCACAGATTTGTAAATGTTCCAGGTTTCCTTCTGTTACCAATTTCTGGCTGTTTCCAATGTGGTTGGCAAAGGAACTTTGCGTGTTTAGTCTTTTTATTGATACTTGTTTTTTGACTTAATATGAGATCTATCCTAAGTAATGTTTCATGTGTACTTGAGAAGAATATGTAAATTTCTGTTGTTTGACAGAATGTTCCATATATGTATAAAAAAGTCTCCTTAGTTTATAGTGTATTTCTTTAATTCTAGTTGCTATTCTATTTCTTATCTCCATTACTGAAAGTGGGATCCCAAAGTTCCAACTATTATTATTAAAAAAATCTATTTATCCTTTCAATTCCATCAATTTTTATTTCATATATTTGGAGGCTGTGTTGTTAGATTTAGAAGAGGTACACGAATACACTGAAGAACTCTTAATGACCCGGATAACCACCATGGCATGGTCACTCACCTAGAGACACACATCCTGGAGTAGCAAGTCAAATGGGCCTTAGGAAGCATTACTACAAATAAAGCCTAGTGAAGGTGATGGAATTCAGCTGAGCTATTTCAAATTCTAAAAGATGATAATGTTAAAGTACTACCCTCAATATGCCAGCAAATTTGGAAAACTCAGCAGTGGCCACAGGACTGAAAAAGGTCAGTTTTCATTCCAATTCCAAAGAAGGGCAATGCCAAAGAATGTTCAAACTACTGTACAATTGTGCTCATTACACATGCTAGCAAGGGTATGCTCAAAATCCTTCAAGCTAGGCTTCAGTAGTACATGAATGGAGAATTTCCAGATATTCAATTTGGATTTAGAAAAGTAAGAGGAACCAGAGATCAAATTGCCAACATTTGTTGGATCATGCAGAAAGCAAGGGAATTACAAAAAAACATCTCCTCCTGCTTCACTGACTACATTAAAGCCTTGACTGTGTGGATCACAACAGATTGTGGAGAAAATTCTTAAAGAGATGCAAATACCAGACCACCTGAGAAACCTGTACGTGAGTCAAAAAGCAATACTTAGAACCAGACATGGAACAACAGACTAAGTCAAATTGGGAAAAAAGTACAACAAGGTTGTATATTGTTACCCTGCTTGTTTAACTTATATGCATATTACATAATGCTAATACAAGGCTGAATGAATCCCAAGCTGGAATCAAGATTGCTAGGAGGAATATTAACAACCTCAGATATGCAGATGATACCACTCTCATGGCAGAAACTGAAAAGGAACTAAAGAGCCTCTTGATGAGCATGAAAGAGGAGAGTGAAAAAGCTGACTTAAAACTCAACATTCAAAAAAAATGAAGAGCCCGGCATCTAGTCCCATCACTTCATAGCAAATAGATGGGGGAAAAGTGCAAACAGTGGCAAATTTTATTTTCTTGAGCTCCAAAATCACTGGAATTGTGACTACAGCTATGAAGTTAAAGAGGCTTGCTCCTTGGAAAGAAAGCTATGACAAAACTAGACAGCATGTTAAAAAGCAGAGACTAGTTTGCCAACAAAGGTCCGTCTAGTAAAAGCTATGGTTTTTCCAGTAGTCATGTATGGATGTGAGAGTTGGATCATGAATAAGGCTGAACGCCAAAGAATTGATGCTTTCAAATTGTGGTGCTGGAGAAGACTCTTGAGATTCCTTTGTACTGCAAAGAGATCAAACCAGTCAATCCTAAAGGAAATCGACCCTAAATATTCATTGGAAGGACTGATGCTGATGATGAAGCTCCAATACTTCAGCCATCTAATGCAAAGAGCCAACTCGTTGGAAAAGACGCTGACGCTGGAAAAGACTGAAGGCAAAAAAGAGAAGTGGGTGGTAGAGGATGAGATGATTAGATAGCATCACCAACTCAATGGACATGAATTTGAGCAAACTCTGGGAGATAGTGAAGGACAGGGGAGCCTTGCCTCCTACAATCCATGGGGTTGCAAAGAGTCAGATGTGACTTAACAACTAAACAACAACACAATTTCATAATTGTATGTTCAAAATGGATTCATTCTATCACTTTGTCACATAAAAGTGTCACTTTAAATATACAAATGCATTTTATCTGCATATAATATTATTCTCCATATTTTATTTCCAAAGTATTCATATTTCATTCTTAAGTAGATGTCTTGTAGATAGCAGTAGTTCAATTACGTTTGTTTGTTTTGTCAGCTTCTTTTAAGGGGAGAATGTATTTATCTTTAATATAACCATTATTAAGGAAACACTTCTCTCATTTGTTTTCTATTATTTATGTCTTTTACTGTTGTTGCTAATCAATTTTTCTATTAAAGTTTTTTGTTTAATTTCTCTTTTTGTATACATATCTTGATTCATTTCTTATTTCTTTTGCTGTGTAGTCCTATTTTCTTGGTGGGTACTCTGGGGATTGTAATTATCCTAAATTATAATTATCTTGTTAAAATTAACAACAATTTAGTTTCAATAGTATATAAGAAGTTGCTCATATGTAGCTTCTTACCACCCCCCTCCAGGTTATATGGCTACTGTCACAGATTATACTTTTTATACAGATTGTGAGCCCTCTGAGGTAACTTTATAGTTAATATTTTATGCATGTCTTTTAAATCATATGTTTATAAAGAATCTTGAGGGTAGCTCTGGCAGTTATAGAACTATTATTTAACAGTTTTCCTTTCTCAGGACTTTAAAGACTTCATTCACTATTTCTTCAGGACAAATGTGGAAGAGCAAGGTGTCTCAGGTCTTTTCTGAGGATGTGTCAGATTTATGCATGGCCTTCTAAACTCCACAAAACACGCAGGAACTTTTCAAAACTGAAATTTCTCCATAAATCTCCTTTCCAAGATTCTTCCTAGCCAAACTTTTTGTTCTGCTTTCTGTTTGCCCCAAATGTTACCAGACCCTATGTGTTAATGGTTAATTTGACTTGTCTTTAAATGCTTTCAACAAATGCTGCCCTGGAAGTAATCTCAGTTCTGGGGAAGGTCCAAGGCAGATGAAACAAAGGCAAACCCAAATTCATCCTCTATGTGCATCTCCATTCCTTCCATACAAATAGGTTCATTAGTACCATTTTGCTACATTCCACATATGTGTTAGTATATAATATTTTTTTCTTTCTGACTTACTTCACTCTGTATAACAGGCTACAGGTTCATCCACCTCACTACAACTGACTCAAATTTGTTCCTAGAGCAAGAAAAGGAGAGAGTACAATGAACTGAGAGAGTATCATTGACATATATATATACTGCTATGTGTAAAACAGGTAACTAGTGGAACGCTGTAATATAACACAGGAAGCCCAACCTGGTGCTCTGCAGTGGCGTAGAGAGGTCAACTCAACAAGGAGGGTATACACACACACACACACACACACACATATGTATATACATAGGTGTGTTATACATAGGGTGTGTTATATACATATATATGTATATAACACACATATGTATACATACATATATATATTACATATGTATATGGATACATACATATATATGTATATGTATATAACACACCCTATATATATGTATATACATATATATGTATGTAATTCACGTTATATGGCAATACAATGTTATAAAGTAATTGTACTCCAATTAAAAATAAAAGATAAATTCAAAAAATATTAAATAAAGCAAACTCTTCAAGGAACCAACAAACATGTCATGAGATACAACCACAAGTTTTGGAAAAGAAGATCTGTTACTCCTTCTGTAACAGCAACCAGTACTAGAGATGCAGGCTGTTGTTTTCAAGGTTTCCCTAAGCTGAAGAGTGAGAGAGGATAATCAGTTCAGTTCAGGTGCTCAGTCATGTCCGACTCTTTGCGACCCCATGGACTGCAGCATGCCAGGCTTTCCTGTCCATTACCAACTCTTGGAGCTTGCTCAAACTTATGTCCATTGAGTCTGTGATGCTATCCAGCCACTGCATCCTCTATTGTCCCTTCTATTCCTGCCTTCAATCTTTCCCGGCCTCAGGGTCTTCTCTAGTAAGTCAGTTCTTCCCATCAGGTGGCCAAAGTATTGGAGCTTCAGCTTCAGCACCAATTCTTTCAATGAATATTCAGGACTGGTTTCCTTTAGGATTGATTGGTCTGATCTCCTTAAAGTCCAACCGACTCTCAAGAGTCTTCTCTAACACCACAGTTCAAAAGCATCAATTCTTCAGTGTTCAGCTTTCTTTATGGTCCAACTCTCATATCCATACATGACTACTGGAAAAACCATAGCTTCAGTGTCAGACTTTATTTTTTGGGGCTCCAAAATCACTGCAGATGGTGACTGCAGCCATGAAATTAAAAGATGCTTACTCCTTGGAAGAAAAGTTATGAGCAACCTAGATAGCATATTCAAAGGTCTGTCTAGTCAAGGCTATGGGTTTTCCCGTAGTCATGTATGGATGTGAGAGTTGGACTGTGAAGAAGGCTGAGCACTGAAGAATTGATGCTTTTGAACTGTGATGTTGGAGAAGACTCTTGAGAGTCCCTTGGACTGCAAGGAGATTCAACCAGTCCATTCTGAAGGAGATCAACCCTGGGATTTCTTTGGAAGGAATGATGCTAAAGCTGAAACTCCAGTACTTTGGCCACCTCATGCAAAGAGTTGACTCATTGGAGAAGACTTTGATGCTGGGAGGGATTGGGGGCAGGAGGAGAAGGGGACGACACAGGATGAGATGGCTGGATGGCATCACTGACTCGATGGACACGACCGATGGACAGGGAGGCCTGGCGTGCTGCGATTCATGGGGTCGCAAAGAGTTGGACACAACTGAGCCACTGAACTGAACTGAACTGACTAGACAGACCTTTGTCAACAAAGTAATGTCTCTGCTTTTTAATAAGCTGTCTAGGCTTGTCATAGCTTTTCTTCCAAGGAGTAAGCGTCTTTTAATTTCATGGCTGCAGTCACCATCTGCTGTGATTTTGGAGCCCAAGAAAATAAACTGTGTCAGTGTTTCCATTGTTTCCCCCATCTCTTTGCCATGAAGTGATGGGACCAGATGCCATGATCTTTTTTTGAATGTTGAGTTTTAAGCCAGCTTTTTCACTCTCCTCTTTCACTTTCATCAAGAGGGTCTTTAATTCATCTTCACTTTCTGCCATAAGGGTGGTGTCATCTGCATATCTCAGGTTATTGATATTTTCCCCGGCAATCTTGATTCCACCTTGTTGATTCATCCAGCTCAGTATTTCACATGATGTACTCTGCATAGAAGTTAAATAAGCAGGGTGACAATACATAGCCTTGACATACTCTTTTTCCAATTTGGAACCAGTCCGTTGTACCATGTCCAGTTCTGTTGTTTCTTGACCTACATACAGATTTCTCAGGAGGCAGGTGGTCTGGTATTCCCATCTCTTTAAGAATGTTCCACAGTTTGTCATGATCCACACAGTCAAAAGCTTTAGCATAATCAATAAAGAAGAAGTAGATGTTTTTCTGGAACTCTCTTGCTTTTTTGATGATCCAAAGGATGTTAGCAATTTGATCTCTGGTTCCTCTGCCTTTTCTAAAACTAGCTTAAACATATGGAAGTTCTCAGTTCACGTACTGTTGAAGCTAACTTGGAGAATTTTAGCATTACTTTGCTAGCATGTAAAATGAGTGCAATTGTGCAGTAGTTTGAGCATTCTTTGGTGTTGCCTTTCTTTGGGATTGGAATAAAAACTGACCTTTTCCAGTCCTGTGGCCACTGCTGATAATAGAGTATGTTAAAATTACAGCACTCTCATCAAAATTCATGTTTAATTTTTTTCTTTGTTAAGCATTCTCTTGCTTGTGTCAAGTTTTTGATTAAATGTTAGAATTGAAATAGTTTATCCTGACAGTTTTGCAAACTTATTCATTCTTATTTAGAGGCAAGGAGTTTGAGATTTCCCAAGTTTATAATTTTCACTGATCTAATTCTAATTGTGCCATTTTAAAAACAGTTGATATTTTATTTCTTCTTGAGCCCTTATGTTTTATTTTTCTTGCACAATTGCAATGCTTACAATTTCTAGTAATGTTACAGTGTAGCATAAAAGAGGTGACAGAAGTTATCTTTATCATGTGAATTAGCAGGGAAAATTTAAGTAGTTTACTTTTTAAATACCTTTATTTTAGAATAATTTGAATACTATAAAAACTACATTCAAGTGACTTTTTGTAAAGTTGCAGAGCTGTGCATCCAAAACCATATTCCAACTTTAAAACATTTCCGTTGATCTCTACCCACTTGCAGTTACTCTCCATTCCCATCTATAGCCACAGGGAATCACTAATCCATGTCCCATCTCTATAGATTGCTTTTTCTAGAGACTGCATATTAAGAAAGCATACCATATGTCATTATTTTGTATCTAATATCTTTCAGTTATCATGTTTTTTAAGTTCATCCACCATGTGGAATGTACCAGCACTATTTTCTTTTATATTGTTGAATAACTTTTCAGTGTATGAATATATCCCAGTTTACTTATCCATTCACCAATCAATATACATTTGGATTATTTTCAGTTTCTGATTATTATAAATAATGCTTCTATAAAAATTAATATAATAATTTGTGTTAACATATGCTTTCTCTTGATAGATACCTACATATAGAATTGTCTTGTATGATAAATTTGTGTTTACCTTTCCATGAAACTGCCAAATTATGCTCCAAAGTGGCTGGTACATCTGACATTTCCCTAAGGATGAGAATTCAAGTTTCTTCATAATCTGGTGTCTTACTGTCATTTTAGTTTGCATTTCCCTAATAAATAATGGTGCTGGTCACTTTTATGTCCTTGACTATCATTTGAATACCTTTGCTGGAGAAATATCTAATAAAATCTTTGAATTTTTACATCTTTACATTTTAATTGGGTTATTTGTTATACTGAATTGCAGAGTTATTTAAATTTCTGAGATACACATACTTTAAGAGATGTGATTTGTAATTATTTTCTCAAAGTCTCTGGGCTGTCTTTTTAATGGCTCACTGGTATCTCTCAAAGTGCGAAAGTTTTTAATTCTCATGAAGTCCTATTTAATTTTTTTTAATTTATGGATTATAGTTTTGCTATTGGGATTAAGAAACATTTGCTCACTTCAAGTTCACAAAAATTATTGCTGCATTTTCTTCCGAGAATTTTATAGCTTTAGCTCTTAAATTTAGTTCTATCATCCATCTTAGTTAATCTTTGTATATGCTGAATTCATTATTCTACATGTGGTTATCTGAATGTCTCAGCATAATTTCTTAAAAAGACAATCCTTTCTCCACTGAATAGCCATGACATTTCCATAGAATTGTCTTGGCATCACTGGTAAGCATGTTTAACCACCTTTAAAGTAATCAGGCACATATTTTTGTTGTGGTAATTGACATTGTTATTAGAATTACTCTTATTATTATTACACCCAACTTTTGTTAGAATGTAGAATCCTACATTATGTTAGCACAGGGACCTTATCCAGACTCATTGTTACCAGTTGTTTCTATTTAAAAAGCACAGAGCCATATATATGGAATTTAGAAAGATGGTAACGATAACCCTGTATGTGAGACAGCAAAAGAGACACAGATGTACAGAACAGTCTTTTGGACTCTGTGGGAAAGAGAGAGGGTGGGATGATTTGGGAAAATGGCACTGAAACATGTATAATGTCATATAAGAAACAAATTGCCAGTCTAGCTTCGATGCAGGATACAGGATGCTTGGGGCTGGTGTACTGAGATGACCCAGAGGGATGGTGTGGGGAGGGAGGTGGGAGAGGGATTCAGGATTGGGAACACATGTATACCTGTGGCGGACTCATGTTGATGTATGGCAAAACCAATACAATATTGTAAAGTAAAAAATAAAGAAATAATTAAACTAAAATAAAAAGCACAAAGCCATCTGAACACCTGAATCACCTACACAAGCTTTTCCAGAGTTGGAATAATCTTTGATTCAAAACTATTTTATAATCCAAAGGTATTCATCTGACACAAACACTATTCCCTAAGTATTTTAATGTTATACATTCAAATTATAAATAATGGTGAAATAAATGCCCAAATTAGGTATATGCCTATAGACACAGACACACGGACCTTACTGCTATATACTGGATACCCAACAGGATATACTGCTGTGTATTCTGATATTATTTCACTCAAAAATAAAGTATGAATGTATTTACATGTCACCGGTATTCATAGACATGTTTTTTCCTAGCTTCACAGTGTCCTATAATATGCAGCTTGCAATATAATCTTATTCATTTTCTATTATAGAGTATTTCTCTGGCATCAGTGCCTACATGCCACTCTTTTAAAATAGATTATGCTCCGATATCTCTTCAGTCTTCAAGTCCATATCCCAGTTATAATTGCATAAAGCCTAGAAATTTGAACAGGATGCCTTTACCTTGCTGTTGTCTTATAACTGCTTTACCTATCTTGAAATTCAATTATCATATTTTCTTGTGTTCAGGCCAAGCTGAACAAACTACTACCTAAATTATACTTATAACTCAGAAATAATGGAGTGTGCATCAGTTAGTTCATACCTATCTTATATATTTTTAAAGTGATCTTTATTTTGGGGGGGTGCCCTGAAAAGTAACATGTTAGACTATTAGGAGTAACTTGTGTTAGTATTACCACTGCTCTGTTGTATTCAACACAAGTTTTCAGACTAAATTCTTACCTCCTCTATGTCTCAAGCTTAGACACTTAGGCACCAGTCATAGTGAATTGGTTATTACCTGGTCTCCTGATTTCCTGAGTTACACATCATAGGTCATATGTAGAAATATGTACAATAAATATTTGAATCTTAGTTTGCTGAATAATTATGCAGGATGGATTCAACCTCAACAGATAGCTATACCTCAAAATGTTCTTTAAAATTTACTCTCTAAAAGAAGTTTATATATATACATATTTATAGACATGTATATGTTTATCCTATGCACATACACAGAATAACAATGAAAACCAGTCACATTTTTCATTTCTTCAAGACTGCTCATTGGATTTTAGAAAAGTATGGCAGGGCAGCTGTTACAAGACATTTAAAAAACACTTAAATGACATTAGTGTTAAGGAACATTATGAAAGTGTCCTCTTGGGAAGATAAGCAGCAGCTTATAAAATTAAAGCCCTAAGAACTGGGCAGAGCTGGTATTTTCTATGTTAGTGACTATACAAAGTAACAATTACACAGTTATAGCACCCAGATCACTGCATCAAAATTTTTCATTTTTATGTCAGTGTTTTCACTCTTTCTCTGTTCATTTTGGGTTGCCTTAGAAGAGAACAGTTATTCTTTGTCAGGTTGAGGGCATTCAAGTGAACCAAAAGGTCAATCTAATTAAAAAAGGGAAAGAACTTCAAACCACAAGGGGAAAAAAGATCCAGCTAAATGCCAAGGAATTTATATTACTGAATGCATGAAGTAAACAGTCAAACAATGAGATGAATGCACAAAGGTGTCAAAGAGAAAATAAAAGAGTCTGTGACCTTTAAATTATTATTATTTTTTGTAAATTAAATGATATTTACTCCTTGAAAGAGAAACACTGCACATCAGAAACATTTAAAAAAATACAGTTAATTTTTATCATGTCTTAGTTTGGGAAAGCTTTATTTTCCTCCAATGATTTACAACAATATTTATAAACTATTGAATACAGAAATTATTCCCAAGGATACACTTAATAATTTTAATTTTTATTCTTTGCAAAAACTATCCATCATTTGCAACTGCCCTCCCCAAAGTATTGTTCAAAACACATTGCTAAAGTTGGGTTAAACCTTTATAAGAACAGATTTTAACCCTGTGGTATTAATGGCTTGCAAATAAAAATAGAGAAAATAATGGTATCTGGACTTTTTCACTGTATTCCCCCCTTTCTCCCCAAGCCATCCATGTTGTTTTAACCAACATGGAGCCATTCAGTAGTGAGTATACAGTACTCATAGAATTTAAAAGTTCAATAAAGGGTGAAGGTGCAGTAACTAAACTGTTAGACTGACTACATTGCAATTTGTCACCAAGTGATTTTTAATGCATTTTAAGCATATAGCTAGATGTGTTATACTAGAAGTCTTTTGTCAATTTCTAAGGACTTTCATGTCACCAAGAACTTTCGTGTCATGGTGGATGGGGAGTGAGACATTCCATTAATAATTTCATCTCTTGTTAAATTTACTGGCCCAAGCATATCATACCTTGGATCAATCTTTTTTTGGGGTCTATACTTTAGAAAATTACATGGGGGAAAAAAAAAAGCACAATGCCTCTGCAAATTGATGGGTTTTGGTATTACCTGTCTTGTCAATAACCTAAAATGTTTACATTTTCCTTAGCCAAATCATTTTTATTTTTAGAGAAAACCTAGGATCCATTGCCCAGGTGGTAGTCTTGGGCTCTGGAATAGATTTGAGGCAAAACATTTCTCCTACTGCTTTTATCCTTTATCTCAGCAGTTAATTCTGACTGTAATTATCCTAATTTCCTAGGCTAATATCACAGTCCTCCACTCTGATAGCACTCAAGCCCTCAGCACTGCACACTTGGTTAGACCTTGGCAAACTAGGTAGATCTTGCCTGGTTTCTTTGCCTTTGGTGGTTCTAGCATCGCACACACCTGCATCTGTTCCTGCTTTTTACAAAACACCACTCAAAATCCTGGGCACTGTCCACTGAGTTGTTCCTTATTTGACAGGACCACGGATTTGCCTCTAGTCTGACTCACACCCTGGATAAATCCTAAAGTTGCTTATGATGGCTTGAACTATAGTGGAGCCCACTATATCTTTAGTTATTTGTCCCTTGGAGCTACTGATCACCAGGAAGGACCAGCCTCTATAATGGGATTAATTAGCCCCAAACTAGTCATATATTTAAGGAGTGGGTTCTGCCTGAGTCCTATCTATCATGTCATGTACTTGCTGGATTAGCAAGTAATGTCAAAGTGTTCGTTATCTTCTGTTGATGATTTCAGTTTTAAGGCATACCCAACTGTCATTTTCACTAAAAACAGAAGATCAATCATAATGTGGTTAACTGTGTGTCTGCACATAGACCTTGTCAGTTACCCTCTGTACTACCTACCTTATATGAAAACATTTCTGAAGGGGCATTTACTATAAATTATGAATAGGATGATTTACTATTCATCATTCCAACATGCAAAATCAAAATCAGAATTCAAAAAATAATTTGAATAGTGACATAAAGAAAGCTGAGTGCAAAAGAATTGATGCTTTTGAACTGCAGTGTTGGAGAAGACTCTTGAGAGTCCTTTGGACTGCAAGGAGATCCAACCAGTCCATCCTAAAGGAAATCAGTCCTGGGTGTTCATTGGAAGGACTGATGCTAAAGCTGAAACTCCAATACTTTAGCCACCTGATGCAAAGAGCTGACTCATTTGAAAAGACCCTGATGATGGGAAAGATTGAGGGCAGGAGGAGAAGGGGACGACAGAGGATGAGATGATTGGCTGGCATCACCGACTCAACGGACATGAGTTTGGGTGGACTCTGGGAGTTGGTGATGGACAGAGAGGCCTGGGGTGCTGCGGTTCATGGAGTCACAAAGAGTCAGACTCGACTGAGCAACTGAACTGAACTGATATTGTCCATTTTCCTTTCTTACTTTGGAATTAAAATCCCTTTTTCTTTGATAATATAAAGTTGAGGACATGTGTAATTTTCAAAGATAGAACCAAGTCTGTAAAATTGTATTATATATAAACTAATGCAAACATGGGAAAACATGATAAATGGTTATATTTCAATAAAGTTCTCAGACACAGAATATTTTCTTTTAATGGAAATCCACTGATAGTCACTTGTCAAGTCCTCTGGAGCGCTTCTAGAGACTGTTCCTTGCTATGAAAGTGTTGAGATATTTAGATTTCCTTTCTGAACCGGATAAAGTCAGTGAAGGCCTCCAAAAAAAAAAAAAGCAATAACAGTATTCACTGACTACAATTCACAATACAAATAAAGATATGAATCCATGATGTTATTAACGAGATAAGAATATAGTTTAAATTTTCAAGAGATTCTAATTTTTGGAAGGATTCTGAACATGAAACAGGAATAGAAAGACACAAAATATCAACTTCTCTTGGATATCTCCTCTCATTTTTTATCTCTAATACCACACACACATTAGGCAGCCAATGTTTATTTTTTGCATGCATTGATTATTAATGTTTTGAATTGACCCTTCGACTTAATGCTCAAAAGCTCCAGACTTCACTATTCTTGGAAATTTGACTCATGTTGCTGGTAAACAGAAGCTAGAATGTATAGCAATGATAATTTGTACTTTAAAATCTACCTTTTGAAGGGCACTAACATTCAGTTTAGATAAGGCACTGGGAGAACAGAATTGTAAAGTCAGTCTTTTGATGAGTAAGAGCCAGAGTAGAAGGAATTGGTATTTTAGCACACCAGACTTGTGTACATCATATTTTTTCCCCCATATCTCTCATGGCATGCAGGATCTTAGTTCCCTAACTAGGGATGGAACTTGAGCCCCCTGCGGAGTTTTAACCACTGAACCATCAAAGAGGGACCTGGAATGTGTTTCTCATATTAGATAAATTGACTCTTGGGGCACAGAAGAAAGGCATTCCTAAGGACACTTTTTCTCTAAACTTCTACTCCATTGTGCTGCCCTCCCCCTGAATCAACCCCTGCAGCCATCATGTACATATTCTTTCTTTACATGTGTCAACACTTTAAGATTGGATCTAACTCTTTCCTTATCTGGTCATGGCACAATTTAGCCTCCTAAAGATTATCATTTGTTGCATGATTATAATTTAATTCTTACATTAACTATACTGACAGTCTGCCTAACACCTTACTACCACCCTACATCTATAATTTTGTGTATAAAAATATGTATTGTGAGCATTTGATATCATGATTTCTTATCCGAGGTGGTTAGTTCTAAGCTGAACGCAGGAAAAAGCAGGAAAAATTTCCCCTTTTCCTCACTTCTATTCCAAAAGCAAGATGAGGATATTCAATCCTAAAACATTTATTGTTGAGAAAAACATTCCTTTATATCTATAGGAAACTACCATGTAACATTGAATATTTTAAAAAGTTATACTTATTACATACAAGTTATCTCTTCCTGACCTTTGCTAAATACACAAACAGCACCCCTCAAGAGATCCAATTTTTTTTTCTCACTTAAGATCTGATTTTTCTTTACTATATAGCTACATTTCTATGTTTACTACAAATTTTGTCACACAGTGGGTATAAGTGTTTTATAGTTATAGGAGACACTGACATTTTACAAATGGAGAAACTGAGGCACAGAACTGAAGAATTTTCTAGGGTTGACAATTTGCCAATAGTTCAACAGTAACATATTTATTTGTGTTACTCCAAGGTTATAGTTAATTAAAATAGAGTTATAAACTGGATCTGCATATGCCAAAAGAAGTTAACTTTGAGCCATATTTTTGAGGTACTGTATACATTATTTTTTACCACATACAAAAATTAACTCAAAACAGATCATAGACTTAAATATAAAATCTAAAACTTCTAGATGAAAATAAAATAATTGAGTTGTAATAGTATATTCTCTAATTTATAGAATGGCATATTTAACTTTTCTTTTTCAACCTTTATCTAATTTTAGCCTATAGAAATATTGTGGAAATGCCTTAATAGATAATAAATAATTATCATGCATTATCCTCCTACACCTGCTATTTCTCTGGAATTTTAACTAACCTACAATCCTTGTTTGTTTTTCTTGTCATAAGCTCTACAAATAACAGCTAATCTGTGACTTTACTTATTGACATTCACATGTTTGCACTGACGTTAAAGCCTTTTTGAGGGATACCAGTCTAGATGCACAGAAACTGCAAAACTGAACTCAAACTCTCTGGGATCTCTGGATAAAAGGGCTGTAGAACCACACACCTCTTCTCTAAAATGTGCACCAGTTTCTAAACCCCTTTGTGAGTTTTTCACAAGTGATGAGGCACAAGGCTGACCATTACAAAATCAAGAAGAGGAAAATTATATTTTATTTTCCAAGGGCCTATAAACCAGAATTCTAAATGTACTAGTTATATCCCTATTGTAGCAAATAAAACACATAAAACCAGCATACATTGTTTCATTTATGTTAACATGGCATGGAATTATTACTATTGTAATATTAATATCCTTTCACAGTATATACTGAACGATACTCTAACTTTTGGAAAAGTGAAAGTGTTAGTGACTCAGTAATGTCCTACTCTTTGAAACCCCATGTACTGTAGCCTGCCAGGCCCCTCTGTCCATGGATTTCTTCAGGCAAGAATACTGGAGTGAGTAGCCATTCCTTTCTCTAGGGGATCTTCCCAACTCAGGGATTGAACCCGGGTCTCCTGCATTGCAGGCAGACTATTCTTTACCATCTGAAACATGGCTGACTACGAGAAGCTTTTGGAACTTCCCTAAAAATGGTATAAAGGATATATGATTTTAAATTCTATACAGAACACTTATTTTACTTACATTAGCATTTTAAGATCAGAGTAATCCAATGATTACAGAAATTTTTAAAGTAGAAAAAAATGTTCAAACAAAGAAATAGGAAAATATATGTAAAATGTTTCAATTGAAACTTGTATTATTTTTCTACATATGTTTTCTTTAGGAAAGCAGTAAAGGAAAAAATTAAAAAATTAAATTAAATTTTAAAAAAAAGATGAAGAGTGCCTAGAGCATTCATACTTTTAATAATTTACTTTGATTTAAAGAATTAATACTGGCGTTGTGGTAACAAAATGTCACATTGTATTGCATACACATACCTTGCTTTGTCAAAGATAGACAATAAGACTAAGTCTAAGAATATTGACTATCTTTTTTTAAAAGATAGACAATAAGAATAAGCTATAAAACTAACTTGGTATAATGAAAAAACAAAGGAAGAGAATAATATCAATTAATAAAACTTTCACAATATTGCACTAAATTTGTGACTTAAAAATCTCAAAGGTTTACACTATGACACCCAAATTTCTGAGCCAGACATTACAGATAGAGGATGACAAAGAGTAATCTAAGCTTCCGTACGATAATCCACAATTTCTATTCATCTATAGCAATCTTAAAGTAATATGATGTAGGGGTTCAAAACTCAGCTTAAAGCTCTTAAAATTAATAATACAACTGACTGGAAAAAAAGGCTTAAAAGAAAAAGCCTTCATAATTTAATCAGAATGACAGCAAATGTGGCAAATAGTTGTACACATAAAAAAGTGAATTTTCAATTGTTCTGTAGTATATGAGACATTCAAGACATTTTTATAACTGATGATTAACATAATTGGCAAGTTCCAATTTCTCTGTTTGCAAACAAGCAGCTTGCATTTTCAATTAGAGATGTTGGTAGAGAAATAACAGTTTTTTCTGTGAAAATCTGCTAATGAAAGCTGCTACTTCATGCTCAATGCATAGAAACTGCATAACTACTGCAGTGAATTGATATTCTTATACCATAGAACTTCACAAAGATATCAAAGAATGTAATTCATAGCTTAGTACTTCTTAAACAACTAGTGCTGAATGAGAAAGCAGCTGATCAAGATGAAAGAAATGTCATGAGTGAATATATACAAAGAATGAAAAACTAGGTGCCTTTAATTTATGATAAAAATTTCAAGTACATAAGATTTCTCCTCCTAGATAAATATAATTAATAACCAAACCAACAGTAATATATTAAAAAGCAGCCCTATACCAGATCAAAAACAGACATAAACTATTAAATGATAAATGGAAATGTTAACACAAAATTTTGGTTAGGGTGAAAGTGGGGGCAGGAGGAGAAGGGGATGACAGAGGATGAGATGGCTGGATGGCATCACTGCCTCGATGGACGTGAGTCTGAGTGAACTCCGGGAGTTGGTGATGGACAGGGAGGCCTGGCGTGCATTCATGGGGTTGCAAAGAGTCGGACACGACTGAGTAACTGAACTGAACTGAACTATCTGTGAAAGTATTAAAAAATTATCTACAGAAATTAGCTGTCATAACACTGGTTCTAGTACTAACACTTGTACTTAGTATGTTGTTGGTGTTTAGTCGCTAAGTTGTATCCAATTCTTTGCAACCCCATGAGCCATAGCTCACCAGGCTCCTCTGTCCATGGGATTTCCCAGGCAAGAATAGTGGAGTGGATTGCCATTTCCTTTTCCAGGGGATCTTCCTGACACAGGAATTGAACCTGCATCTCCTTACCTTCTGAGCCACAAGGGAAGTTTAGTTAGGGATATATAACTATTAATATACAATAATACACAATTATCTCCTAAGAGTCCCTTGGACTTCAAAGAGATCCAACCAGTCCATTCTGAAGGAGATCAGCCCTGGGATTTATTTGGAAGGAATGATGCTAAAGCTGAAACTCCAGTGCTTTGGCCACCTCATGTGAAGAGTTGACTCATTGGAAAAGACTCTGATGCTGAGAGGGATTGGGGGCAGGAGGAAAAGGGGACGACAGAGGATGAGATGGCTGGATGGCATCACTGACTCGATGGGTGTGAGTCTGAGTGAACTGCGGGAGTTGGTGATGGACAGGGAGGCCTGGCGTGCTGCGATTCATGGGGTCGCAAAGAGTCGGACATGACTGAGTGACTGAACTGAACTGATCTCCTACAGGATAATATTTACTTTATTTTTTTGTATATAATATCAATACCAGTTAATAGCTTAGTTATAATATCATCATCAAAATAGTTAATGATATAGATTAATTTATCATAAAATAACAAGATATAAAAATCTACTATCATCCCTAATCAAAATCTGGGTAAACTATGACACAGAGACAGTTAGCAAGTTGATCAAGGTCCTAGAACTAATAAATAATAGACCCAAAATATAAATTTGGTAGTTTGGAGCTACAAATGACCTAATACAAATGATTTAGCACAAAACCCCATTATTTGAAATAGCAGCTGCAGTTAGGCAAAGAATATGCAAATGGTTCCTTTTTTCAGCCAACCATAAACTTATGTGGTAAAGTAAAAGAAAAACAAACAAACAAACAAAAAAAAAAACGAGGACAGGTTTGCTTAAAAGTCACATATGATTGAGTAAAGATTTTGGCTTTCAAGTATGGTTAGTAAAGAAATATTTTGCTTCAGACCAGCATTATCAGCTAGAAAATGTAAAAACTAATGAAACAAAAAGAAATATCTGACAGGGAATTAGGAATGAGAAATCAAAATCAAAGAGAGAAAGCAACCACAAACAGGTTAACTGATACTCTGCTCACCATCCTTCCCCTTTGCATACTATAATTCTTTGTACAAAGCAATAGGCTAAAATGCACATTCAGCATGTGTGCAGAACACCAGATGTACCAACGATCTTGCAAAAACAGACTTAGAGTTGACCTTTAAGAGTAATATCCAAATCTAGTGAACAATGGAGTAACAGCTTTATAATGCTGAAATGAAATCATTGCAAGTATAGACTTCTATAGCCAGTAAAAATATTCTTCAAAAGTGAAAACTAAACAAAAATACTTGCAGATGATTAAAAACCAAGAAGATTCACTACCAGAAACCTGATATTACACAAATACTAAATCAACATGTTCACACAAAAGAGCAATGGCTCCAAAGTACAGAAATGCAGCCAGTGAATAGAGTGAAGAAAATAATCCTATAAATAACATAACAATGTTTAAAATATATGGATAATTTAATCCATATATGTTTAAAATATATGCATGTTGTTGTTTAGTCACTAAGCTGTGTCTGACCTGCAACCCCATGGACTGTAGCCCACCAGGCTCCTTTGTGCATGGGATTTCCCAGGCAAGAACCCTGGAGTGGGTTGCCGTTTCCTTCTCCAGGTTATCTGAACCTATGTCTCCTGCATTGGCAGGAGGATTCTTTACCACTGAACCACCAAGGAAGTCCTAAAATGTTCCAAGGCCATCTGATAAATGGTATCATTACATTATTATAAGTTAAGGATGCATATTATAATATATGGGTTCACTACCACTGTATGCATGAATACCATTAGCAAGATCTTTGTGTGAACAGAGTATCCTATCTCAGACTTAGCTTCAAAGGATGATAGATGACAGAAGCTTAAGGATACCAATAGGGTAGCATCAGTAGTGTCTCTTCAGTGGGAATTTTTACAAAACGTAAGCTAAATGTTTAGGTCAAACTTGTAGAGTGAGTTAGAAAATATCAATACCTGGAGGTCATGGATCAAGCTGGCAAAGTAAGGACACAGATCTCACCTCCCTGCCTGAACACATCAAAAATACATCTATACGTGGAACAATTCTCACTGAACGCAAACTTGCAGAAGGACCCCTGCATAACCAAAGCTATAAGATGCACACCCATCTTGGTAAGGGAAGAAAGACATCAGGGACAGTCCCTTGAGGGGGAACTCAGAGGAAAAGGGAGATTACAGGGATGATCACCTCCCTGGGAAGTGAACAATTCAGTCCAAAGACTGCACATTGCAATCACTGGGTTCTACTTAGGGGAGACACAGGAGTCCCCTTGACTGGTTGGAGGATCACTGGGACTAATAGAAGAAGCCTAGACTCTCCTCATGAGGAGTATACACACAGACTTGCCCCCCAAGGCAAGGTGGACAGAGATCTCCTCTAGTGGTTGCAGGGTTTTCTATGACTGCATCCCAATCTGTGTCCCAGTCCAAGCCAAGCAATGCTCTAGACGTACTCACTGTGTGTCACAGTGCAGCTGTGGATGTGGGTCAGTCAAGACTGGAAAAAACACCTGATTGTGAGACACAGAGGAGATCCAGTTCCAAGGCAGATCTGGTGGGCGAGTCAGCAGCCATCATTGGCCCTTACGTAAGCAGCTGTCAGCCAATAAGGTAGGAGGTCCCTGTAGAAAGAAAATCATGCGTAACTTTCTTAAGAGAAGCCATTTGGGGCCTATGCCATTTTGTGATCTAAGCCTGGCAAGAGAGCTTGCCTTTGAATAGGTCTCAATCATGCATGATTTTAAGGGAACAAAAAAAAAAGAGAGAGAGAGAGAAAGAAATTACCATTTTCAGGAAAGAGAAATAACAATAGCAAAGATAAAAATCATTTGTAAAACTCCCAGATCTCTTCCAGTGGTAAAGATTAGCCTGAAGTACTCAATCACCAGATCAATGAGAACCTAAGGGAAGATGTTGACCTTTTCTGACCCTTGTGACTTTAGTCAACTAAAGCTTAGACTGTCAACCACCCAAGCAACTTCATGAATACAGTCTTAGATTAAAATTTCCCAGATTGTGTTGTTTGGAGAGAAACTGCCTTGGGAAAGATCCTCAGTGTTCTCCTTATTTACTCCAAGTAATAAATTCTTTCTTCTCCCAGTCTTTGGCTTGGTTGTGTCTCTTGGCTTGACAATCAACAAGAAACAAATGCAGTTTTCAAGTAACAGTTCCTCAGAAGCAGCCCAGATTTCTGATACTGGCCACTCCACCACAACTCACAGACACATTTCAAGAGGCCCTGTGGGCACCACCACCTGTACTGCAGAGATCTCACACCAGGACAGGGGCAGCAGAGGCTGGAGGTACTTCTGTGAAGAACAAAAGGGACTTACAACAGAGGTTGCATCTGTGCAGAGGTGTGGATGCCTGCACATTCAATTCATTAGAACTGTCTGCAGGGGACACAGACAAGAGCCCACACAAACCTCACTTGTATCAGCAATCCCCCTCTTTCTAGCAAAGATCCTTGTGTAGGGGAAAAAAAGAAAACACACACTTAAAGGAACAGAGCCAGCTTGGGTCTGATCCTCAGGGTTTCTGCTCGAGCAACTTGGGGTCAGACCCCACTTCCCAAAGGGCAGTGATGGCCACTGAGCAGTCCAGCCTCACACCAAACATCAGCTCTAGCACTTCCATCTCCAGTTTTATCCCCTACCAAGGTGAGAGCTGCCAGCACACTCTCAGGAAAGAAGTAAATTATACCCACGTCAAATCTAGTTTTTCCTTCAAAGGCTTTAGGGACACGAAGTCTATATAAGGACACTCCCACATAAGATCACCCTTTTTAGATCACAAGAGGTCAATGTTTCACCCAAATTCATAAAAGCAGAGAAAGTAAAGCAAAATGAAAAGGCAGAGGAATGACTTTCAATTGAAAGCAAGAGAAAATCCCTAAAAATTAATGAAACAGAAATAAACAGGTTACCAGATAAAGAATTCAAAGTATTGGTTAAAAAAAATAACTGAATTGGGGGAAAAAAAAACTGATGTACACAATGAACACATCAATAAGCAAATAGAAAAAGTATTTTAAAAGAACCAATCAGAAGTTAATAATTCAACAGTGGAAATAAAAAGCATAATACAAGGAATGAAAAGCATATTAAGTGAAATAGGAGAATGCAGTAAGCGACTGAAAGATAGAATAATGGAAATGTCCCATCAGAACATTTTTTCTTTTCAAAAATAAAAGCAAGTTTAAAAAAAAAAAGACAACAGTCTGAGACATCTCTCAGATAAGAGTAAGCATGAATAACATCCACGTATAGGAGTCCTAGAACAAGAAGAGAGAGAGAAGGGAATTGAAAACATGAGGAAACTATGGCTGAACTTCCAAAACCTGAAGGAAGACATGGATATCCAGATACACAAGCACAGAGTACAAAACAAGATGAACCCAAAGAAACCCACACCAAGACGTACAGTTAAAATGACAAAGGTTAAAGACAGAGAATTTTACAGGCAGCAAGAGAGAAGCAAAAAGTCATATACAAGAGGACCC
The DNA here is from genome assembly GCF_014754425.2 of Oryx dammah. Lineage (NCBI taxonomy): Eukaryota > Metazoa > Chordata > Mammalia > Artiodactyla > Bovidae > Oryx > Oryx dammah. The sequence goes on from NW_024070200.1 coordinate 31,562,502, forward strand.
CTATAAGGCTGGGCTAGCCTGGTGGCTTAGTGGTAAAGAATTCACCTGCAGTGTAGGAGACTCAGGAGACATGGGTTCAATCTCTGGGTCAGGAAGATCCCCTAAAGGAGAGCATGGCAATCCACTACAATATTCTTGCCAGAAAATTCCCATGGACAGATGAACCCAGTGGGCTACAGTCCACAGGGTCAAAGAGTAAAACACAGCTGAAGCAACTGAGCACGCATGCACATTATAATGTTACCAACTGATTTCTCTGCAGAAACTTCACAGATGAGAAGGGAGTGGAAGTATCTATTTAAAGTCCTGGAAGGAAAAAATATGCAACCTACAATACTCAGCAAAATTGTCAATTAGAGTAAGACGAGACATACACAGTTCATCAGACAAGCAAAAACTAGAAGAACTCAGCAACAATACACCTACTCTGAAAGAAATATTGAAGGTACTTTGCTAAATGGGAAAGAATCAAGAATGTATAGGAAACGGAAAATTCCAATAGGAAAGGCTATATTAGAGACTGAAAGTCATTTAAATAAGCCAGCATAAAGACTTAAAGAAAGTTGTAAAAGCAACTACTAACTAAAATAAACACTAAAAGGATAACCATGAAGATGTAAAATGTTACATCAAAAACAGAATCTGGGGGAAGAAAATTTTAAAAATATATAATATTTTAGAATGTATTTGAACTTAAATGACAAGTTTTAAAAAAGTAGATATATTATAGGTGAACATACATGAACCCCAAAGTATCTACTAATCAAAGACCTTTAATAGACTCACAAAAACTAAGAAAGAAAAAAGGCTCACAAGCATACTTTTACAGAATCAAACCACAGAAGAAAGAAAAAAAGAAGGAACGAACAGGAAACACATACATAAACAACTAGAAAACAAGTAATAAAGTGGTAATAAGTAAATAATTATCAATTATTAAATGTCAATGGACAAAATGTCCTGACCAAAGAGACTCCCTTCAGTGCTAAAGACACACAAAGACTGAAAGTGAAAGGAGGGAAAAAGACAATCCACGTAAAGGGAAACACGAAAGTAGGGTTAACAGTCATAAAAGACAAAATAGACTTCAGAGTAAAGACAAAGAAGGGCATTATACAATGATAGCGAGCCCAATATATGAGGAGGATATTATATTGTTAATATATATGCATAGCATGTTGGGTGTACCCAATATAGGAGCTCCTAAATATATAAAGTGAATATTAACAAACAGAAAGGTAGAAGTTGACAATAGTAGTAGGGAGTTTTAACAGCCCACTCACATTAATGGACAGATCATCCAGACAGAAAATCAATAAGGTAAAAGCAGTTTTAAATGATTCAACAGACCAGTTGGACATTTCTATTTTGCAAATAGGAAAAGGGGTACATCAAGGCTGTATATTGTCACCCTGCTTATTTAATTTATATGCAGAGTACATCATGAGAAACTCTGGGCTGGATGAAGCACAAGCTGGAATCAAGATTGCTGGGAGAAATATCAATAGCCTCAGGTATGCAGATGACACCACCCTTATGGCAGAAAGTGAAGAAGTACTAAAGAGCCTCTTGAAAGTGAAAGAGGAGAGTGAAAAAGTTGGCTTAAAGCTCAACATTCAGAAAACGAAGATCGTGGCATCTGGTCTCATCACTTCGTGGCAAATAGATGGGAAAACAGTGGAAACATTGGCTGACTTTATTTTGGGGGGCTCCAAAATCACTGCAGATGGTGATTGCAGCCATGAAATTAAAAGATGCTTGCTCCTTGGAAGAAATGCTATGACCAACCTAGACAGCATATTGAGGAGCAGAGACTCTACTTTGTCAAAAAAGGTCTGTCTAGTCAAGGCTATGGTTTTTCCAGTAGTCATGTATGGATGTGAGAGCTGGACTGTAAAGAAAGCTGAGCACAGAAGAACTGATGCTTTTGAACTGGGGTGTTGGACAGGACTCTTGAGAGTTCCTTGGACTGCAAGGAGATCCAACCAGTCCATCCTATAGGAAATCACTCCTGAATATTCATTGGAAGGATTGATGCTGAAGCTGAAACTCCAATTCTTTGGCCACCTGATGTGAAGAGATGACTCATTTGAAAAGACCCTGATGCTGAGAAAGATTGAAGGTGGGAGGAGAAGGGAACAGCAGAGGATGAGATGGTTGGATGGGATCACCGACTCAATGGACATGAGTTTGAGTAAACTCTGGGAGTTGGTGATGGACAGTTAGGCCTAGCGTGCTGCAGTCCATGGGGTCACAAAGAGTCAGATGCGACTCAGTGACTGGACTGAACTGAAATTATGTCCTAGAGGAACTAGGAAAAGAAAAACAAACATAGCCTAACATCAGCAGATGAAAGGAACAAAGATCAGAGGGGAAACAGAGATAAAACAAAAAAGGAAAGATCAATGAAACTAAGAGCTAGATTTTTTAAAACATAAACGAAATTGATAAACCTTTAGTTAGGCTTACCAATAAAAAAAGAATCCAAATAAAGAATGAAAGAGAAGAAATAGCAACTGATACTACAGAGATACAAGAAATACGTGAATACTATGAAGTTACATCCTAGCAAATCAGACAATCTAGAAGCAATGAGCAAATTTCTAGAAACATACAACCTGACAATACTGAATCAAGAAGAAACAGACAATTTGAACAGAATGACTACTATCAGTGAAATTAAATTTGTAATAAATTAAACAAAAATAACTTCCCAACAAACATAAGTCCAGGATCAGATGCCTTCACAGAGGAATTCTATAGAAGATATAAAATAAGTACTAATACCTATCCTCTTCAAAATACTCCAAAAACCAGGAGAGGATGGAACACACTCAAATTAATCCAATCCAACAATATAGAAAAAGGACCATACACAATCATCAAGTGGGATTTATTCCAGGGACACAAAGATTATTCAACACTCACAAATCAGTATGATACACCACATGAACAAAATGAAGGATAAAAATCACAAGATCATCTGAACAGATACAGGAAAACCACTGACAAAATTTAATACCTGTTCATGATAAAAACAAAAACCAAACCTCTTAACATGTGCACGAAGGGGACATAACACAATATAATAAGGACTGTTTACTATAAACTCATAGTTAACATCATACTCAATGGTAAAAAGCTAAAAGCATGTACTCTAAATTCAGGAAAAAGACAAGGATGCCCACTTTTGTCACTTCTATTTAATATAGTACTGGAAATAATACACACATCAGTCAGACAAGAAAATGAAATAAAAAGCCTCCAAATTGGAAAGGAAGAAGTAAACCTGTCATATTTCCAGATGACATGATACTTCATATAAAAATCCTTGAGGTCTACCCCAAAACTCTTTATAACTAACAAATGAATTCAACAAAGTTGCAGGATACAAGATTAATATACAGAAATCTGTTGTATTTCTATACACTAATAATGAATTATGAAAAAAAAAAAGTTAAAAAAACTCATTTAAAATAATATCTAAAAGAATAAAATACCTAGCAATAAACTTGAGACAAAACACCTATGCTGTGAAATCTATAAAACATTCACAAAGGAAACTGAAGATGATACAAAAACGGAAAGATATCTTGTGTTCTCAATATTAGTGTTAAAATGACCATACTACTCACACACCTACAGATTTAATGCAATCCCTATCAAAACACCAATGACATCATACACACTGTCCAACTCTTTGTGATCCCATGGATTGCAGCACGCCAGAGTTCCCTGTTCTTCACCATTTCCTGGAATTCACTCAAAGCAAAGTGATGTCTCTGTTTTTTAATAGGCTGTCTAGGTTTTTCATAGCTTTCATTCCAAGGAGCAAGTGTCTTTTAATTTTGTGGCTGTAGTCACTGTCCACAGAGATTTTAGAGCCCCACAAAATAAAATCTGTTACTGTTTCCATTTTTTTCCCCATCTATTTGCCATGATGTGATGGGACCTTAGTGATGGGATGCCATAATCTTAGCTTTTTAAATGTTGAGTTTTAAGCCAGCTTTTTCATTCTCCTCTTTCATCCTTATCAAGAGACTCTTTAGTTCCTCTTTGCTTTCTGCCATTAGAGTGGTATCATTTGCATATCTGAGGTTGTTGATATTTCTCCCAGCAAGCTTGATTTCAGCTAGGGATTCATCCAGCCTGGCATTTCACATGATGTACTCCGCACAAAAGTTTAACAAGCAAAGTGACAATATACAGTCTTGACATAGTCCTTTCCCAATATTGAACCAGCCCATTGTTCTATGTCCGGTTCTAACCATTGCTTCTTGATCTCCATACAGGTTTCTTAGGAGGCAGGGAAGGGGGTCTGGTAGTCCCATTTCTTTAAGAATTTTCCACATTTTTTGTGATCCACACAGTCAAAGGCTTTAGTGTAGTCAATGAAGCAGAAACAGATTTTTTTTTCTGAAACCTCCTTGCTTTCTCTATGATCCAACATGTGTTAGCAACTTGATCTCTGGTCCCTCTTCTGTTTTAAATCCAGCCTGTACATCTGGAAGTTCTTAGTTCACATACTGCTGAAGCCTAGCTTGAAGGATTTTGAGCATTACCTTGCTAGCATGTGAAATTACCACAAATGTGTGGCAGTTTCAACTCTCTTTGCATTGGTTTCTTTGGGATTGGAATGAAAACTGACCTTTTCTAGTCCTGTGATCATTACTGAGATTTCCAAATTTGCTCACATATAGAATGCAGCATTTTGACAGCATCATCTTTTAGGATTTGAAATGCTCAGCTGGAATTCTATCACCTCCACCAGCTTCATAGCAATGCTTCCTGAAACCCATTTGACTTCACACTCCAGGATGTCTGGCTCTAGGTGAGTGACCAAACCATTGTGGTTATCCAGGTCATTAAGACCTTTTTTGGTATAGTTCTTCTGTGTATTCTTGCTGCTTCTCCTTAATCTTCTGCTTCTTTTAGGTCTTTGCTGTTTCTATCCTTTATTGTGCCCATTTTTGCATGAAATATTCTCCTGATATCTCTAACATTCTTGAAGATATCTCTAGTCTTTTCCATCCTATTACTTTCCTCTATTTATTTGCATTGTTCACTGCACAATCTCTGATGTCCTCCTAAATTCTCTGAACTGTGAACTATTTAAAAGAGCCAAAAGAAAGAAGTAACCTACGTAAACAGAAATGGATATAGAAGAAGTGGTATATATACACATGGAATACTACTCAGCCATAAAAAAGATGAAATTCTGCCATTTGCAGCTACATGGATATACCTAGTGATTATTATACTTAGTGAAATCAGTCTCAGAAAGGCAGATACTGAATGATATTGCTTATAGGAGGAATGTAAATAATAATACAAACAAAGGCATATAGCAAAACAGAAACATAAAGATATAGAAAACAATCCAGTGGTAACCAGTGGTAAGAAGGAAGTGGAAGGTATATGTTAGATAGACAGGATTAAGAGATAGAACCTACCAGGAATAAAGTTGATAACCAACAAGGGTATACTGTATAGTACAGGGACTAATAGCAATTATTTTGTAATAATATTTAATAGAATATAAACTATAAATATCAAAAAAAATCTCGAAAATGACAGAATGATCTCTGTTCGTTTCCAAGGGAAACCATCCAGTGTCACAGCAATCCAAGTCTATGCCCCGACCAGTAATGCTGAAGAAGCTGAATTTGAATGGTCCTATGAAGACCTACAAGACCTTCTGGAAATAACACCCAGAAAATATGTCCTTTTCATTACAGGGAACTGGAATGCAAAAGTAAGAAGTCAAGAAACATCTGGAGTAATAGGAAAATTAGTCCTTAGGGTACAGAATGAAGCAGGTCAAAGGTTAACAGAGTTTTGCCAAGAGAATGCACTGGTCATAGCAAACACTCTCTTCTGACAACACAAGAGAAGACCCTACACATGGACATCACCAGATGGCCAACACCAAAGTCAGATTGATTATATTCTTTGCAGCCAAAGATGGAGAAGCTCTATACAATCAGCAAAAACAAGACTGGGAGCTGACTGGCTCAGATCATGAACTCCTAATTGCCAAATTCAGACTTAAATTGAAGAAAGAAGGGAAAACCACTAAACCATTCAGGTATGGCCCAAATCAAATCCCTTATTATTATACAGTGGAAATGACAAATGGATTCAAGGGATTAGATCTGATAGAGTGCCTGAAGAACTATGGGCGTAAGTTTGTGACAAGGTACAGGAGGCAGTGATCAAGACCATTTCCAAGAAATAGAAATGCAAAAAGGCAAAATGGTTATCTGAAGAGGCCTTACAATAGCTGTGAAAAGAAGAGAAGCAAAAGGCAAAGGATAAAAGGAAAGATATATGCATCTGAATGCAGAGTTCCAAAGAATAGCAAGGAGAGATAAGAAAGTCTTCCTCAGTGATCAGTGCAAAACAATAGAGGAAAACAATAGAATGGGAAGACTAGAGATCTCTTCAGGAAAATTAGAGATACCAAGGGAAATTTTCATGTAAAGATGGGCACAATAAAAGGCAGAAATGGTATGGACATAAGAGAAGCAGAAATTAAGAATAGGTGGCAAGAATACACAGAAGAACAATAAAAAGATCTTCACAACCTAGATAACCACAATGGTGTGATCACTCACCTAGAGTCAGACATCCTGGAATATGAAGTCAAGTGGGCCTTAGGAAGCATCACTACTAACAAAGCTAGTGGAGGTGATGGAATTCCAGTTGAGCTATTTCAAATCCTCAAAGATGACGCTGTGAAAGTGCTGCACTCAATATGTCTGCAAATATGGGAAACTCAGCAATGGCCACAGGACTGGAGAAGTTTGGTGTTCATTCCAATCCCAAAGAAAGGCAATGCCAATGAATCCTCAGACTACTGCATAATTGCCCTCATCTCACATGCTATCAAGGTAATGCTCAAAATTCTCCAAGCCAGGCTTCAACAGTACGTGAACCATGAACTTCCAGATGTTCCAGGTGGATTTAGAAAACGCACAGGAACAAGAGATCAAATTGCCAACATCTGCTGGATCATCAAAAAAGCAAGAGAGTTCCAGAAAAACATCTACTTCTGCTTCATGATTATGCTAAAGCCTTTGACTGTGTAGATCACAGCACACTGTGGAGAAGTCTTCAAGAGATGGGAATACCAAACCACTTGACCTGCCTCCTGAGAAATCTGTATGCAGATCAAGAAACAACAGTTAGAACTGGACATGGTACAACAGACTGGTTCCAAATCAGGAAAGGAGTGTGTCAAGGCTGTATATTGTCACCCTGTTTATTTAACTTCTATGCAGAGCACATAATGAGAAACTCTGGGCTGGATGAAGTACAAGCTGGAATCAAGATTCCCGGGGGAAATATCAATAACCTCAGATACGCAGATGATACCACCCTTATGGCAGAAAGCAAAGAAGAACTAAGGAGCCTCTTGATGAATGTCAAAGAGAGGAGTGAAAAGATTGACTTGAAACTCAACATTCTGAAAACTAAGATCATAGCATCCAGTCTCATCACTTCATGGCAAATAGATGGGGAAATAGTGGCAATGTGACAGACTTTATTTTGGGAGGCTCCAAAATCACTGAAGATGGTGACTGCAGCCATGAAATTAAAGGACGCTTGTTTCTTGGAAGACAGCTTATTAAAAAGCAGAGATATTACTTTGCCTACAAAGGTCTGTCCAGTCAAAGCTATGGTTTTTCCAGTAGTCATGTATGGATGTGAGAGTTGGACTATAAAGAAAGAAAGCTGAGCACTGAAATATTGATGCTTCTGAACTGTGGTATTGGAGAAGACTCTTGAGAGTCCCTTGGACTGCAAGAAGATCCAAACAATCCATCCTAAAGGAAATCAGTCCTAAATATTTATTGGAAGGACTGATGATGAAGCAGAAACTCCAATACTTTGGCCATGTGACGTGAATAACTGACTCATTTGGAAAGACCCTGATGGTGGGAAAGATTGAAGGTGGGAGGAGAAGGGGATGAAAGAGGATAAGATGGTTGGTTAGCATCACGAACTCAATGGACATGAGTCTGAGTAAACTCTGGGAGTTGATGATGGACAGGGAGGTCTGGCATACTGCAGTCCATGTGGTCACAAACATTTGGACATGACTGAGTGACTGAACTGAAGTGAACTGAAACTATAAACATACTGAATCACTATGAGAAGTGAAGTGAAAGTTGTTCAGTTGTGTCCTCCTCTTGTGACTCCATGGACTATATATACAATTCTCTAGGCCATAATACTGGAGTGGGTAGCCTTTCCCTTCTCCACGGCATCTTTCCAACCTAGTTATTGAACCCAGGTCTCCCACATTGCAGGCAGATTCTTTAGCAGCTGAGCCACAAGGGAAGCCCAAGAATACTGGAGTGAGTCACCTATCCCTTCTCCAGCAGATCTTCCCAACCCAGGAATCAAACAGAGGTCTGTGGCATTGCAGGCATATTATTTACCAACTGTGCTATCAGGGAAGCCTATTGAATCCCCATGCTATAGTTCTAAAACTAGTATTATAAATCAACTATACTTGAAAGAAAACAAAGGAAACATCAATTGCTATAGTGCTTACTAAAAATCACACTTTTACTGTAAGAAATGATAAAAATATAAGGATAAAGTGTACATTGTAAGTACAGTAAACTAAAGAAGGTAATTTTAAAAAGGCAATTTTATTTGATAAATAGGTTAAAATTAGAAGTTGAGAGGAATTTTATGACCATTAGAAAATAAGAATTTAGAAATAATATATATTCAAATTATAAGAATTTAAAACTGTAAAATATGAAAAAAATCCAAATCTGAATTACAGTAAGAAATTTTAAAATTATTTTCACAATAACTGTCAGTACATGCAAACAAAAATATGAAAATATAAAGAAAAACTGAACAATGCAATTATCAAGCTTGACCTATTCAATATACCTAAATCTGCATAATCAAGAAAAGACAATGCTCATTGTTTCAAAATGTGCATGAAAAATTGACTATATAGAAGCCACAAATTAGATCTCTAAAAGCTGCAGTAGAAACTGAAATTACCAAGAAGAAACCTATATAATCTCCAAAAGAAAGGATGTTAGCAATATATTTTAAAATAATCCTGGATGAAAAAAATGTTTCATTGGTAGTTATAAGACATTATGTAAAGAATAATAAAAAAGTATATATTAAAACTTACTGATTATATCAAAGTTATTATAGTAATAATTTACAGCCTTAAAAGCACACAATAGCAAAAAATGAAAAGATGAACTAAATGATACTTCAGGAAATTAGAATAGGTTGACATATTAAAGCCAAAATACAGAAAGAAGTTAACACAAAGTTGGAGTTAGTAAAGGAAAAAATTTACTGTAAACAATATCAAACCAAAATTTTGTTTGATGAAAATATTAATACAACAAATAAACTCTTTAGAAGTCTGATTTTTTAAAAGGGTGAGAGGAAGAGGAGGCACAATTTTCTAATATCAGGAATAAAAAAGAAACATAATATAGCCTACATAAAGTTATTGCTCAGTCATATCTAACTTTTTGCGACAGCATGGACTGCTGCACACCAGGCTTCCCTGTCCATTACGATCTCCGAAAGTTTGCTGGAACTCATGTCCATAGAGTCGGTGATGCCATCCAACCATCTCATCCTCTGTCATCCCTTTCTCCTCCCACCTTCAATCTTTCCCAGCATCAAGGTCTTTTCTAATGAGTTGGCTCTTCACATCGTGGCCAAACTATTAAAGCTTCAGCTTCAGTCCTTCGAATGAATATTCAGGATTGATTTCCTTTAGGACTGACTGGTTTGATTTCCCTGCCGTCCAAGGGACTCTCAAGTGTCTTCTCCAACACCACAGTTCAAAGGGATCGATTTTTCAGGACTCAGCCTTCTTTATGGTCCAGCTCTCATATCCATACATGATACTGGAAAAATCATAGCACTAACTAGACATTTGTTGGCAAAGTAATAACTCTATTTTTATGCTATGTTTGTAATAGCTTTACTTCCAAGGAGCAAGTATCTTTTAATTTCATGGCTGCAGTCACCATTTGCAGTAATATTGGACCCCAAGAAAATAGTTTGTCATTGTTTCCCCATCTATTTGCTATGAAGTGATGGGACTGGATGCCATGACCTTTGTTTTTTGAATTTTTAAAAATTAATTAATTTTAATTGCAGGCTAATTACAATAGTGTGGTGGTTTTGCCATATACAGACATGAATCAGCCAGAGGTGTACAAGTTACCGCCCACACACACACACATCCTGAACCCCCTCCCACCTCCTTCCCCACCCCATCACTCTGGGTTATCCCAGAGCACCGGCTTTGATTGCCGTGCTTCTTCCATTGAACTTACACTGGTCATCTATTTTACATATGGTAATATACATGTTTCAATGCTATTCTCTCAAATCATCCCAAGCTCGCCTTCTCCCACAGAGTCCAAAAGTCTGTTCTTTACATCCATGTCTCTTTTCTTGTCTTGCATAAAGGGTCGTCATTACCATCTTTCTAAATTCCATATATATGTATTAATATACTGTATTGATGTTTCTGACTTACTTCACTCTGTATAATAGGCTCCAGTTTCATCCACCTCATGAGGACTGACTCAAGTGTGTTCTTTCTTATGGCTGACTAATATTCCATTGTGTATAAGCCAGCTTTTTCACTCTCCTCTTTCATCTTCATCGAGAGGCTCTTTATTTCCTCTTTGCTTTCTGCCATAAGAGTGGTGTCATCTGCATATCTGAGGTTATCTGGCAATCTTGATTTGGCTTGGGCTTCATCCATCCTAGCATTTTGTATGATGTACTCTACATATAAGTTAAATAAGCAGTGACAATATACAGTGATGAACTCCTTTCCTAATTTGGAACCAATCTGATGTTCCATGTCCAGCTCTAACTGTTGCTTCTTGACATGCATACAGGTTTTTCAGGAGGCAGGGAAGGTGGTCTGGTATTCCCATCTCTTTAAGAATCTTCCACAGTTTTTTGTGATCCACACAGTCAAGGCTTTAGCATTGTCAATGAAGCTGAAGTAGGTGTTTTTTCTGGAATTCTCTTGCTTTTTCTGTGATCCAACAAATGTTGGTAATTTGATTTCTGGTTCCTCTGTCTTTTCTAAATCCAGCTTGAACATCTGGAACTTCTTGGTTCACATACTGTTGAAGCCGAGCTTGGAGAATTGTGAGTATTACTTTGCTCAAATTGTGTTTAGAATCAAACTTCATACCCATCAGAGATGCTCAGAGGGTTTTGTTTGTGTACACCAGGACATTAAAGTTAATATGATACTAACATTTTCATAAAATTGGAAAGTGTACTAGGAAAATCTAAAATTGCTTAAAGATGTAATCTGAATAATTCTGTATTTAGTATAAAATTTCTTAAAGGTAATCAGTCCTGAATATTCATTGGATGGACTGATGCTGAAGCTGAAACTCCAATACTTTGGTCACCTGATGTGAAGAACTGACTCAATGGAAAAGACTCTGATGCTGGGAAAGGTTAAAGGCAGGAGGAGAAGAGGACGACAGAGGATGAGATGGTTGCATGGTATCACCGATTTGATGGACATGAGTTTAAGCAAGCTCCAGGAGTGGGTAATGGACAGGGAAGCCTGGTGCACTGCAGTCTATGGAGTCGCAAAGAGTTAGACACAACTGAGCAACTGAACTGAACTTAGTGTAAAATTATATTTGTAAATAATTTAAAATATTCCTACAGAGTCTATCTTAGCCACAAATGTCTCTGCTGCTGCTGCTGCTAAGTCGCTTCAGTTGTGTTCAACTCTGTGCGACCCCATAGATGGCAGCCCACCAGGATCCGCCATCCCTGGGATTCTCCAGGCAAGAACACTGGAGTGGGTTGCATTTCCTTCTCCAATGCATGAAAGTGAAAGATGAAAGTGAAGTTGCTCAGTCGTGTCTGACTCTTTAGCACCCCATGGACTGCAGCTAACCACAGATGTCTTTTATAATTATTTTATGAAAGTATTAGAGATAAGAAAAATCACATACAAATTCTCCTATAATATCAAAAAATGTGGACTATTTGATAGTCATTTTATGAAGTGAGAATAACAATGACAAACAAAATTCACAAGGTCATTACAATAAAGGAAAACCACAGTTTAATCACTATGGTGAATATGCAAGAAAATTATAAAACAAATTATAAACAAATTAATTCCAGTTGCATATATAGAAGATAATATAGTATGACTTGGTACATATTTTCCCCATGGACAAGATTAATTTAACATTCAATAAATCAAACAATTTGGCACATTAATTTCATATAGGATTAAAAAAACATAATTTTAACAGATATAGAAAAGGCATATTGTAAAATTCAACATATTAATATTATAAAAACTTTTAGTCAACTATAGTTAAAAAGGTGCTTTAACTGAAAAGAATAACTATAAAAATACATATATCAAGTTTTATATTTAGTTGGTGAAATTTGGAAAAATTTTCCAAAAGTGATATGAAAATGTCCAGAATCTCCATGAACACTGTCTTGGGAAATACTAAAAACAGAGTTATGATATAGGAAAAAGAAAAAAAAAAGTAGAAATTGGGGGGGAAAACTACCATCTTTCATAGGCAACAATTTTGTACATGTAGAAAACTTTAAGTAGATTATAATTAATAAATAAATGCAAAAAGACTTCTGGACAAAAGAAGAATAACATCCATTTGTTTATGCATACAGACATACTTATACACACTAACATGAGCAACTCACTATTTTCAGCCTCAAATCTGCTCTGCATAAAACAAGATATTTAACTATTCTCTGATTCTCTGGACCTCTTGTATACACATCACTTGAATATCTGAAGAAAATTCTCCTTAGAAATGCAGAAACCTATATACTCTTGCTTCACAGAATTTCAGAGGTGTCTTTTACCTTTCTACTAGTTGGTTTCTAAATTTCTTTCCAGCTCCAAACGTCTGTGATTTCATGATTATGATATAGTCAGATCTATACATTCTCATGTATATATGTATATATGTGAATATTCACCATTCATTTTGGGACTCCTGTAACACCCTAATACATCATGGTCACCCTATATTCCTAGAACATGGAAGTAGTATTCTACTCCTTTCAGACTTACTGAAATATTTTATTGTTTATAAAAGTATCTAATTAAATGAGTGCTGATAATTTCTTCCAATAATTTATAATATCTCATGAGGATAAATCTATATACTCATAATCTATTATGCATAATAATTGCATATTATACTGTATTATGTGTATGGATACATTTTAAAATTTTCTACATATTTCCCTTTTAAGATTCAATTTGTTGTTCTGTGTCATCTAATGCATATTTACTACATATCTTACTGAAACTTGACTTTTTAAAAGCAATAGTGTTACACATAAATCAAGGATTTAAAATAAATATGACATTCCCTTACACAGAGGGAAAATATGTTTAAGAAGGTAAAATGGATTCATTAACTGGGATACAGGTTTTTAAGTAAAGCATGACTGAGTTGTTTAATAGAGTAAAGCCATTACCACAGAAGCTCCTGATGTTAAGGATTAATGTACTTAAATGTACTATCCATTAAACTCCTGCTTTTAGGATATTTTTTCTTTCTCTTATTACTTGGAGTAAAGGTACCATACACATCTACCATGGGCTTTGAAAGAAATTATTTTCTCATTTTGTAAATGAAGTCAGAAACCACCTCCAATTGATTAATAAATGCATGGTGACTCAAAGGGATGCAAACATGAACTGCATCTGAGAAGGTGTGGCCCCACCACTGCCCTTGTGACATGGGATCATTTTGAAAGGTGATGAAATCTTTTGTCACTGACAGATATCAGGTACCATCAGTAAACTCACCTTGAGTTTAAGAAGGTTTTATCCTTTACATGGATGGTTAGATAAAGTAAACTTCTAACTCACTATTTCAAAGTCCATCTACCTCTGAGGATGTAAGTTTCCACATCTGCAAAGTGAGGGCATTGAGTATTAGAGAAAGGCTCTAATATTTCTGCAAATTATAATTTTCTATGAGTATTATGAAAAAAATACCTTTCTCAACTTTAAATTCATGTTTATATGTTAAGATACCCAATCATTTCTTTACTTTCAAGTGAACTTTAGCATAAGGCAAAATGACACGAGATATCATCAAACAAAACACAGTGCTTCACTTTAAAGTTATATCAAAACAGCCATTGTATATACAATTAATCATTTTATGTAGGATCAGAAATAATTTTATTTCCATTCTGTTACACAATGTAGAAGTCAAATGTAACATATATGATACTGCCCAACCAGACAATATTCCTAATATTCATAAAGCCAACTGTTTTCTGCTTCAGTGGTGCAATGAATTAATTTAAATTGAGTGTATCTCAACATAAATTTTGAAATGCCTTTGCTATGTTCCTTCTATTAAAATTTGCATGTATTAAAAATTCATTAGAAACCAAGTGAGTTCCTGAAAATCTTCTTAAACCTGTAATTTTATGTAGTTTATATCCATTCACCTTGATTTATACAAATTATTGATGTGTGGATTAGTGAGTCAACACATCCTATATAAGATCATATTTCCCTTTATTGTATTATTCCTTTATGATTAAAACATTACATTCTGAAAGAGGAAAATATTACTGGCAATGTGGGTTTTGATGTATACATCTTATTAAGACCAGAGTATGTCAAGGCATTTTATTGTGCTGCCAAGAGAATAAGAGACATAAAAAGGCCAAATATGAGCCAAGTAATAAAAGAACTTATCTTTATGTCCCTTTAAGAATTAATTTATTTTTAGTTTCATTCCTATTAACAGTCTTCAATTTTTACCTTAATCAGATGTTTTTGTACTAAGATTCAGTTTTAGCTCTTATGATAGACTATTACTTCAATTTATAATCAAACAGCCAAATATCTATTTTCTATCTCAGTTCAGTTCAGTTGCAGAGTCATGTCCGACTCTTTGTGACCTCATGAACTGCAGCACGCCAGGCTTCCCTGTCCATCACCAACTCCTGGAGCTTACTCAAACTCATGTCCATCAAGTTGGTGATGCCATCCAACCATCTCATCCTCTGTCATCCCCCTCTCTTCCCTCCTTCAATCTTTCCCAGCATCAGGGTCTTTTCTAAGGAATCAGTTCTTCACATCAGGTGGCCAAAGTATTGGAGTTTCAGCTTCAGCATCAGTCCTTCCAATGAATATTCAGGACTGATTTCCTTTAGGATGGAATGGCTTGATCTCCTTGCAGTCCAAGGGAGTCTCAAAGAGTCTTCTCCAACAGCACAGCTCAAAGCATCAATTCTTCCATGCTCAGCTTTCTTTATGGTCCAACTATCACATCCATACATGAATACTGGAAAAACCATAGATTTGACTAAACAGGCCTTTGTTGGAAAGTTTTTAATATGCTGTCTAGGTAGGTCATAGCTTTTCTTCAGGGAGCAAGTGTCTTTTAATTTCATGGCTGTAGTCACCATCTGCAGTGATTTTGGAGCCTCAAAAAAATAAAGCCTCTCAGGGTTTCCATAGTTTCCCCATCTATTTGCCATGAAGTGATGGGACTGGATACCATGATCTTTGTTTTTTTCAATGTTGAGTTTTAAGTGAGTTTTTTCACTTTCCTCTTTCACCAAGAGGCTCTTTAGTTCTTTTTCACTTCCTGCCATAAGGGTGGTGTTATCTGCATATCCAAGGTTACTGATATTTCTCCCAGAAATATCGATTCCAGCTTGTGCTTCATCTAGCCTGGCATTTTGTATGATGTACTCTGTATGTAAGTTAAATAAACAGTGTGACAGTACACAGCCTTGTCACACTCCTTTCCCAATTTGGAACCAGTTTGCGAAGAGTCAGACACGACTGAGTGACTTCACTTTCCCTTTTCACTTTCATGCATTGGAGAAGGCAATGGCAACCCACTCCAGTGTTCTTGCCTGGAGAATCCCAGGGACGGGGGAGCCTGGTGGGCTGCCATCTATGGGGTCACACAGAGTTGGACACGACTGAAGTGACTTAGCAGCAGCAGCAGCAGCATTGTTTCATGTTCGGTTCTAACTGTAGCTTCTTGATCTGCATACAGATTTCTCAGGAGGCAGGGAAAGTGGTCTGGTATTTCCATCTCTTTAAGAATGTTCCACAGTTTGTTGTGATCCACACAGTAAAAGGCTTTGGTGTAGTCAATAAAGCAGAGGTACATGTTTTTCTGGAACTCTCTTGTTTTTTCGATGATCCAGCAGATGTTGGCAATTTGATCTCTGGTTCCTCTGCCTTTTCTGAATACATCTTGAACTTCTGGAAGTTCTCAGTTCATTTACTGTAGAGGCTCAGCTTGGAGAATTTTGAGCATTACTTTGCTGGCGTGTGAGATGAATGCAACTGTTTAGTAGTTTGAACATTCTTTGGCATTGCCTTTCTTTGGGATTAGAATGGAAAATGGCCTTTTTTTCATTTTCTATTTAGTTAGCTATTAATCCAAATGAACTTGTATCCCTTATTATTTAATTATAATCCTAAAAACATCATATATTGTTCTGTTTAATCTTTAGACACTCTGTCCATGTTTTTCCTTTTTAAGGACACAAACATTTTAGGCTAAAACTGATGGGTAAATCTCCACCATTTTCTGAGAAACATTATTTTATGGAAGATATTAAAAATCAGACAATCTGACTCATAGTTTTTAAATTTTGGTTTATTACTAGATTTTTACCTAAAATTATAGAATTTAGAAATTTAAGATTTGTATTTGATCTCACTCTTTATTAATATTTGATAACCTAATTAAGATAACATTTATATTTATGTTTTTCATCATTTATCTCATTGTTTTGCACTGTAAATATAGTAATGTTTTAAAATTCAGCCTCTTTTTTAAATTTCCCACAGGTAAGTCAAATTCCACATGTTCAAATATGAGTTTTAATCCTTGGACTTGAATGATTCATGTCCCCATTAAAGTCATTAGCTTTCAATCCATTTTCTCAACTAGAAACTTGAAATCATGTTTCAATCTCATTTCCCTTTAATCTCCATGGCTATTCAACTTATAGTCCTAGAAACTTCAAATCTTTAAGTATCTCTTTAATCTACATTTTTTTCAACCTTTATTGCAAACATGCTAGTCCATGTGCCATTATTTCATCAGTGATTATTTGCAAATAAACTCTACCTAAGTCCCAGAACTATACTAAAAACTGAAAATTCATCTTTTACACAAGCACTAGAATGATCTTCACACACATATTATTCCCAGGCTTAACAACTTTAACGTCTGACATTGCCCCTGACATAAGGATCAAAATACAACCTGGACAATCACAGATGACATGATCCTCTACATAGAAAACCCTAAAGACTCCACTGGAAAATTACTACAACTAATCAATGAATATAGTAAAGTTGCAGGATATAAAATCAACAAACAGAAATCCCTTGCATTCCTTTACACTAATAATGAGAAAATAGAAAGAGAAATCAAGGAAACAATTCCATTCACCATTGCAATGAAAAGAATAAAATACTTAGGAATATATCTGCCTAAAGAAACTAAAGACCTGTATATAGAAAACTATAAAATACTGGTGAAAGAAATCAAAGAGGACACTAATAGATGGAGAAATATACCATGTTCATGGATAGGAAGAATCAATATAGTGAAAATGAGTATATTACCCAAAGCAATCTATAGATTCAGTGCAATCCCTATAAAGATACCAACGGTATTTTTCACAGAGCAAGAACAAATAATTTCACAGTTTGTATGAAAATACAAAAAATCTTGAATAGCCAAAGCAATCTTGAGAAAGAAGAATGGAACCGGAGGAATCAACCTGCCTGACTTCAGGCTCTACTACAAAGCCACAGTCATCAAGACAGTATGGTACTGGCACAAAGACAGAAATATAGACCAATGGAACAAAATAGAAAGCCCAGAGATAAATCCATGCACCTATGGATACCTTATCTTTGACAAAGGAGGCAAGAATATACAATGGAGAAAAGACAATCTCTTTAACAAGTGGTGCTGGGAAAACTGGTCAACCACTTGTAAAAGAATGAAACTAGATCACTTTCTAACAACATACACAAAAATAAACTCAAAATGGATTAAAGATCTAAATGTAAGACCAGAAACTATAAAACTCCTAGAGGAGAACATAGGCAAAACACTCTCCGACATAAATCACAGCAGGATCCTCTATGACCCACCTCCCAGAATATTGGGAATAAAAGCAAAAACAAACAAATGGGACCTAATTAAAATTAAAAGCTTCTGCACAACAAAGGAAACTATAAGCAAGGTGAAAAGACAGCCTTCTGAATGGGAGAAAACAATAGCAAATGAAGCAACTGACAAACAACTAATCTCAAAAATATACAAGCAACTTATGCAGCTCAACTCCAGAAAAATAAACGACCCAATCAAAAAATGAGCCAAAGAACTAAATAGGCATTTCTCCAAAGAAGACATACGGATGGCTAACAAACACATGAAAAGATGCTCAACATCACTCATAACCAGAGAAATGCAAATCAAAACCACAATGAGGTACCATTTCACACCAGTCAGAATGGCTGCGATCCAAAAGTCTACAAGCAATAAATGCTGGAGAGGATGTGGAGAAAAGGGAACCCTCTTACACTGTTGGTGGGAACGCAAACTAGTACAGCCACTATGGAGAATAGTGTGGAGATTCCTTAAAAAACAGCAAATAGAACTGCCTTATGACCCAGCAATCCCACTACTGGGCATACACACCAAGGAAACCAGAATTGAAAGAGACACGTGTACTCCAATGTTCATCACAGCACTGTTTATAATAGCCAGGACATGGAAGCAACCTAGATGTCCATCAGCAAATGAATGGATAAGAAAGCAGTGGTACATATACACAATGGAGTATTACACAGCCATTAAAAAGAATACATTTGAATCAGTTCTAATGAGGTGGATGAAATTGGAGCCTATTATACAGAGTGAAGTAAGCCAGAAAGAAAAACACCAATACAGTATACTAACACATATATATGGAATTTAGAAAGATGGTAATGATAACCCTGTATGCAAGACAGCAAAAGAGACACAGATATATAGAACAGTCTTTTGGACTATGTGGGAGAGGGAGAGGGAGAGGGTGGGATGATTTGGGAGAATGGCACTGAAACATGTATAATATCACATATGAAACGAATTGCCAGTCCAGGTTCTATGCATGATACAGGATGCTTGGGACTGGTGCACTGGGATGACCCAGAGGGATGGTATGGGGAGGAAGGTGGGAGGGGGGTTCAGGATGGGGAACACATGTATACCCGTGGCAGATTCATGTTGATGTATGGCACAACCAATACAATATTATAATGTAATTAACCTCCAATTAAAATAATAAATTTATATTAAAAAATAAAAAGAAGAATTAGTTCTTAAACTAATTAGGTCTTCCCAGGTGGCACAGTGGTAAAGAACACACTTGCCAATGCAGGAGATGCAAGAGACTTGGGTTTGATCCCTGGATTAGGAAGATCCCCTTAAGTAGGAAACGGCAACTCACTCCAGTATTCTTTGCTGGAGAATTCCATGGACAGAGAAGCCTAGCAGGCTACAGTCCATGAATCCACAAAAAATCGGACCCGGGTGAGCAACTAAGCACATTGTTAAACTAATTACGGTGTCAAGAATCCTCAATCAAGCCAATGCAATTATTGCCTCTACTGTGAATGACCCTTGACTCTCAATAAGCTTACCAAAGCTTCTATCACTCCATTTAAAGGGGGGAACCAATTTGCATTTAAACCCAATAAAGTCCATGGAATTAGCACCCGCTCTGTTTTCTTACTTAGTAAAGAATCACATCTGGGACCTCTCTGGTGCCCGATTCTAAGCTCTCAATGCAGGGGACCCAGGTTCTACCCCTGGTCAGGGAACTAGATCCCACATGCTGCAACTAAGAGTTGGCATACGACAACGAAGACTGAAGATCCAGTGTGCTGCAACTAAGACCCGAGGCAGCCAAATAAATAATCAGTTCAGTTCATTCAGTCCTGTCCGACTCTTTGAGACCCATGGACTGCAGCACACCAGGCTTCTCTGTTCATTACCAACTGTCGGAGTTTACTCAAACTGATGTCCATTGAATTGGTGATGCCATCCAACCATCTCATCCTCTGTTATCCCCTTCTCCTCCTGCCTTCAATCTTTCCCAGCATCAGGGTCTTTTCCAGTGAGTCAGTTCTTCGCATCAGGTGGCCAAAGGATTGAAGTTTCAGCTTCAGCATCAGTCCTTCCAATGAATAGTTAGGACTGATTTCTTTTAGGATGGACTGGTTGGATCTCCTTGCAGTACAAGGGACTCTCAAGAGTCTTCTCCAACACCACAGTTCAAAAGCATCAATTCTTTAGCACTCAGCTTTCTTTATAGTCCAACTCTCACATCCATACATGACTACTGGAAAAACCATAGCTTTGACTAGATGGACCTTTGTTGGCAAAGTAATGTCTCTGCCTTTTTAATACACTGTCTAGGTTGGTCATAACTTTTCTTCCAATAAATAAACAAATAAATAAATATTAAAAACAACAACACTGTAGAAGAAGTGTGTAATGTGGACAACCCAATCCACAGTATTCATCAAGTTATCTTCCAGAGATCAACACAAATATCATTTACTTGATAGGTTAGATCTTTGACATGATATGAGGCTATGTATACTATCATGTAAGAAATGAATTGCTAGTCTAGGTTCAATACAGGATACAGGATGCTTGGGGCTGGTGCACTGCGATGATCCAGAGAGATGATATGGGGAGGGTGGTGGGAGGGGAGTTCAGGGTTGGGAACTCATGTACACCTGTGGTGGATTCATGTCAATGTATGGCAAAACCAATACAAAATAATAAAAAACAAACAAACAAACAAAAGTCACAATTGTAGTTTAATGAGTACTTGAGTAATTACTTGCTAAATATCTGGCTTTCTCACTAGAATAGATAGAATGCAAATTCCACAAAGGCAGGGACCAGGTTTGGTTTGTTCATTGCTGCATGAACAAATGAACACCACCAAATGAACAACTCTGTATATGGCAAACACTCCACAGATAATTCACTGAATCAACTGCCATGAGTTTATAAATTATGAGTATTATCTTTATCATAGAAATAAAGATTTTTCTCAAGTATTATATCAGGATTAGATGAAGAACTTTGATAAAACCAGCTTTGTGTAATTAGGACAGTTATTGGTACATTGCAGCAATTTTTTATAGAAAAGCCAACTGAACCCAGTATTCCTCTTTTAACCTGACTAGTTTAGTAATGCAAGTGATCCAAAAGCAGAAATAAGAGGGGAAAAAAGAAAAGAAAATAAAAACTAAATAACACTGTTGGTTTCTGCAAATATCTTTAAAAATTGTCTCAATTTGGAAATGAACATTCTGGGTTCTAAATTCAAATAAAATAGGCACAATAAAATAAATAACAAAAACATTAAAAACTCCATGAATTTGACCTACATGGAATGCATAAACCAACATGTAGACATATACCAAAAAAAATGTTTTGATACTATGGAAAATGTCATACACTAACTTCAAAAATTGATAATTTAATTTTAAAAGTTCACCCATTTATTTGTTTTTTATTTTCTTCAGTTATTTTTACAAGACAAAGCATATAAAGCAAATATAAAATATACAAAAAGAAAACCCTCATAAAGAACAAACCAAAAAAAAAAAAAAATAGAAGAAATGAGGGAATATTGCATAACTTTCTAACCCATCCTTGCCTGAATATGACCTTGCTGATGTCTTACCAAATAATTCATTACACTGTATATTAGAACTAATTTTAGTATAGGTTTCAGGAAGGCAACTATGTAATGTGTAAGTTTCACATATTTTTTTCAGTGTTAAAAGGTAGATATTCATTTTTATTGGGAGAGGCAGTGACTTAAATTTTACTTAAATTCAGATTGCATACCTACTATAAACCTCGTTTATTATCACATTTAGCACTCGCACAGATCTTCAAATTAGATACCAAAATCTGTATATTCAGGGAACACAGATAAATATTACTCAACAAGGAAACTTCTGGCAATCATGCAAAGTCAGGGTGGAAAGTTCCTCTACACTCTGTCAGGTGACTGTCTATGAATTTTTGCTGTAAGGATCTCATAAAATATAACTGATAAAAAACACTACTGTAAAAATTCAAAGCATGTAGTTTAAAATTGTATATTTGGTGAGCTATACTGCAGACTTTGGGAATAATGTTAACAAACAGTATCAGGGACAAAGCACAAGTTAAATTTTAGAACACAGAGATCTGAGTACTATAGTTACTCCAGGTGGATTTGAACTTCATCTTGGACTCTAATTCCCTCTTCTCTCTAACAATACTTATCAGAGATTTTTTCTCACATAAATAACTCTGCTAAAAAGAATAAATTAACAAAACATTGTAAACCAACTGAATTTCAATAAATTGTTTACATGTTTAAATTAATTAATGAACAGTGCTTCATGAGGAAAGGAGAAATTATGGAAGTTGCAGATGTTAAACTTAGATTTACCAGTGGTACTTTACGTCACTAATTTTAAACAGTTCTGATGGTCATATCTCATAATAAAATGATGGTAATGTATAACTTTGGGGGTTGCTTGGCAGATTAAAGTTATTTAGATGACTAATGAATGGTAACCATTATTATTTCAATCAGTGAAACAAATCACTGAAACATAAATTTTGGCATTAAAAAGAATAAAACACTATAATAGTTAGTCTAGTTCCTGTTGTAATGGTAAAATGCAGTTCTAGACCAGATATCTGCAAAACATCACCAGATGTATTTCAGCAAGGTCATTTTTGTTTTAAAAGACTTCAAAAGTAATACCACGAATGTAAAACCTATTATGGATAGGCCTGGAAATACCATCTTAACCAAGTGATAAAGGCTAAAATCAACAGTAAACATTCATGTAGACATTATGATATAAGAAAGTCACTAAGCTCTGTGGTATCCTTCCCCAAAACCCCAAGTCTAAGTATGAGACACAGCAGACAAATCCATGCCAAGAGACATTCTGTCATATAGTATGCTTTAAAGTTACAAGGTAAAATGAACACATAAATAATAAAACAAGGAAAGACTGACAAACAAGCACAGATTGAAGAAGACTAAGAAAGTTGGTCAAATGAATCATGGTATCCTACATTGAATCCTGGGTCAGAAAAAGAGTATGACTGAAAACATTTGTGAAACACAAGTTTGTAGTTAGCTAATAGCATTGCATCAGTGTTAATGGCAGTTTTGAGAAGTACCAGATATAAGGGCTGTTGACATTAGGGATGACTGTATGGAGAGCATATGGGACCTCTTTGTACTATTTTGGCAACCTTTCAGTAAATCTGAGGGCTTTCCCGGTGGCTCAGACGGTAAAGAATTCACTTGCAATGCAGGAGACCCAGGTTCCATCCCCAGGTTGGGAAGATCCTCTGTAGAAGGGCATGGCAATTCCCGTTCCAGTACTCTTGCCTGAAGAATTCCATGGACAGAGGAGCCTGGGAACTATAGCCCATGGGGTCACAGGAGTCAGACTTTCTTTTTTTTTTTCCACTTTCAGTAAATCTAAAATTATTTCAAAATGGAAAGTAAAAAACCAAAAACCTAAAACAAGTTCCTTTTTACCACTAATTGTGACCTGAAGTTCAGCTTGTCTTTTGTTTTGTCTTATTTCATATTGTTTCCATTTTTCTAGAACATAACTTCATTTGACAAACCTTTCTTTAGATTCTTTATAAGATTTCTGACTTTTAAAAATTGACTGGCAAAGTTCAAGAAAACTTATTCCCTGATCATTTCTTTATGCTGCCAATGTCATTCACATCCAAGATCTTTGACCTACAATTTTTCTAACTGAATTTCTACAGTGTTGACTGCCATTCAAAGAAACATAACTACCATCCTCTGAGGATTGTATGTGCTATGTGGAGAGAGAAACACCATCTCTCAAATGTTCAGTTTGTTTTAAATTCATCATAAAATAAGTATGGGGGAAAAGTCTGATATTTGGGCTGAAATAATATATTTATTTAATCAATACAATTCACACTTTTGGCTTCATCCCTTACTGTTCACTGTACACAGAGCCGTAGGACATAATACAGCAGAACTGAAAAAGTAAAGGTAGCCATCCTATCCTCAAGTAAATTACAGAATAAAATCATACACAAGTACCAACTTCAATATGTCATGAGTAGAGGTATCCTGGTAGACACAAATTTCCAGTAACTGTATCAAACTATGCTTTTATGTTAGTCCCTTAGCTACTAATACTAGTTATATTAGTAGGAGGGCACTGAAGAGAACTAGACCAGTTTTCACTTTCACATAAGTTTTCCCCTGAGGTTCTCTCTTATCTCTGATCTATACATCAAGCACTAAATGAGCCCCTGACTTAGACAATTTCCTCCCCAAATGTTCACTAATACCTTCCATTTACACAAAAATGTTACCAAGAAGTGAAATGACCCTAGCAACTAATCCAGAATGACTATTTCTATCTTAATTTTACTTTCATGCTTCTTTATTCATATATAATAGTTATCTAAGAGTGAGGGATAAGCCCTATTTCTGGGTCAGAGGCAATGGTAGGTGAAGGATAAAAGGATGAAATTCAGAACCAGAACAACTGAGACAGATACAGTGATGAGATGGCAGCAAATGGCAAATCAGTAGGGTGGTAACAGATTAGGGAGTTTGAAAAAGCAGACATCAAGAAGGAGATATGGCTCAAAAACCATCCAACAAGCAGGTTATCAAGAAGTATGCCTAAAACAGAGATCAATTTGTTCAGTCAGACAAGATTTTGGATAAGAGAATCAGATATAGCACACAGATATTAGAGGACTTTCAGTTCAAGAAAAATCTGACCTTACAACTGTACAGAATTTTTACCATTTCCTGCTGGAATAAGATGTACTGAGTATGGCTAATCAGGTAAAGCAAAGTCCAGTCTACTTGCTGAACCAAAGTGATTCTCTTTTCCAAACCCATATTCTTAAATATATGAAGTTAAATTCATGACATTCTATCCACAAAATGTAGTGCTTTTACCTTAATCTTTGACAAAGCCACCAGAAACACCAGATGACTTATTCAATTGACAATTCTTTTAATTTTTCATACCCTTCTATGGTAAACAATAAGTGCATCTACTCACAAATGTCTTTGACATTCATCCCCTTTCTTTTATGTTATTGATTTTATTTTACTGCTCATCACTTCTCATAAGAAAACTTCAACAACCTCTTAAATGTTTTCCTTACTAAATTTCTTTTCCATACTTAATTAGTTTGCACAGAGCCTGGCATGATCACATCACCCACAGCCCAAGAATCATTGACTGCTTCCAGGATGAGCTTACCCTTTAAAATGAAAATTGTAGGTCCTTCCTGAACAGGCTGTAACATATACTTTACAGAAAATTTGCCTTCTCAAGCAGACTAGTTGACCTGCATGAGACTTTGTCCACTGTATTTGATCACAATCTTCCCAACTCTAAACATGTCCCCATATCTACACCTTTCCCTCATTATTGCTCTAAGTAATTATCCTTGCTCCCACCTCTGCTTGTGAAAAATCTCACCATCCTTTACAGTTCAGTTTATGTTCCACTATGCCTTTCGATCATTTAATGTTGCTTCTGCTGCTTCTGCTGCTGCTAGGTCACTTCAGTCATGGACGAAGGAGTAAGCGTCTTTTAATTTCATGGCTGCAGTCACCATCTGCAGTGATTTTGGAGCCCAAAAAAATAAAGTCTGACACTGTTTCTACTGTTTCCCCATCTATTTCCCATGAAGTGATGGGACCAGATGCCATGATCTTCATTTTCTGAATGTTGAGCTTTAAGCCAACATTTTTGCTCTACTCTTTCACTTTCATCAAGAGGCTCTTTAGCTCCTCTTCACTTTCTGCCATAAGGGTGGTATCATCTGCATATCTGAGGTTATTTATATTTCTCCCAGCAATCTTGATTCCAGCTTGTGTTTCTTCCAATCCAGCATTTCTCATGATGTACTCTGCATAGAAGTTAAATAAGCAGGGTGACAATATACAGCCTTGATGTACTCCTTTTCCTATTTGGAACCAGTCTGTTGTTCCATGTCCAGTTCTGACTGTTGCTTCCTGACCTGCATACAGATTTCTCAAGAGGCAGGATAGGTGGTCTGGTATTCCCATCTCTTTCAGAATTTTCCACAGTTTATTGAGATCCACACAATCAAAGGCTTTGGCATAGTCAATAAAGCAGAAATAGATGTTTTTCTGGAACTCTCTTGCTTTTTTTCCATGATCCAGCTAATGTTGGCAATTTGATCTCTGGTTCCTCTATCTTTTCTAAAACCAGCTTGAACATCAGGGAGTTCACGGTTCACGTATTGCTGAAGCCTGGCTTGGAGAATTTTGAGCATTACTTTACTAGCATGTGAGATGAGTGTAATTGTGCAGTAGTTTGAGCATTCTTTGGCATTGCCTTTCTTTGGGATTGGAATGAAAACTGACCTTTTCCAGTCCTGTGGCCACTGCTGAGTTTTCCAAATGTGCTGGCATATTGAGTGCAGCACTTTCACAGCATCATCTTTCAGGAGTTGAAATAGCTCAAGTGGAATTCCATCACCTCCATTAGCTTTGTTCGTGGTGATGCTTTCTAAGGCCCACTTGACTTCACTTTCCAAGATGTCTGGCTCTAGATTAGTGATCACGTTATCATGATTATCTGGGTCGTGAAGATCTTTTTTGTACAGTTTTTCCGTGTATTCTTGCCACCTCTTCTTAATATCTTCTGCTTCTGTTAGGTCCAGACCATTTCTGTCCTTTATTGAGCCCATCTTTGCATGAAATGTTCCCTTGGTATCTCTAATTTTCTTGAAGATATCTCTAGTCTTTCCCATTCTCTTGTTTTCCTCTATTTCTTTGCATTGATCACTGAAGAAGGCTTTCTTATCTCTTCTTGCTATTCTTTGGAACTCTGCATTCAGATGCTTATATCTTTCCTTTTCTCCTTTGCTTTTCTCCTCTCTTCTTTTCACAGCTATTTGTAAGGCCTCCCCAGACAGCCATTTTGATTTTGTGCATTTCTTTTCCATGGGGATGGTCTTGATCCCTGTCTCCTGTACAATATCATGAACCTCATTCCATAGTTCATCAGGCACTCTGTCTATCAGATCTAGGCCCTTAAATCTATTTCTCACTTCCACTGTATAATCATAAGGGATTTGATTTAGGTCATAACTGAATGGTCTAGTGGTTTTCCCTACTTTCTTCAGTTTAAGTCTGAATTTGGTAATGAGTTCATGATCTGAGCCACAGTCAGCTCCTGGTCTTGTTTTTGTTGACTGTATAGAGCTTCTCCATCTGTGGCTGCAAAGAATATAATCAATCTGATTTCGGTGTTGATCATCTGGTGATGTCCATGTGTAGAGTCTTCTCTTGTGTTGTTGGAAGAGGGTGTTTGCTATGACCAGTGCATTTTCTTGGCAAAACTCTATTAGTCTTTGCCCTGCTTCATTCCACATTCCAAGGCCAAATTTGCCTGTTACTCCAGGTGTTTCTTGACTTCCTACTTTTGCATTCCAGTCCCCTATAATGAAAAGGACATCTTTTTTGGGTGTTAGTTCTAAAAGGTCTTATAGGTCTTCATAAAACTGTTCAACTTCAGTTTCTTCAGCGTTACTGGTTAGGGCATAGACTTGGATAACTGTGAAATTGAATGGTTTGCCTTGGAGATGAACAGAGATCATTCTCTTTTTTGAGATTGCATCCAAGTACTGCATTTTGGACTCTTTTGTTGACCATGATGGCTACTCCATTTCTTCTGAGGGATTCCTGCCTGCAGTAGTAGATATAATGCGAGCCGGCTCACTGAGCGCAGGTGGCTGTGAGCCAGTGCACTGAGCACAGCCGAGAGGAGCTACCCCATGTCTGAGGACAGGGGCTGCGGCCTAGAGTGCCGGGCTGTGAGGCACAGGAATGGCCGAGAGGGGCTATCCTGCATCGACTTCAGGAGCGGCGGCCAAGAGGAGCTACCCCGCGTCTGAGGTCAGTGGTGGCCAGGAGGAGCTACCCCGCATCCGAGGCCAGTGGCGGCCGGGAGGAGACACCCCGTGTCCAAGGTCGGGGCGGCCAGGAGAAGCCACCTTGCACCCGAGGCCAGGGGCGGTGACCCTGAGGAGCCACCCCAAGCCCGAGGCCAGGGGCAGCAGCTGGGAGGAGCCACCCATGCCCGAGACCAGGGCTGGCGGCTAGGAGGAGCAACTCTAGGAGCAGTGGCTACACAGGCAAAGGAGGGCCTAGAGGAGCTATCCCTCACTGAAGGTTAGGAACAGCAGTGGTAAGGAGATACCCCTCGTCCAAGGTAAGGAGCAGCAGCTGTGCTTTGCGGGAGCAGCCATGAAGAGATACCCCATGCCCAAGGTAAGAGAAACCCAAGTAAGATGGTAGGTGTTGCAAGAGGGCATCAGAGGGCAGACACACTGAAACCATACTCACAGAAAACTAGTCAATCTAATCACACTAGGACCACAGCCTTGTCTAACTCAATGAAACCAAGCCATGCCCTGTGGGGCCATCCAAGGCGGGCAGGTCATGGTGGAGAAGTCTGACAGAATGTGGTCCACTGGAGAAGGGAATGGCAAGCCACTTCAGTATTCTTGCCTTGAGAATCCCATGAACAGTAGGAAAAGGCAAAATGATAGGATACCAAAAGAGGAACTCCCCAGGTCATTAGGTGCCCAATATGCTACTGAAGATCAGTGGAGAAATAACTCCAGAAAGAATGAAGGGATGGAGCCAAAGCAAAAACAATATCCAGTTGTGGATGTGACTGGTGATAGAAGCAAGATCTGATGCTGTAAAGAGCAATATTGCATAGGAACCTGGAATGTCAGGTCCATGAGTCAAGGCAAATTGGAAGTGATCAAACAAGAGATGGCAAGGGTGAACGTCGACATTTTAGGGATCAGCGAACTAAAATGGACTGGAATGGGTGAATTTAACCCAGAGGACCATTATATCTACTTTCATCTAATGGGTACTAAATAGGAGATCCAAATTCACTCATCTCCATCATCACAGACAGTCACATTGGAATATTGTCAAACAAACTGACTCTCATCCCCATGCGTGTCACATGTACCATTTTTGCCATCTGACTCATGTTGTGTTTGTTGGGTTATATTGCCAATGCAAGGAGGAAACTTCTTGCTTCATTTCACTCTAACATAGATAGATACAATTCAACATTTTCAACAGATAATTTTTCAAGAAAGAAAACAGGAACATAAACAGCAGCGCACTCAAGGGGAAAATTTAAAAAAAAAAAAAAAAAAAAACATCGACTGAAAACCTGTATTTTGAGGAGAGAGAAGCTATATAGGACATTTAAATTCTATTGCCAGTACTACTATCTACAGCCTTCCAACACATGAACATCTACCTAGCTCCCCTCCTGCGTACTCTCTCTAATTAAAACCAAATGAACCTGTCCCTTTAGTTCAGTTATTGTGGCAGAGACAGCACAGTCAACCACACAGTCCATGTGCTTCACTACATTACTCAGACTCCCTGAAATTATGTGAGGACTTGTGAATAGTTCTAACAAATGGCCTATGATGAATACACATCCATTCTCACAAAGAGCAGAGCTCTCTCCCTGTGATTCCTTCCTTCATCACAAGGACTAAAAAAGGCAACAAGAAGTGATGAGGATCATTTTGTCATTATATAAAAACCTGGAAAGGTATTGAGAATCACAGTGGATTTTGCACCTGTGAGAAATGAACCACTGCATTCAGCTGCTTAGAGGTTGAGGCTGTTACTGCAGAACAGCCTAGCCTACTCTGATGTACTTAGGTTTTGAGCTTTCAGGCCATAAGGAAGAAGCAACAAATGCTGATCATATATGTATGGTGCTTACAGATAATAGTGAACACTTTGGAAAATCTACTCTGAAAACAGACCATATGAAGAATCTTTATAAAATTTCCTTTCCATATTATATTGTGTGCACATATGTATTACATATGTAGTGGTTCTCAATTCTGGTAATTAAATATGAAATATAAAATATAAAATTAATATAAATTAAATATTAAATATGCATGATTTTATAATAAATGATAACAATAATGTAATTAATAAATATAAAGACCAACAATTCTTCTTTATTTCTAGTATAACATCTAATTTTTAGAAAAAATTGTCTGAATCCAGAAAGCAAGCAGAGCAGTAGAAAGAACGTTAGATTTGGAGGGGGAAAAAAAAAGGAACTATGTTCTAATATGACTCCTTCACTCTTTTTAAACTGTGTGATCTCAGGCAAATTTTTTAATCTCTTTGATGTCAGTTTCTTCTAGTAACTTGTGACAACACCTTTCTTATAGTATTGCTCTAGGATTTCATGAAATAATTTGTGTAAAGCAACAGTCACACTATCTTAAAGCTGCTCAACAAAACTAGATAATTTTATATAAAATTCAGTTCAGTTCAGTCACTCAGTTGAGTTTGACTCTTTGCGACCCCATGAATCACGGCATGCCAGGCCTCCCTGTCCATCACCAACTCCCAGAGTTCACTCAGACTCACGTCCATCGAGTCAGTGATGCCATCCAGCCATCTCATCCTCTGTCGTCCCCTTCTCCTCCTGCCCTAATCCCTCCCAGCATCAGAGTCTTTTCCAATGAGTCAACTCTTCACATGAGGTGGCCAAAGTACTGGAGTTTCAGCTTTAGCATCATTCCTTCCAAAGAAATCCCAGGACTGACTGATCTCCTTCAGAATGGACTGGTTGGATCTCCTTGCAGTCCAAGGGACTCTCAAGAGTCTTCTCCAACACTACAGTTCAAAAGCATCAATTCTTCGGCACTCAGCTTTCTTCACAGTCCAACTCTCACATCCATACATGATCACTGGAAAAACCATAGCCTTGACTAGACAGACCTTTGTTGGCAAAGTAATGTCTCTGCTTTTCAATATGCTATATTATGGGTGCCAAATTGTTATCATGACTCAAGAATACATTTCACACGTTTGCTGAAACTTACAAAATTGGAGGCCTATTTTTATAGTTAAGGATATACCCCCTGCTTGAGTTTCACATCTACTTTAGAATGGTAACACATTATCCTTGTCAAGAGTATACTCCCTTCCAACAGTGCCTCCCTGTTCTCTGCAGGATTCTACCTCAGAAACAGACCTTAAGAGAAAAAGCATTAAGGAAAGTATATGGTCATCAGCCTCCCAGAAACAGAGACTGAAATGGTACTGCAGGAGAGAAATAACCTAGAAATAGGGAAACTTTGTATTTATTTTTTAAAATTACATTTATAGAAATTTGGCCTCTAATTAAAGTGTTCTTGAGGCAATTTGAACACCTTTGGTATTATTCATTCTCCTTATGTCCTTGACTCTTCTTTGGGCAAGTCTCCATTTCATCTGAGACCCTTGTGTAGTTGCCAAGTACCAAAACTAAATTAGATTTGAAAAATACCCTGCCTTCAGAGAACTTTTGCTATCATTGTTGGGAGGGCGTCAATATAAAACTAATTAGTTACAAAAATATGATGAGAATAGAGGAAATATGAACCAATACTTTAATAGAGGTATGAGCATTGTACTGTGGGAAAAAAGAAAAACTGATAATGACATTCATCACTTAAAGGAATAAATTCCCAAGAAATAAATTTCCATTTTTTATGACTCTACAACATAAGAAAACAAAGTATTTACAGGGAGAAGAGTGGGTAAGAGAGAAGGATGGAAGAGAAATATTGTTTTGACTTCTCCACATCCTGAATGTCATTAACACAGGTAACTGACTTCACAAGATCATGCAAAGATCTAAGCCCCTAGCTCCATTCAGAGTAGATATTCAAACTTTTCAAAGAATGATTCAATAAGTAAATGGGTGTCCTGAGTCACCTAGCATTGACTTTGTCAGTCTCCCTAAGCCTGGTCAATAATTATTTGCCCCCAATTCTCAGGCAGTTTTGTGAATTTATGGATAATTGAATTGAATTTGACAGACTCTGGAACACTGACTCTAGAAACAACTTTGTAAAATAATGTTCTCAAAATAGGAACATTGTAAAGATAGAAAAATTTTTGAGAAATATAGTACAAACAACAGGGTAAGTGTAAGTCCCAAAAAGGCAGTTAAATTTATACACACACACACACATTCCATCCAAATTAAGTAAAAAACTACAAACATTTAAGAAAAGTTATTTACATATTTGACAGTGTATGAAAAAAGTTTTTCTAGTCTGTTTCCACGTCCTGAAAAAATCACTACACCCTTTGCAGGACATAGTACAAAATCAGTACTGCACTGAATATTCTTATGAAGTGCCAAGTGGCTCCAAGAGTGCTAGTGAAGGTAGAAAAGACATGTGCTGAAGGAAATGGGGATGTTACTCATTTTGTTTGTCTAGTATACACTTTGCACTACAAGTGCGGAGAAAGAGCACTAGTCGTGAAGGCATATTTATGTTGATACATTTATATTCATTTAATTTTTTTTTTTCATAGGAAACTTTTCTCCAAGAAACTTCAACTGCTGCTTTTTGAGGAAGTTGAGTGATTAAAAGTGCCTAATGAGGAAAAGAATCAATGGCCCAGAAGAACTGAAATTAGAATTAAGAATTAATTGATTTTGAAAAATCAGATTCAAAGGGAATATTAAATGCAGTTCCTCTAGAACCATTAAGCTTATAGTAATAAAATGAGTGGGTATTGCTTCTAAAGTGGGATATTTTGATTAGATAAGTTTCAAATTTCAAGGAGTTGGTTTTGAAGAAAGTTTCTCTGAAAGACATCAATAATGTCTTCCTTCATTAGTGAAAATAACATGAAACCAATGAAGGGAAGTTCCTTCACTAGAAGAAAAGCAAACTCATGATTTGATATAATCACTATTTTCATATAAAAGTATGCATATTGTCATGATTATAGGTACAGACACATTCTAATTATAAATATAAAATGATTAATTTAGCCTCTCAACCTCTCTTCCCATCTTGTCTTTGCTTTGACATGTAAATTAGATTTTCATATTTTGCCTTTGCATTAAGAATCAGTCAGTTATAATCTAGTATATTGCTGTTAAAAGACTGAAACAAAGAGTAGAGCTGTTCTGCAAATTATTTCCTACTGGAAAGTATAATCTTGCTCTTGTGCTCTAAAATCAGAGACTATTCTGCAATTACTGTTGGGAAATTAGCCATCCTATTATAACCATATTTAATGTTTATGAAATATCTTAGATGAACAGATGTGTTTATGTAATTTGGCTTGAAAATTTACAGAAAATATAAAACTCCATACAAGTATCAAAAATAACAGGTGTGGCATAGAAGGACTCTAAGGAAGTTTTATTCAGTTTTATAGATTAATCATTCAAAAGCCAAGAGTACATGATAGGATAAAACTATAGGCATTAGCAAATGCTAAGAAGCTTGGTAATTATACATTCCAAAGTGAAAGAACAACTTACCTGGATAAAACTGAATCCTACGGTGAACTCATGGTTAACAAGAAGGAAGGATGTGGAGAAAGGATAGTTAGGGATTTGGGGAAATGGATAAGCAACAAGGACCTACAGGGAACTCTGCTCAGTGGCAGCTGGGACAGGAGGAAAATTTGGGGGAGAATGGCTACGTCTAAGACTGACTCCCTTTGATCTCTACCTGAAACTATCACAACATTGTTAACTGGCTATACTCCAATATAAAATTAAAAGTAAATAAATACATACATAAATAAACGTGAATCCTGTGGAGTCACTCCTCCCGCCTCTATCCCTTCCATTTGCCTCCCTTTCCTTACCCTCTCTCCTTATTCCTCTTGTGTGCACAATAGACTATCTGAGTGCATTGTTGATTAAATCTAACCAAAATCATGGCTGGTATACAATAAAGGCAAGACAGCAATAGTTCATGAAAATGAAATCACTATACACTTAAAATACACAGCTAATATTTTTCAAATTACATATGGTTATATTAAATCTTGAGGGCATCCAGAGTGTAACTCAACATTATTATTTCTATGAAAACCCCTGTCTGAACTTTCCACAACTACATTATTTACATTAACACCACCTACTATAGTGCATGATATCAAGAAAATAAAAGTAATAGGAGAGACCTTCCTTCTCATCTCAAACGTATCATCCCAACAAGAAAAACTATAGTTAACACATCTGTAAATAGTATGTTTAGAATATCAATTTTACATGGTGTTTTTACAAGTCATATGCAATATGCTACCAATGGATATCAGGTTTTAAAAAATAGCCCTTTGCTAAGTTATGAAATCTTTTCCACAAGTTTAAGTAGAACTCTATGATATTGCTTTGCCTCAGAGCAATCATTATGATTATCAGTTATATTGTAAGTCAGTTTTCACTATATCTAGGTCCTATATAAATAAAGGGCTCCCCTGGTAGCTCAGCTGGTAAAAAAAAAACTTTTCTGCAATGCAGGAGACCCTAGTTCAATTCCTAAGTCAGGAAGATCCCCTGGAGAAGGGATAGGCTACCCACTCCAGTATTCTTGGGCTCCCCTGTTGACTCAGATGGTAAAGAGTCTGCCTGCAATGCAGAAGACCTGGCACTATGGTGGCCATATTGAAGTAACAAAGAATAATGGATATTTCCAGCCAATTTTGAGTACGAGAAAGATGA
This sequence comes from Oryx dammah, assembly GCF_014754425.2. Classification (NCBI taxonomy): domain Eukaryota; kingdom Metazoa; phylum Chordata; class Mammalia; order Artiodactyla; family Bovidae; genus Oryx; species Oryx dammah. Next base: position 31,597,261 of record NW_024070200.1, read on the forward strand.
TATCAAAGTACAGGATAATCAAAGTAATTCAGTATACTTTCAACTGGAATTTCTGAAATTGTATATACTCATGTGCATATATTTGCTTGAAGCTGGAACTAATTCTTCTGTTGCCTGAATTCAAAAAAGGGTCTTCAGGCTATCTCTACCAGTCCCATCATGAGTAACTCAATCTAATATCTCCCCTGTCACAGGCTGAGACTTCACTGCTCCCACAATACCACATGCTTAATCATACTATTGCTTTGCTCTGGCTATTTGCCATACATAAATTAACTGAAGCCTCCTCTGGTTATATAACCTCCTCCTTTGGTTATATAAGCAAAAAAAAAGGTATATTTTGTGATTATTAAGAACATTAGCTCTTAATTTAGACTCCCTGTCTTTCAAATCTTACTCAGTAACTGAGTGACTCTGGACAAGACAATTAGCCTTCCTAAGTTTTGAACTGTGGTGTTTGAGAAGACTCTTGAGAGTCCCTTGGACTGCAAGGAGATCCAACCAGTCCATTCGGAAGGTGATCAGTCCTGGGATTTCTTTGGAAGGAATGATGCTAAAGCTGAAACTCAAGTACTTTGGCCACCTCATGTGAAGAGCTGATTCATTGGAAAAGACTCTGATGCTGGGAGGGATTGGGGGCAGGAGGAGAAGGGGACGACAGAGGGTGAGATGGCTGGATGGCATCACTGACTCGACGGATGTGAGTCTGAGTGAACTCCAGGAGTTAGTGATGGACAGGGAGGCCTGGTGTGCTGCGATTCATGGGGTCACAAAAAGTCAGACACAGCTGAGCGACTGAACTAACTAACTAAGCTTCCATTTCCATTTTTGTAAATTAAGAACTCATATTTCAGCTTTATTCCTTTGAGTCTTTCAGTGTGATAATATATGTTGTTGTTGTTTAGTCACTCGGTCGTGTCTGACTCTTTGTGATCCCATGGACTGTAGCCTGCTGGGCTCCTCTGTCCATAGGATTTCTCAGGCAAGAATACTGGATGGAGTTGCCATTTCCTTCTTCAGGGTGTCTTCCCATCTCAGGGATTGAACTTGCGTCTCCTGCATTGGCAGGTGGATTCTTTACTGTTGAGCCACCAGGGGAAGCTCATGAAAATATACAGAGAGTTTTTCATGTTCGCTATTATTATTATCTTACTCTTCAGGTTCACAGTGATCTACTCCCTTCTCTTAATCTCTATGTTGGTTTTTCCTGTGTCACTTGACATACAGATATTTACTTGTGTCATGACTGGATTATAGATTTACTGAGAGCATTGACTGTACTTTGTATTTCATAGGCATTACTCTTAGTGACAGTTGCTCCACTGCAAAAACAGAAAATATACAGCATCTCAGCACTTTCTTGTTGTATCATTGTGACTTCAGTGGAAGAGAATGGCTTCAGTAATTGGCAACAATAGCAATAGCTACAGTTATGTGAGTAAAATATAAAAAATGTATGCCAGGCAATATAGAGTATTATAAAAATTATTCTTTTTGTAGTCACATAGCTAGTATATTGAAGCTACAGTAGGAATATAAATTTCTGTCATTCACAGACCAAAACATTGTCTACAAAGATATTAGAAAATCAGCATATATAAGATAATTTCCTTTTTAGAATTATATAGAATTATTTATCTTTAACTCCAACTATGATAATTTTAGAGCATATTAGCCATGCTTTACAACTGAGCCATATCAGTTAAAGTTACTAATCTCTGTTTTTATTTACATTAAGAGAATCAAAGCCTAAGTTCTGTTTTGTTAATTTTGTAAAGCAATTGTCAGAGCAGGAATCTCATTTTCTTTGAAAGCAATTAGGATAGATAAAAGAAACAGGTTAAAATTATGGGGTTCAATTCTAAATATGTTGACTGAAATGGAGGGCTCTGTTTATAGAAGAATATGAAGGTTTTTTTTAATACCTTAATTATACCATTTAATGTCTATTATTAAAGGAATAAAGAATAGATGTACTTTTAAGAACACTAACAAATGCATATAGGTTACTTTGCATCTCTGAAAGACACCTATATTGAGACTGAGTTTAAAAAGCAAACATTCATTGGAAAAAAAGAGATGCATGGCATAAATATATTTGTAGGGTAATTTTATATTTGTCCCCAGAGGACAATTGGCTTTGTAACCAACATGATTGATCATAGAATGACAAGATGGGAATGAGCTGGAGATTTCATGAAGTCCAATATTTTTTTCTCCAAATAGAATCCAGACTAATTTATCTGGAGCAGATAGAAGTATTTCAGAGTAACCAAAAGATTATAATATGAGCAGCGACACTGAGTACTGCACGATAAGACTGTTAGAGAGTGAATTGGTAACTGATGCCACGACATGAAAAATTGGTTAGTATAAGAACCCTTTCCTGGGGAGTAAGTCTTCATTCTACACAAAATGCTCATTGCTGGTGTGATTTAACACATCACTTGCTCAATACAAAGCTACCATTTTTACACTGAAAATCAAAAGCAAAACAAAAATACTGACTTCAGTGAGCAAAATAAAAGTTTCAAAAAAACCCATGTTTCTACCCAACAGTCAATCCATTTTCTGCTTAGAGCCTATTCAGGAACTTCCTCTTTCTTACCAAAGTAAATAAAGCAAGTCTCTACTCCTTCATCACCGTGCACAAACATAGAGCCCAGCATGATCAGTTCAAAGGCAGTTAGTAAAAAGCAAAAATTAAAACAAGTGTCAAAATCTAGCCAAAGAAAATTACATATTTAAACTCATTTACTTAATTCCTTGCAAAAAGATAGAAAATACAATCCTAACTCATATACTGAGTATGAAGTAAGAAGCATTTTGCAGAGATTAACTAAAATTCCTTAGAAATATCAGATATAAAAACCAAGTTATTTAATACATTTTGAATAATTATGGATAAAATAACTGAGACCATGCTACTTTCAGTATAAAAAGTAATACCCACTTCCAAATTTGAATTTGTCACCCAACCATATTTACTAAGAGCAGTCTATATTCCAGGTTTTCTATCAAGTCCTGGTGATTAAACAGTGAACCAGAGAGGTATGAAGAATGCACACACTGCTCAGGACTCTCAGAAGTTAATGAACAGAACACAGAAGATCCAAACTGAATAAATACCATTTCCTTGCTCTTATGTTAGTGTTTAAATGATTTATGTAAAATGACAGAAAACTAAAAATTCATATCAGAATCTATCATTTTTAGTTTGTAAACATAATTGTGGTATGTCAAATATATAGAAACATATCTATTATTATTATAGCTTGAGCTTAAAATTTTGAGTTTGAAAGGTTGAATCTGAAGGGCTTCCCTGATGGTTCAGTGATAAAGAATCTGCCTGCCAGTGCAGGAACACAGCTATGATCCCTAATCCAGGAAGCCACATGTCGCAGAGTAATAAGCCCATGAGGCACAACTACTGAGCCTGTGCTCTAGAGCCTGGAAGCGTCAACTACTGAGTCCATGCGCCACAGGCATGAAAGCTCACACACCCAAAAGCCCGTGCTCCCCAACAACAGGAGCTCCCACAGTGAAAAGCCCACATGCTGCAACTAGAGAGTAATTCCTGCTTGCCACAGCTAGAGAAAAGCCTAGGAAGCAGCGAAGACCAAGCACAGCCACAAATAAGTAATTTAAAAAAAAAAAAAAAACCTGAGTTTGAATTTTAAAACTGTGATTTAAAACCACATTTCTTTGTTTTACAGAAGTTTCTTTATAATCATCAGGTGTATCATGTGAAAGCCTCTACCACAGTAAATATTATCATCTCCAGAAATGTTACTTTTTAAAAGTTTTCTGCAAACTAATTTGTGTTTTTATCTCTGTCTTCAAAAGTATACCCTTGTGCTTTGAGTCATCAGATCACATTTAGCTCTCAAAATTTCTGAAATTAATGAGTATTAATTATAATAAAATACATAATTTGACTCTTTGTGACCACATGGACCGTAGCCAACAAGGCTCCTCTGTTCATGGAATTCTCCAGGCAAGATACTGGAAGAGGGTAGCCATTCCCTTTTACAGGGCAAAATGTTCCAACCCATTGATAGAACCCTGGTCTCCTGCATTGCAGGTGGATTCATTATTGTCTGAGCCACCAGGAAAGTCCAATATTGACAAATAATGTCCCAATTTTATGACAGAGTCTTATTTTATCTACATGTATTTCCTGATAAATAGGGTTAGGCATCAAGAAAGAGAGCATCATAAGGCGATGCTTCTACCTGAGCAAAGAGTGCTAGCACATAGGTTGGATTGGCCATTTACCAGAAATCCCATCAGTGACATAGCTTCATAGTGAGATTTCTAAGATCTTGACAAAAAGAGTTAAAGATGTACAAAACACAGTAATATGGACATCTAATTAATCAGTTTGCACCTCTTAAACTGCTCTTTCTACATCTTTAGATTTGGAAACTGCTATATCTGACTATTGGACAGAGGATCATGGCAGGCTACAGTCCATGGGGTCACAAAGAGTCAGATATGATTGAACAACTGAGCACACACACACACATATCTGACTACGATAGATCAAAGATACATTTGTATGGAAGAAATAGCATCTAATATTTCACTCTGCTGATTAGAGGCACATTAGATAGTTTTGAATATAAATATTCATATTGATAAATATTTGAATATATAGCACTTTCAGGAAGAGGAAGAGCCTATCCCCCCAAATGCAGTTATTTCAATAAGATTTAGAGACAGTCTTCTAAGGATGATCTCTAAGTGACATGAAATTCACTAGGATAAGACATAAACAAACTGAAGAGGTAGTTTGACTCAGTTATAGAAAGTATTGGTAGAAATTCAAACATTTTCCTTATAAAGTTAAAGATGATACTGAACTGTGATTGGAAGGCAAAGGAAGTCATAGTATTACTCCATATAAAAAAAAAAATCTAAAGTTTGAGGGAGCTTCCTTGGTGATCCAATGGTGAAGTCTCTGCACCTCAATGTAGAGGGCACAGGTGCTACCCAGGTCAGGAAACTAGAATCCCAAAATAAAAGAAAAGGAAACACACCAAAAAAAAAAAAAAAAAAAAAAAACTTAAGTTTGATTTGTGTTTCTCCTTATATCAATTTTGGTCCTTTATTTTACTCATAAAACAAAATTACATAATATTGTAGTTAGTTGCTCATGTAACTAGGTTATTTTAGATATAGCTAGTTAATGTGTATGTTTCTAACATACACAGAAACAGTATAATGAACTTTTTCTAATGTGATCTCAGATTTTGACTCTCAATTTGGAACAATTTGTAAGAACATTTACTTCCACTGAAGGTCAAACTTTAAACTCCATGACTACCAAGGGAAATCTACTGATGAATTGACAGCTTAAATCCTTGATTTTCGTTCAGCTACCTCAATGCTATTGATTGTTCTCTTCATTTCTGCCTTCCACTTTCATGTTAATATGTAACTACTTTTTGCCTGCTTCCAAGAAAAGTAATGCATGCCAAGAGTTTAGAAAATTTAATTTTGAAAATAGTGTTCCTAACGTAACAGTATTCCTAATGATGACTCTATTTTATTAGACAGATTGACATCTACCTATTCAACTCACTGGCCTAGACAGAGCTGTAAATTAGAGTGAGAAATATTAGCAAATTGGGGGCCAAATTTTGGCCTAATCTTTAAGTTGTCACACAGAAGAATTACAATGTTTACCCTGAAAATATTCTCATATGGGTTATTTTTGTTTCAACCTTTCAATCTACAGAATGCAATTATTTTCTACTAAGTTAATGCATATATTGATTACAAGGAGAATATAACACCAGATTCTTGAAATATTATAACCACATTTGGATTTTTGACATGAGTTAATTAACAACCTCTCATACGTGATATTAGGTGTCAAATACCTCCCATATGTTTTCTGCTAACAAGCTGAATTGGCTATCCAAATAAACAGATTTAATGAGCTATATATAGTTATTATAGAAAACTAAGTAAAATTTAATTTTAACATCTCCAACTAGTAAAATGGATCAGTATGAATCTGCATAAATACTGAATTATGCATTTCCTATGGAAATGAAATTTTATGAATACAGCTAAGTAGTAAAACTAAACTAAATATTATTTATGAAACATTCATAGATCATTTTTCAGATAACAAGATAAGAATAGCTAGTGACTTTTAAACAAGCCTTATTGGGGGTGGGTAACATCAATATTTTAAATATTCTTCCTTAAAAACCTATGGGTTTATTCAACTTTAAAAAATTAATAGAAAAGTCAATTATGTGTGTCTACACACTCATGTACAAATTTTCACCAAAAATAATAATAATAATAAAGTCTTAAGGAGATTTTACTTTACCCCTTAGATATTCTGTGGAAAATAGAATGTTTTTGTATCTGTGAGTGAAAAGGAGAAAAATCAAAGAATAATGTTTGTTTGTGATATATAAATATTTAAGTGATTAAGAAAGTCTTCACAATGACTTCATGTACCAAATTAGATTGAATGTCTAGAAGTATAACTGAGTATCCTGTGAGACCTTTCAAGTTAGAATTGTTTTCTTTCTGAATGTTTTTCTGTAATTGTGATGAATGACCAACTAGAGCAAAGGCTCAAAAATAGAACTTAAATTTAATTAGCCAATGAAAAGTCTAAGTGCTGCCATCATATTTCATGACTACAGTCAATTCCTAATTTATAGCACGGATAGGGAAGGAGACTTTTACTCATAGATAAATTAATCTGCACTATTTTAAGGGACAATCAACGTGTCCTGTGAATAGTGATTTTTTTTTTAATAAAACAAATATATACCAATAGCAAGATACAATTTGCTGACACACTTATAACACAAACCTGTGATGATGTTTTTAATTCATGAGCCTTGAATCCATCTATCCCATTCCAACTGGAAAACTTCCAGCTTTAGTTTCACATCATATACAGGACAAAGTCTAAGAGCTTTAGAGTGGCAACACAGCTCTACATGACCTCAGCCCAGCATCCTCTCTTACCACTCTAAAACATTCCTGTAACATCAAAATCTGCACCATTCTCATATATGAGGTGCTTCTTCCTTCAATGCCACACTTCTCATAGTCTTCCTCTACTGAGGCTTTATTTAAATTCTTGTTCAATTAATTCTTAGTTATACAGTAATCCTTAGCTTCCTAAGGCCCACTGTACTTTGCATTCCAGGATGTCTGGCTCTAGGTGAGTGATCACACCATCATAATTAACTGGGTCATGAATATCCTTTTTGTACAGTTTTTTTCTGTGTATTCTTGCCATCTCTTGTTAATATCTTCTGCTTCTCTTATGTCCAAACCATTTCTGTCCTTTATTGTGCCCATCTTTGCATGAAAGATCCCTTGGTATCTCTAATTTTCTTAAAGAGATCTCTGGCCTTTTCCATTGTATTATTTTCCTCTATTTCTTTGCATTGATCTCTGAGGAAGGCTTTTTTATCTCTCCTTGCTATTCTTTGGAACTCTGCATTCAAATGGGTATATCTTTCCTCTTCTGCTCTGCCTTTCACTTTTTTTTTTAATTTATTTATTTATTTTTAATTTTTACTTTACAATTCTGTATTGGTTTTGGCATAGATTGTTGAGAGCTGTTTGTAAGGCCTCCTCAGACAACCATTTTGCCTTTTTGTATTTCTTTTCCTTGGCAATGGTCTTGATCACTGCCTCCTATACAGTGTCAAGAACTTCTGTCCATAGTTCTCAGGCACTCTATCTATCAGATCTAATGCCTTGAATCTATTTCTCATTTCCATTGTGTAATTGTAAGGGTTTGATTTAGGTCTTACCTGAATGGTTTTCCACACTTTCTTTAAGTCTGATTTGGCAATAAGGAGTTCATGATCTGAGCCATAGTCAGTTCCCAGTCTTGTTTTTGCTGACGGTATGGAGCTTCTCCATCTTTGGTTGCAAAGAATATAATCATTTTGATTTCAGTATTGACCATCTGGTGATGCCCACGTGTAGAGTCTTCTCTGTGTTGTTGGAAGAGGGTATTTGCTATGACCAGTGAATTCTCTTGGCAGAACTCTGTTAGCCTTTGCCCTGCTTCATTCTGTACTCCAAGGCCAAATTTGCCTGTTACTCCAGGTGTTTCTTGACTTCCTACTTTTGCATTCCAGTCCCCTATAATGAAAAGGATATCTTTTTTGGGTGTTAGTTCTAGAAGGTCTTGTAGGTCTTCATAGAACCATTCAATTTCAGCTTAAGCATTATTGGTCAGGGCATAGACTTGGATTACTGTGATATTGAATGGTTTGCCTTGGAAACAGAGACCATTCTGTCATTTTTGAGATTGCATCCAAGTACTGCATTTTGGACTCTTGTTGACTATGATGGCTACTCCATCTCTTCTAAGGGATTCTTGCCCACAGTAGTAGATAGAATGCTCATTTGAGTTAAATTCACCCATTCCAGTCCATTTTAGTTTGCTGATTCCTAAAATGTCAATGTTCACTATTGTCATCTCCTGTTTGACCACTTTAAGTTTTCTGTGATTCATGGACCTGACATTCCAGGGTCCTATGCAATATTGCTCTTTATAGCACCAGATTTTGCTTCTGTCACCAGTCACATCCACAACTGGGTGTCGTTTTTGCTTTGGCTCTGTCTCTTCATTCTTTCTGGAGTTATTTCTCCACTGATCTCCAGTAGCATACTGGGCACCTATCGACCTGGGGAGTTCATCTCTCAGTGTCCTATTTTTTGCCTTTCTTACTGTTCATAGGGTTCTCAAGGCAAGAATACTAAAGTGATTTGCCATTCCCTTCTCCAGTGGACCATGTTTTGTCAGAACTCTCCACCACGACCCATCCATCTGTGGCCCTATATGGCATGGCTCATAGTTTCATTGAGTCTGACAAGGCTGTGGTCCATGTGTTCAGATCGGTTAGTTTTTTATGATTTTCAGACTGTCTGCCCTCTGATGGAATAGGATAAGGTGCTTATGGAAGCTTCCTGATGGGACTGACTGTGGGGGAACCTGGGTCTTGTTCTGATGGGCAGGGCCATGCTCAGTAAATCTTTAATCCAATATTCTGTGGGTGGGCTGTGTTCCCTCCCTGTTATCTGACCTGAGGCGAAACTATGGTGGAGGTAATGAGGATAATGACTGAGCTCCTTCAAAAGGTCCCATGCATACACTGCTACACTCAATGCCCCCAGCCCTGCAGAGGGCACCACCCACTGATGTCTACCAGGGACTCCTGGACACTCATAGGCAAGTCTGGGTCAGTCTCTTGTGGGGTCACTGCTCCTTTCTCCTTGGTCCTGGTGTGCACAAGGTTCTGTTTGTGCCCACCCAGAGGCTGTTTCCCCAGTCCTGCATAAGTTCTGGCAGCTCTGTGGTGGGGTTAATGGTGACCTCCTCCAAGAGAGCTTATGCTCCACCCAGGTCTGCTGCACCCAGAACCCCCCCTGCTCCTTCCTCAGGAGACACCCAAACACAGTTCTGTCTCAGTTCCTGTGGGGTCTCTGGGCCCTGGTGCGCACAGGTATATTTAAGCCCTCTGAGCATCGCTGGCAGGTATGGGGTTTGATTCTAAATGTGATTTTGCCCCTCCTACCATCTTGCTGGGGCTTCTCTGCCCTTGGATGTAGGGTATCTCCTCACAGTTGCTCCAGTGTAGGCTTAAACCAAACTGAAATCAGAGGCTGTTGATATGGTTTATACTATTCAGCATCTCAGAACAGAGTGAAGAATGGGGATATTAAAGAGACCAGGGAAGGGGAGTAAATGAAGATAAACTTTGGTGGTGGTAGTTTAGTTACTATACATGTCCAACTCTTGCAACTGACTATAGGCCATGGATTACAATCCATGCACTACACTTGGGATTTTCCAGACAAGAATACTGGAGTGGGTTGCCATTTTCTTCTTCAGGAGACCTTCCCAATTCAGAGGCTGAACCCACATCTCCTGCATTGCAGGCAGATTCTTTACTGAATCTTTACTGAGCCACCAGGGAAGCCCTGATGACACACTTTAAAATAAACTAACCTAAGTATCAGAAGGCTAATCACTGACAGGAGTGCTAGAATACAGTGTACCTATGTATTAGTTCAGTATATACGGAATCAGTTCAGTATATAAGTAGTAGAAGGCTAATCACTGACAGGAGCGCTAGAATACAGTGTCCCTCTGCATTAGTTCAGTATATACAGAATCAGTTCAGTATATAAGTAGCAGAAGGCTAATCACTGACAGGAGCGCTAGAATACAGTGTACCTCTGAATTAGTTCAGTATATAAGGAATCAGTTCAGTACATAAGTAGCAGAAGGCTAATCACTGACAGGAGTGCTAGAATACAGTGTCCCTCTGTATTAGTTCAGTATATAAGGAATCAGTTGGTAGTCTCAGCATTGAGTCTGGTGAAACATTGTTCATATTAGTGAATATATTATTCTTTGTAAACTAAAAATTTTAGACTGATAGTATTTAACCCTGTAAAGTTGGAAAGTAACATTGATGATTGTTGTTGTTTAGTTGCTCAATATGTCCGACTCTTTGTGACCCCACCGACTGTAACATGCCAGGCTTCCCTGTCCTTCACCATCTCCCGGAGATTGCTCAAACTCATATCCATTGAATCAGCAATGTCATCCAACCACCTCATGCTCTGTCTTCCCCTTCTCCTCCTGCACTCAATCTTTCCCAGCTTCAGAGTCTTTTCCAATGAGTCAGCACTTCACATCAGGTGTCCAACGTATTAGAGCTTCAGCATCAATCCATCCAGTGAATATTCAAGGTTGATTTCCTTTAGGATTGACTGGTTTGATCTCCCTGCTTTCCAAGGGACTCTTAAGAGTCTTCTCCAGCACTACAGTTTGAAAGCATCAATTCTTTGGCACTCAGCCTTCCTTATGGTCCAGCTCTCACATCCATACCTGACTACTGGAAATCCATAGCTTTGACTATATGGATCATGGTCGGCAAAATGATGTCTCTCCATTTTAATAAGGTATCTAGGTTTGTCATAGCTTTTCTTCAAAGGAGCAAGCGTCTTTTAATTTCAAGTCTACAGTCACCTACAAGAGTGATCTTAGAGCCCCAAAAAATAAAGTCTGTCATTGTTTCCTTTAACCTCATCTCTATGCCATGAAGTGATGAGACCAGATGCCATGATCTTTTTTTGAATGCTGAGTTTTAAGTCAGCTTTTTCACTTTCATCTTTCAACTTCATCAAAAGGCTCTTTAGTTCCACTTCACTTTCTGCCATTAGCGTGGTTATCACCTGAATATCTGAGGTTACTGAATTTTTTCCCAGGAAGCTTTATTCCAGCTTGAGCTTCCTCAGTCCAGCATTTTGCATGATGTCCTCTGCATATAAGTTAAATAAGCAGGGTGAAAAAATACAGCCTGACACACTCCTTTCACAATTTTGAAACTGTCTGTTGAATATCTGGTTCTAACTGTTGCTTCTTGACCTGAATACAGATTTCTCAGGAGGCTGGTAGGGTGGTCCAGTAGTACTGTCTCCTTAAGGATTTTCCACAGTTTGTTGTGATCCAAACAGTCAGAGGCTTTAGTGTGGTCAATGAAAGAAAAGTAGATGTTTTTCTGGAATCTCCTTCCTTCTTCTACGATCCAGCAGATGTTGGCAGTTTGATCTCTGGTTCCTGTGCCTTTTTTAAATCCAGCTTGAACATTTGGAAGTGCTCAGTTCACATACTATTGAAACCAAGTTTGAAGGACTTTGAGCATTACTCTGCTAATATGTGAAATGACTGCAATTTTGCAGTGGTTTGAACATTCTCTGGCATTGCCTTTCTTTGGGATTGGAATGAAAACTGACCTTTTCCAGTCCTGTGGCCACTGCTGAGTTTTCCATATTTGCTGATGTATTGAATGCAGCACTTTCATAGCATTCTCTTTTAGGATTTGAAATAGCTCAGCTGAATTCTATCACCGCCACTAGCTTTGTCAGTAGTAGTGCTTCCTAAGGCCCACTTGACTTCACATTCCAGGATGTGTGACTCTAGGTGAGTGATCACACCATCACAGTTGTCCAGGTCATTACAATCTTTTTTTATAGGTCTTCTGTGTATTCCTGCCACCTCATCTTAATACCTTCTGCTTCTATTAGCAAAAACAATACCTGGAGCTGACTATGTCTCAGACTATGAACTTCTTACTGCCAAATTCAGACTTAAATGGAAGAAAATAGGGAAAACCACTAGGCCATTCAGGAATTACCTAAATCAAATCCCTTATGATTATGGTAGAAGTGACAAATAGATTCAAGGGATTAGATCTGATGGAGTGCCAGATCTATGGACGGAGGTTCATAATATTGTATAGAAGGTAGTGATCGAAGCCATCCTCAAGAAAAAGAATTGCAAAAAGGCAAAATGGTTGTCTGAGAAGGCCTTACAAATAGCTGAGGAAAGAAGAGAAGTGAAAGGCAAAGGAGAAAAGGAAAGGTATACCCATCTGAATGCAGAGTTCCAAAGAGTAGCACGGAGAGATAAGAAAGCCTCCGTGATCAGTTCAAAGAAATAAAGGAAAACAATAGAATGGGAAAGACTAGAGATCTCTTCAGGAAAATTAGAGATACCAAGGGGACATTCCATGCACAACTGGGCACAATAAAGAACACACTGATGATTAATAGAATCAACAGAGAGCCAATCCCACATTCACGCTTAGTTCCTGAACTCACACTTTACACTTAGAGGAGAAAGAAACCTATTTACTGGCTGCTGGCTCAAAGCATATACTGAAGTTTGTACAACATCCCTCTACCATCAGTAAGCATATTAATAGAGCCTTTAGTAGGCCAATCCACCTTTCTATAAGGTCAACCATTTCTGCTTGATAGGATATGTGCACAGTGGTAAAATCTCTGAAACTTAGAGAGTGAACCAATTACCATAATATTTTTCTCTATGATTACCTCTTTGGTTGGGAGTATATTGTATAGGATACACTTATCTTATGCCTACACCCTAGGCTTAGTTTAACAGAAAACAAAGAACATATTTCTTACAAATGTGTATAATAACTCAGGAGATTTACTGGGCTCCAGGCTCTTCATAAGCAATATAAGAATACAGTATAATGTCTAGTTTGTATTGTAGGTTTATAAATCATCCATCAATGTATGTGTGTGCTGCCAAGATAAAAATTCAATGATTCTAGACTTAGTCTCTCTATTCAGATTCTTACCATGAGAGGAATTGGTCTCATGACTGAGCTTACCATTTCTCAGTTCTTTCCACAGTGTACTGGCTTCTGTGCAGAATGCTACAGAATATCTCAGTGAGAGAAAACTTGTCACTGCACAGTGGTTTATGGGTGAGTAGCTGAAGGACTTATCAGCCCCTACAGCTTGCTGAGATGGAAAAGTTCCTTTTAGATCATAAATACACCTTAATGTAAGGTTTTCTCCCCATATAGCTGAATAAAATGGATAGAATATAACTAGACACACTACGACTAAAGTGACTTAGCAGCAGCAGCAGCAGACACACTATGCCACCCTAGTTTACAGCAGTCAAGATGAGAAATGGATTGGATTAAGCTTAATTTATACAATTGATCTTTTTGCTATAAAATGAAAAGAAAACTTGAAGATGAAACAAATAACTGTGGAGAGTTAAATTTTGGCACTGGTTCATATCCTAAAATATCATCCCACTGTTTTTACTAAAGGGGAGTTAAAAAAAATATATAGAAGCCAGTCTCAGTTTCTCTTTAATATTCTTTGGAGGTAGGAGGCCTATTGGCAAAATGATAAAATGTAAAGATACTGTAAGATTGAGCAACTGATTGTTATACAAAATTAATAATATACAACCTTCACTATATAAACTTAGACTATATCCAGATGAAGGTCAACTATCTGAAATATTTTATTTTAAAAATTAATTGGAAAAAACATAGTATAACTGATACCAAAAGAATTAATTATATTCGAACAGTCCATTTTAATTACCATAGTACTTATTAAATAGAATCAAACTGGCTTATTAACACACATGCCTTTGTAAAATCTACTATAGCTATAATAACTTATTTTTTTAACTAAGTAGAAAAAAACACACAGGCCTCAAGCTCTAGTTATTATTCTTGTTACGTATATTAATTACATTCTAGAAGAAGAAAAGATTAAGACAAACTTCTGGATAAGAGGCAATGTCAACACACATGATTCAGTTACAACAAATATATAGTTGCAAACTGTCATGCTCACCATACACTCAATACAATTTCACTGGGGAAAAAGAGTGCTTCATAAAGGAATTAAATTATCATTAAATAATCATTACTATACTAAAATTAAAACTTGCAAAATTTAGAGAAGCTAACCAGGAGAAAACTGGATTCAAGAGAAGGAGGTCAGCTTCTGGCAGAAGACAAGCAGCTAAAGACATGCCTTTCCTTCTACTTCTTTCTGATTACTCTAATAAAATACAGCTCAGGTATAAAGTGCAAGCTCAAAAGGGTAAAGGCAAAACATAAAATAAAAAGTGTCAATAAAAGTGGTCTGTTTTTTATCCTTTGCCTTTTGCAAAGACTGAAAACAGGTGTATGAGAAATTACTGACTTTTCAGAGCAAATAAATTCCAAGAACTTTTGAGAATATTTCAATTCCTACACAGGCATAAACTGATAGAAAGTAAACAAATTTACTTGTAGAACTCCAGAGAGGCCAGGAAGTACAGGAAAGTGGTAGTTTGAGGTTAAAATTCAGATTTTGATTAGGATGTGGAAAAGAAGTTAACCTTCCATTTACAATTCTATACTCTCTCATCAGGCAGAAAATCTGACTTTTATACTGTAGATCATAAGTCAGAGAACTGCAACCTGCTGGTCATATCTATCCTGCCACTGATTTTGTAAATAACTAGTGAAACACAGCTATGTCTGTCCCTTTACATATTTTCTATCACTGCTTGTGTGTGCAGGTGAACACAGTTGACCACTGAACAATGCAGGGGTTGGGGTGCTGACATTCTCTGCCATCAAAAATTCACATAAAACATATAGCTGGCCCCCTGTAATCATAGTTCCTCCATATCCACAGTTCCACATCAATCAAACTATGGATTATGTAGTATTATATTATTTCTATTGAAAAAAAAGAAAAATGCCTGTTCAGTGGACAGCTGCAGTTCAAACATGTGTTGTTCAAGGGTCAACTGCAGTTGTAAAAGAGACCATGTGTTCCACAAGGTCAAAAATACATGCTATCTGACTCTTTAAGGAAAAAGTATGTAACTTTCAGTCTAAATAAATGAACTAGAGGGATCCAAACTCAGATCTACCTAAAAGAGGGATGAAAGCAACAAAGGGATACTGAATATAAGGACATAAGGTGCAGTTCTGGGCTTCCCTGGTGGCTCAGATGGTCAAGAATCTGCCTGCTATGTGGGAGACCTGGATTCGATTCCTGGGTTGGGAAGATCCCCTAGAGAAGGGCATGGCAACCCACTCCAGTATTCTTGCCTGGAGAATTCCCAAGGACAGAAGAGCCTGGAGGGCTGCAGTACATGGGGTTGCAAAGAGTTGGATACGACTGAGCAACTAAGCACAGCACAGCACAAAGTACAGTTCTACACACTATACAGTGAGTTTCCAAATTCCTCTCCCTCTTCCCTGCTGAAAACACCAATCCAAGCTAATATTCCTAGGTAGGGATGTGTGTACTTGTGTGCCTGTGTTATGTATATTTTTGTTGTTCAGTAGCTAAGTCATGTCCAACTCTTTGTGACTCAATGGACTGTAGCCCACCAGACTCCCTCTTGTCCGCAGGATTTCTCAGGCAAGAACACTGGAATGGGTTGCCATTTCCTCCTCCAGGGGATCTTCCCAACCCAGGGATCAACCCACTTCTCTTGCATTGGCAGGTGGATTCTTAACCACTGATACAAATATTCTGTTTGTGACAAAATGAGTACTCCACATTTTATTTTTTAATAAAACAAATTATTCCTTCACCAGTTTTGAACTGTGTGATTTGTGCTTAGTCACTCAACCATGTCTGACTCTTTGCGACCCCATGGACTGTAGCCCACCAGGCTCCTCTGTCCAGGGGAAGTCTCCAGGCAAGAATACTGGAGTGGGTTGCCATGCCCTCCTCCAGGGGATCTTCCCAACCCAGGGATCGAACCCAGGTCTCCCACATTGCAGGCAGATTCTTTACTATCTGAGCCACCAGGGAATCACACAAATCAATCTTTCCTCAGGGGAACCGTCTCCTTCCTGATGCTCTCTATGATCACAATGCAGATCCCAAGGGAGTCCCCAGTGTACATGGCTCTCTCTCGGTTGTAGAAATGAAAAGCCACATGGCTCTAAAGACATTGGGATATGCTCCACATTCTGCATGTTCTTAAAACCCACCTGGCTGTCAAGCAGGGGTGATACCATGGTATTTGCTGAGCCTCCAGATTTGAAGGAAACTCTCTGCTAAGACCTTGTTGGAGGAGATCATTGAGATCATCAAGAGGATATGAGTGTCAGATGACCTTCTAGCTGGTCTTAGGAAAACATAGGCGACTTGCCTCCTCCCCTGTCTTTGGAATGTATAGACTGCACACCGTTTCTGCACTAGGAGCTGCTTCAAGGACACGCCTTTGAGAGAGTACTGTGTTCCTGAAATCATCTGGACTATGTTTGTGACTCAACCCCATTAAGAATAAAACTCTTAAAGACTATGGCAAGTGGGTGCAGAGATCAATTCATCTTGCAGTCCCTGATCCCTTACTTATTAAAACTGCACCATATCCATCTGAAAATCAGTTCTTAATATGCATCGGAAGCACTGATACTGAAGCTGAAGCTTCAATACTTTGGCCACCTGATGCAAAGAGGTGGGTCACTGGAAAAGACCCCGAGGCTGGGAAAAATTGAGGGCAGGAGAAGAAGTGGGCGACAGAGGAGGAGATGGTTGGATGGCTTCACTGGCTCAATGGACATGGGTTTGGGCAAACTCAGGGAGAAAGTGAAGGACAAGGAAGCCTAAGGTGCTGCAGTCCATAGGGTTCCAAAGAGTCAGACATGACTTAGCTACTGACAACAACAAAATCAACCTGGAATGGTCTGCCTCTTTCTTTGGTCTCTTTTTGTATGCAGGCCATTGCTGAATTTCCCCCAGGGAACTCTTGAGGTTGTAAACCAGCAACCAGTAAACCAACCAGGAGACAGAAGAAACTGGTCTTGTGAAAAATATCCAAGGGGTGAAATCCTAGGTTGGCTTTGACCTCCACATGAGGAGAGGTTGCCTGAATGTTAGATGCTCATGAATCACCACGTGAATTCAGGGATGCCCCTCGAATGCCAGCTGGTTTAATATATTTGCTTGAAGAACTACACACAGCACACTGTAGCAAAGAAGGGAAACCGATGGCTGCCACGGTGGGCTGGCAGTTCACTGGACACCCAACGCCCAATGAGAGGCTAAAAGCTCAAGTTAGAAAGCTGGAAGAGCTGAAGTTGAAGGACTTAAAGTTTTCTACTACTCTACCAGCTTTAAGGCTGGCAGACAAAGTGGGAGAGCAGGATAATAAATGTGTCATTTTACAAAACTAGGATGGTATGGACTCTCTTAGATTAAGGTCTGAGCACTTTTTACAAAGCCTGATTGGGATGCTAAGAGGCGGAGTCTCTGGGAAAGTCAGGAGAACAGGAGAAAGATGTTGTCGTGACTGACAGTGAAACAAATGGGGCAACCCCTGCCATCTGATCCCTAAAACAAAGGGAAGAAACGACCAGCAGCAACAAGCCCAGCCAGCAGGGCAGCCTCAGATTCAGGAAGCAGTCATGGGGAGAAAAGGTACATCTGCTGAGCTACTGATATTGCTTCCAAGTTCCAGCAAAAGGCATGAGTACCAGGGATGGCGAGTCCTGCTGTGGGATACAGGAAGCCATGGCACTTCTCAGGCAGGAGACAGAGGAGAAGCAATATCACCACACACTCTGCCCTCCAGCACCTGTGTGGCACTTAGGGGGTTCAAGGGACTCTCTCCCTTATTGACTGGATTATTCTAACCTGCAACGCAGCCCAGGCCAGTGATCAGGGATATGTGGCCTTTGAAATCTATAGATGAGGTACAACAAACTCTAAGGGAGTTGGGACTAAGACAGACTACCTATATCCCTGTCTCTGAAAGCCTTTCTGTGCCACATTCACTGCAGGGATGAAAGCTAAAATACTCCAGCTCATTCCAGCACCTGGTATGGGGTACTGATATCCCATGCTGAGCCCAGTTGTGGGACAAGATATTTATGACGTTGGGCAATTCATTGCTGATCTGGGGGAAATGGATGAATCCTGGGGATGGGTACAGGTGGCCATGGGAAAGACCCAAGACAGAGACAGCTTGAGAAGCCAAAAGTCTATGCAAATTCACTGTAAAGGGTCCAGTAAAACTACTGAGGAAGTCAAAAGTGGTTTGACCTCATTCCTGCTGGAACCCAACCTAAAAAGATAAACCAACAACCCAATGCTGTGTTGGTCAGCCTGTGGAAAGCCTTACAACCTGAACAACAGTTCAGAACTGCCTGCCTCTGCCACCCCTACCATACTTAGTGCCCCACCTTGCTCTAGCAGTCTTCAGCAATGCGGCCTTGTTTGGCTAGCTGCCTTCCATGCCCCAGGTATTTGATGCAGGCCAAGATTTCCTTCAAGTGAGAGCCTCTGAGGAGATCAGAGGCCTCAGACAGAGCTCACTATTAAATTATTATTAAATGTTTATAATCTCTCCCACTTAAGAATATACTAAAACAAGAATAAAATAGAAAAGTATATACATCAATTAACTTTATGTAATGTAGGATGTGGGTAAGAAGTTTTAAAACTTCTCTGGAAGATGAAAAATAGAGGTGAGTGGACAGATAAAATAAAAACAAGGGTTTAAAAAAATGTTAACAGTAGCTGAAGATACAGTATGATGGCCCTGAAGAATACCAAGGATGATTGGGTTCCAGTAATATAATGATAGCAGAGGTAGAGATGAGAAGTGATGGGAACTGGAGGCTCTGAGTACATGTAAATACCACTTTCCCTTCACTCTTGACCCACTTTTTCTAGTCCAGTTACAGAAAATAGCACACACATCCAAAATAAGTCATCTCTAAAGAGTTTGAACAAACACTCTTAGAAAAAATAGAGTGATGAGATATATGTCACAGTGACGAGTCTCCATGCTTGTTTGATGTTATGGGTTTCGGTAAACCTAAATAGCTAAATTCCTGCCAGCACATTCTTAGCTGAAGTCTGCCAGCCTGAAAATCCCATCCACTAGGAGAAAGTGGATATTCAAGTATAACCAAACATGTGAAAGAAACTTTCAATACAAATAAGAAAGCTAACCCCCAGTCCCAGATGAAGGAATGTTATTTCAAACATTGGAGGGAGAAAAGAAAAAACCTATATCTAACTGATATCCTTAGAAAAATCCTTAAGTTTTTATTCATTAAAAAA
Organism: Oryx dammah; assembly: GCF_014754425.2. Taxonomy (NCBI): domain Eukaryota; kingdom Metazoa; phylum Chordata; class Mammalia; order Artiodactyla; family Bovidae; genus Oryx; species Oryx dammah. The sequence goes on from NW_024070200.1 coordinate 31,616,707, forward strand.
AAAACAGAATGACATTCTATGAAATATCAGGAGAAGAAAAGATGGAATGCAAAATTCCCTCTCAAAATTAGGAACACTGAGAAAATGATAGAACTGAGAAAATCTTGTAGAACTTAGAGCAAAACAAACTGAAAATGTGAGAGACATAAAGGTATACTCTATACTGACAAATAGACAAACAATAATAGAATTCCTGAAGAGAGAAAATATAGATTGTAAAACAAAACTAATAAAAGAAAATTTTACAGTAATAAAAAGTGACAGGAGCCTTAAAATTGGTAGGGCCTCAAAAACAGAAAGGGATTAAGTATATATACACATGAACACACATGGCTACAAATGACTTCAAATAAACATCTCACCATGATTTTTCCCATATGCCAAGGATGAAGAATAGGTTACAGAAAGCAAAGGAAAAACAAACACCATCAAAACAAATACCAAAATCTAAAACAAAAACTGAACAAAAGTTAGAATGGAGTTTGCATCAGAAAAAATTACATAGTGGAAGATAACAGAAAATGGAAAATTACTCCAAAGCTTTAGATGGAGGCAATTTTCTCTATGAGTTATATGTCCATTAAATTAAAATTTTAAAGTATGAATACAGAATTAAACATAAGAAAATTTATCTCCTATCCATCTCCATCTAGGAAGTTACCTGCAGATGTACAGAAGCAAACTAAAAGAGTAAATCAAAATGAGGAAGAAGACAGAATACCCAGGGAACAGCAAATAGGCAGGAGATACTGAAGGGACGTGCACAATGACATTAATAGTTATACACCAAGAGTCCAGCATAAACATTACAACTGAAAGCAGGAGAAAATAGTGTCCAGATGGTAAAGGCAAGGTGTTAGAAGAAAGGGTAAAATACAATTTAAAATAAAGCAATTAGAAACTATGAAAAAATCATTACAAAAAATAACATATTATTAGTTATAAATTACTTTGCTTTGTGATGAACCACATATACAATATCATGCCATAAATGAAGTAAATTTGGTATTAAAAACCTTTGAAAGTCATCTTTCCTGATGGTGATAAATTCTTTCTATATAATTGCTCTCAAGGTAAATTTCATGAGTAGTAATTGTTGCACAATAAATGTTTATTCTTGCCTTTTAAAAAAGGTTTTCCTTTGGGGAAATGTCCTCTCACATTCATGTCATATGAGCACACTGTAATTCTATTTCTTCAAACCACCATGGGTACAATACAGACAAATGGCTTCATTCACAGGTGTATGTGTTATACTGGAGGAGTTACTTTCTGAAATCTCTCTTGATTTGCATGAGTTTTCTTCCTCTTTTTTGTATCAACTGCACCTTGTTTCACCTCTCTACTGATGTTTATCATCTGCCACATACTAGAGATTTTTAAGTATTTGTTTCATCCTCCCTACGGGACTGAATATTTTCTAGGAACAGATATTCTCACTCACTTCTACATTCAGCACCTTGGCTACAACAGGTGCTTCCTTGATATGTCTTGAATTAAGACAACAGATTAAATCTCCTTAAGCCTTGCTTAGATACAAATCTTGGACAGAAGTTGTTAAGACAAAGTTCTAGGGAGTGCTTTTTCACAAAGCTCAGAGATTGCTTCCCTATATACTTGATAAAAACGAAATTTTCAAATTCTAGGTTGCAGGTTTTATTATTTCACCCCCAATTTAAGCCCTTCCAGGGCCCCCACTATGTAATATATCCATTAACAAAAGAGCCTAATATTGAAGACTTTTCTCTGTTAGATTGTAGCTTTCAGGGCCTTCATTTTAATAATTATAGAATGTACATTTGCACTCAATAACTACTAGCTGAAAGTCTGATTTAATAAATTAATGAAGTATTTTAGAATAGGAAATCTAAGCCTACCACTTCTTAGTTCAAGCACTCATGAATATGCCACAGAGAAAACACCTGGAAGTTAAAAGTTTTTATTTCACTAAGAAAAATCCATAAAAGAGAAATAAAATTCCTGCCACCCTCACTCAGTAGGATACCACAAAGATTAATGAGGTAATGCAATAAAAAGTGCTTTGAGCTATTCATATGAATGGTGCTTTACAAATATACTTCATTGTAATTATTCTCTACATTTACCTTTAATGCCATATCTAAAGGATTTTGAATTAGAAAGGACAGTAACTTTCCATTATACAAAAGTTTTTTCAAAGTCATCTATTCCAATCTTGACCCCTAGGTAATTTTTTTCTCAATTAAAATAGTCACCTTATATAATTTGTATTGTAGATTAGTTTAATGAATTAGGCTAGATGATATATATATATATATATATAAAGTTACTGGTTCTGGGAAAGATCCTAGTAAATACATGTTTTTGTTATTGTCTATAATCAAAATAGTTATAGTAGAAATGAATTTAAAAGTTCTGTCAATGAAATTTTCAGGTGCATCTGGAACAACAGGGACACCAATTAAAGCTGGAATGTTGGTATTTGATAGACTCTCAGAAGAAATTGGGCTTCCCTGGTGGCTCAGATGGTAAAAGTGTCTGCCTGCAATGTGGGAGACCCAGGTATGATCCCTGGGTCAGGAAGATGCCCCGGAGAAGGAAATGGCAACTCACTCTAGTACTTTTGCCTGGAAAATTCCATGGATGGAGAAACCTGGTGGGCTACAGTCCATGGCGTCACAAAGAGTTGGACACAACTGAGTGGCTTCACTTTCATTTTCAGAATAAATTGAGATCAAATTCTTGGATGATAATTGGTTGCTTCTTTGTATATTTTTGTGCAACCTGTTGCCAAATCATATAAATTTTAAAATTGAACTTCAACAGAATAGAGAATCTAGAAATAAACCCACATGCCTATAGTCAATTGAACTTCAACAAAAGAGACAAGAATATACAATGGGGAAAAGACAGTCTTTTCAGCAAGTGGTGTTGATAAAGTTGGACAGCCTCATTTAAATCAATGAAGTTAGAACAAACCTTCAACACCACACACAAAAATAAACTCAAACTGGTTTAAAGGCTTAAATAAAGATAGGGCACCATAAAACTCCTACCAGAGAACAGAAGGGAAACATTTGCTGACATAAATTGTACCACTGTTTTCCTAGATCAGTTTACCAACGCAACAGAAATAAAAGCAAAAATAAACAAATGGGACCTAATCAAACATAAACTTTTGCAGAACAAAGGAAATCATAAACAAAACAAAAGACAACCAGTGACTGGGTGACCAACAAGGGCTTAATTTCCAAAATATGCAGATAGCTCACACAAGTCAATAACAGAAAAACAAACAATCCAGCTAAAAATAGGCAGGAGACCTAAATAGACATTTCTCCAAGAAGACATACAGGTAGTCAACAGGCACATGAAAAGATGGTCAACATGGCTAATTATTAGAGAAATGCCCACCAAAATTATAATGAAGTACCACCTCACACCAGTAAGAATGACCAACATTAAAATGTCTACAACTAGCAAATGCTGACTAGAGTGTGGGACAAAGGGACCTCTCCTACACGGTTGGTAGGAATGTAAACTGGTGCAGCCACTATGGAGAACAGTATGGAAGTTCCTCAAAAATCTAAAAATGGAGTTGCCATATGATCCAGAAATCCCACTCCTGGACGTATACCTCGGCAAAATTATAATTTAAAAAGATACATGCACCTCTATGTTCATATCAGCACTATTTACAATAGCCAGCACATGGAAACAACCTACATTCCATTAAAAAATGAACAGAAAAAGAAACTGTGAGATACACACACACACACATATATATGACAAAGAATGAGATGGTTGGATGGTACCACTGACTCAAAGGACACGAGTCTAAGCAAACTCCATGATAGTGAAGGACAGGGAAGCCAGAATGTGTGTGTTAAGCTGCTCAGTCATGACTGACTCTTTGCAATCCTATGCACTGTAACTCACCAAGATCCTCTGTCCATGGGATTCTCCAGGCATGAATCCATGGGTTGTCATGGGATTGCTGTGGGTTGCCATGCCCTTCCCCAGGGGATCTTCTTGACCCAGGGATTGAACTCTTATCTTTTACATCTCCTTCATTAGCAGGTGGGTTCTCTACCACTAGAGCTACCTGGGAAGCCCCATAGAAGAATATATGTATATTTAAATAAAGTGCATATACTGTATATTAACTATACTCCCAAAAATAAAAAAAAATAAAACTGAATTTTGCAAAACTGTTCACAATGACAGCCTAAGTCTAATAGGCCAAGTTGTAAAAGAAGCAATTCACTAAGTGATCATTATTGAAACACTTTTTTTTTTTAATACAGGAGACATAATCCAGAGACAGACTGCTTTCAATGTAGTAGTAAACTGGATCTATTAATATCCAATATTAAATAACATCCTATGTTGAACAAAAATCATGGTGATAAACCTATGTGCAGTTACCTAAGCCTATAAGTATCACACTTCCTGATTTCAAAATACAAGTTACAGTATTCAAGCTAGTTAGGTACTGGCATACATATTAATGAATTAATTATAAAGCCCAGAAATAAACCCATGTATTTAAAATCAACTGGTTTTCAGCAAGAGTGCCAAGAGTAAACAATGGGAAAAGGATAGTCTCTTCAACAATGGTATTGAGGAAAATGGATGTTCACACGCAAAAGAATGAAACTAAACCCCTATTTTAGACCACTCAGAAAAATTAACATAAAATGGATTCAAGACTGAAATGTAATACTTGAAACTATATAACTCCCAGAAGAAAACAGAGGGGAGAACCTCTTTGACACTGGTCTTAGAAAGGATTTTATGTACATGATAGCAAATGAAAGTCAAAACCATAGTGAGACATTACCCCACACATTAGCTGTTATCAAAAAGTCAAGAGTTAACTATTGCTGCTGAAAATGCAGGGAAAAGGAAACTCTTGTTCAGTTGGTGTGAATATAAATTGGTACAGCCATTATTGGAAAAAATAGTATGGAGATTCTTAAAAAAATGAAACAAAAAACTACCATATGCACTTGCAATGCCACTTTGGGGTATACATTCAAGGAAACAAAACCATATCTCAAAGAGGTATCTGTACTCCCTTGTTATTGCAGCATTATTCACAATAGCCGAGACATGGAAACAACCAAAGTGTCATACAAATAAATGGATGAAGAAAATGTGGTATATATACAGGAGAATATTATTCAACCACAAGACGAAGGAAGTCTTGACATTTGCCACAACATGGATGACCTTGAGGACACTATGTTAAGTGAAATAAGTCAGAGAAAGACAAATATTTTATGATCTAATTTTTATATGAAATTTTAAAAAATCTTAAACTTATAGAAACAGAGAACAGATTGGTAAATGCCAGGGGTGGGTGGGTGGGTGGGTGGGTGGATGTGTATGTGTGTGTGTGTGTGTGGGTATGTGGGTGTGTGTGTGTGTGTGTGGATGGGGGTGGGTGGTAATAAATGGGTGTAGGCTGTAAAAGGGTATAAACTTCTAGCTATGGGATAAATAAGATATAGATATCATGTGCAGTATGAAGAGTTAATAATACTGTATTACACATCTGAAAGGCTTCCCCGATAGCTCAGTTGGTAAAGAATCCACCTGCAATGCAGGAGACCCCAGTTCGATTCCTGGGTCAGGAAGATCCCCTGGAGGGGGATAAGCTACCCACTCCAGTATTCTTGGACTTCCCTTGTGGCTCAGCTGGTAAAGAATCCACCTGCACATATGAAAGTTACTAAGAGTAAATCTTCAAAAAATCCTCATTGCAGAAAAAAAAAATATATTGTAACTATGTGAGGTGATGGATGTATAAACTAACTTTATCATGATAAACACTTCACAACATCACACACATATCAAATTATAATATTGCATACTTTAAACTTGCACATATTATATGTCAATTATATCTAAATCTGAAAAAAAGTGAAAAATAGAAAACAGAAAGAAAGACAAAACTAAGGAAATGTGATAGGTTGACATCTAAAATGGTCCCCAGTGCTTTCTATCTCTCAGTACTCATGTCTTGTATACTCTGGGCTTTGGTGGAACACATGATTTGTTTTCCACCAGTAGAATGCGACATGGAGACGGATCTCATTTCTGTGATTGTATCATAAAATACTGTGACTTCTTTACTGCTAGCAGGTTTCACTATTGGTTTCTTGGTTTATATGGTTGATGTAGGAAACTGCCAGGCAGTTAAGGCCAACATGGTAATGAACTACAGGGCCTCTGACCAACAGTCAATGAGAAGCTGTGGTCCTCAGTCCAACAACACTTAGGAACCAAACGCTGTCAACAACTCCTTTCTGAACTTGAAATTAGATCCTTTTCTAGTTGAGCTATCAGATGAAACCACAGACTTTGGCCTTGGTTGCAACTTGGTGATAGGCTAAACGGAGAACATTAGCAAGCCATACCTGGATGCCTGAGCCATAGAAACTAAGATACAACAGTTAAGTTGTTTTAAGTCATTAATTTTTGGTGTGATTTGTTAAGCAGCAACAGACATCTGTTGTGTATTTTACATTTGGAAGCTTGTATGGAATTGATTTTTTCTTTTTTTTTTTTATGAGTACGTGACAAGTAAATATTTGAAGAAGTTTTGCAAAAATTTAATGGAATCAAGTAATACTATTAAGACCTTTTTTCTAAAAGGAAAAAAGGTATGTAATTTGCAATGTTAAAAGCTTACAACCTGCCTATATAGCTGTAGGCTTGGACAAGGGTTTTCAAAGTTTTGTAAGATGCAAATAACAATGTTTGCTTAACTTACAAAAGAACACAGAGTTGAAACTCATTTTCTTATAAAATAACCTTAGAAGGTCAGTAAAAATGTAGAGGAAAAAGGCTAAGACATGCCTTGATTTCCTGATTACATTCAAAGTTGCTATGAGTAACTTCAAACAATAACATCTCTCTGAGGCAGATTTTTTCCAGTGGAGAAACTCTGTTTGGACTGGCTCTGTGATGACCATCTGTATTAAACTCCTGTGTTACCCTTGTGTATTTATCCACTGTGTTTTTCTGCCTTTCTGTATGTTTTGTAGTTTTCTTGATAGTCAGACTAGATGTACTGGGTAAAAGGAACGGCTATAAATAGATCTTTAAAAATATGGTGGTGATGTGTGGTAGGAGAGGAAGGGTTCTATAGTCTTATGATTGGGTCTCAGTCTCTTAGTGAGCCTATGCTTCTGGACTTTGAACTAACTTCACAAGTGTTTAATTTTTTTTTCTACCCCTTAGGTAGAAGAAGATGACTAGAATGGGCTAGAGTTGGATATTTTCCTTCCCCGGGTAAGGCAGTCTCTGATAATATCCCAGCCATTCAAGCTTTGGTTTCCCCTGAGGACAGGCCTTGTTGAGAAAAGACAAGTGCCCTGGCTTCTTACTCTCCGCCCTCCCGCCCCCACCCCCGCCAGCCCTCCCCATACCCACCTCCAATTCCCCAACCTGCCTCCCAAGCAAGCCATAAAAAAAAAAAAAGATTCCTTTTTCTCTCCTCCAGCACAGTTTGAGGCAATTTTTCTCTGATATTTATTGTGGGAATTTCATTGAGCTAGACATAAACCACACAAGACTGCAGGGGGACACCTAGCAGTGCGTCCCCATGGATTTAAACTCTTAGATTTGTCCACACCTAGCTTCTAGCAATTCATCGATTATAGTTCTGGCTTTCTCATGCAGGTACTGGTTGCCGGTGCTGATTCCCACAGCAGTTTCTGCTCATGAGTCTCTGCTCTGGTAAGGTGAGACTTGGTGTATTTGCCAGTCTATCTGTCCATTCTCAGGGCAGTAGCTTGCCCTGTGTCCTCCCCTCTCTTAAGGATCCAAGAACAGTTACTAATTTTCCAGTCTGTTTAGCTTTTTATTTGTTGTTAGAACAGAGTGGAGACTTTCAAGCTAATTTCCAGAAAATGAAAACTAAAGTCCTCAAAACCTGCTCTACATTTAGATGTGTATTTACCCTCCAGGCTACTCCTCCACTTTTTTGGAAGTTCGGGAATTTCACTGACTTATTTTCCCCCCACTTCTCTCTTATTAAATTAGATATTTTCAACATTAATATGGTGACAATCCTAAATTCTATTCACACAAATACCCTCCAAGCTATAATAAAATCCACCACCATCCTACTATTTAAGCAACATTTATCAAGACCTCAATCTAGACCTTCTGTCGGAAGGTAGCTGAAGTTTCTACAGTAGACCACTTAGCATCAGTGCAAAGGTCTAGAATGTTAGAAACTTTAGCAACCATCCCTTATAAATCTGAGCTGCCTCAGTCCTTTCTTCTCTTTAAACTTGTTACTGTTTTAATCTTCAATCCCTTTCCATTTCATTTTAACCCATAAATTACCGCTAAGCCATACATTTTTTCCAGTTCAATGTGATACATTTTATTATTCTTCCAAGTATCCACCCCCTTCCCTGAATAGTTTTATATTTCTTAATCTTCCAGGCCTCCCTATAGGATTCATGTATTAACATATCCCATGATCAGGCTTGACCATGTGAAACGGCTTGCTTTGGCCAATCAGATGTCAGTGGCCACAAGTACAATATTAGAAAACATTCTTTTAGGAAGACAAAGAGTAGAATGGAACCAAACCCAGGCTGACCTGAAAGATCTGTCATCAAAACTTAAAAGCTTTTTGCCATTATCCACTAAGATTTTAGGGTTTTTGGTTGTCACAGGGAAAGCTGACTCACATACCCAAATTGAGCCCTACTGGCCAAGTATCTTTCACCAGCATTCTCTTCTCCTCCTTGACTTTCTGCCTCACATGTAAAAAGTCCTCAAAAAGATCTCCATCCTCACCAGCATTCTCTTCTCCTCCTTGACTTTCTGCCTCACATGCAAAAAGTCCTCAAAAAGATCTCCATCCTTAAATATGGTTTTCCCTGCTGCTGCTGCTGCTAAGTCACTTCAGCCATGTCCGACTCTGTGTGACCCCAGAGACGGTAGCCCACCAGGCTCCCCCATCCCTGGGATTCTTCAGGCAAGAACACTGGAGTGGGTTGCCATTTCCTTCTCCAATGCATGAAAGTGAAAAGTGAAAGTGAAGTCGCTTAGTCGTGTCCGACTCCTAGCGACCCCATGGACTACAGCCTACCAGGCTCCTCCATCCGTGGGATTTTCCAAGCAAGAGTACTGGAGTGGGGTGCCACTCCCTTCTCTTATGGTTTTCCCTAACTGACACCAATTCACGTTCTAAGAGCTTCTGATAAAAATTATAGAAATAGGTACTTGGTTGCCATGATAAATTCTAAGTTTCCAAACTTAGATCTCTCAAATAATTTATTAATCTTTTTAGTTATCCATGATGAGCAACTTTTATTATTGTAATTGCTATTCAAGACCTCCTTCCCTCAAGTCTCCTACTCATACAGCACACCCTTCTTTTTTAGACTCCTTTGCATCCATCTTATATACACATTAATCTTGATGTAGGCACTTATTTACATCTGCAGCCATTCTTTCCTTCTTTCTCCCCATCTTTGTAACCTATACCACTTTTCCACTTCAAGAGAAATACTACCACTCATGTTTTACCTCATTATTACCTTATTTGACATTTTCTTGGATTTTCATATTATTTACCTTCTTTCTAAGTTATAAATGTTCCATCTGTTATTTGTCCATCCTACAAAGCAAAAGAGCTCCCAGTCCCAACTATGGGCCCTTCCTTTATCTAATTTCTCTCCACTATCACGCTCAACCTTTTGAGTATGGACTATAATTGTTCCTCCCTTCTCAGTTACATCTCAGCCCCTTAAATCCAACTTTTATCTCCACCCTTAACATTTAAGCTACTTTGACAAACTTATTACCTCGAATTTCTTAAAACTTTTATGTTCAATTCACTGTTACTGTACTTTTCTAGTCTGCATTTTTTTTCAGTATATAGCATTATTTTAATTTTTATGTTTACTTTATTTTGCTTTAAAATACTGTATTGGTTTTGCCATACACTGACATGAATCCACCACAGGTATACATGAGTTCCCAATCCTGAACCCCCCTCCCACCTCTCACCCCATATCATCTCTCTGGATCATCCCCACGCACCAGCCCCAAGCATCCTGTATCCTGTATCGAACATAGACTGGTGATTCGTTTCTTACGTGATAGTATACATGTTTCAATGCCATTCTCCCAAATCATCCCACCCTCTCCCTCTCCTTCAGAGTCCAAAAGTCCGTTCTATACATCTGTGTCTCTTTTGCTGTCTGGCATACAGGGTTATCATTACCATCTTTCTAAATTCCATATATATGTGTTAGTATACTGTATTGGTGTTTTCCTTTCTGGTTTACTTCACTCTGTATAATAGGCTCCAGTTTCATCCACCTCATTAGAACTGATTCAAATGTATTCTTTTTGATGGCTGCATAATACTCCATTGTGTATATGTACCACAGCTTTCTTATCCATTCATCTGCTGATGGACATCTAGGTTGCTTCCATGTCCTGGATATTACAAACAGTGCTGCAATGAACATTGGGATACACGTGTCTCTTTCAATTCTGTTTTCCTCGGTGTGTATGCCCAGCAGTGGGATTGCTGGGTCATAAGACAGTTCTATTTGCCGTTTTTTAAGGAATCTCCACACTGTTCTCCATAGTGGCTGTACTAGTTTGCATTCCCACCAACAGTGTAAGAGGGTTCCCTTTTCTCCACACCCTCTTCAGCATTTATTGCTTATAGACTTTTGGATTGCAGCCATTCTGACTGGTGTGAAATCATACCTCATTGTGGTCTTGATTTGCATTTCTCTGATAATGAGTGATGTTGAACATCTTTTCATGTGTTTATTAGCCATCCATATGTCTTCTTTGGAAAAATGCCTATTTAGTTCTTTGGCCCATTTTCTGATTGGGTCATTTATTTTTCTGGAATTGAGCTGCAGGAGTTGCTTGTATATTTTTGAGATTAGTTGTTTGTCAGTTGCTTCATTTGCTATTATTTTCTCCCATTCCGAAGGCTGTCTTTTCACCTTGCTTATAGTTTCCTTTGTTGTGCAGAAGCTTTTAATTTTAATTAGATCCCATTTGTTTATTTTTGCTTTTATTTCCAGTATTCTGGGAGGTGGATCATAGAGGATCCTGCTGTGATTTATGTCGGAGAGTGTTTTTCCTATGTTCTCCTCTAGGAGTTTTATAGTTTCTGGTCTTACAATTAGATCTTTAATCCATTTTGAGTTTTTTTTTTGTGTATGGTGTTAGAAAGTGATCTAGTTTCATTCTTTTACAAGTGGTTGACCAGTTTTCCCAGCATTTTTTGACACTTTGCAAACTGGTTTTCTTTAGGTTTCATTTATTCCAATGCAGCTTTCTACCTTTGGTTTCTGTGATACCACCTTTTCCCTTCTCTGCTTTATCTTTGATGAATGAATACATTTTAAAATATATATTTGTCATTATTTGTATTGTCAATAAATGTATCTCATGATTATTAATTATTTTCCAAAACTGTGTATAGTGCATTAATTAGGGAAAATTAAATAAAATTAAATGGCCTGAAGCCAATAGAAGTTTTTCCTAAGAATGAAATAATTTTAATCAGTCTTGAAGGATAACAATGCACTAACTACGTGCACAAAGAAAGGAGGGAACTTCATGAAGAGAGAAAAACACAGATAAAAATATATCCGGTAATGTTGAATTTATTTTTCAGCACTGACTCACCATAGATGAAACATGCATGATTGAAAGTGAAAATGAATTTGCTCAGTTGTGTCTGACTTTTTGTGACCCCATGGACTGTAGCCTCTCAGACTCCTCCGTCCATGGGACTTTCCAGGCAAGAGTACTGGAGTGGGTTTCCATTTCCTTCCAAAACTGTGTATAGTGCATTAATTAGGGAAGATTAAATAAAATTAAAAGGCCTGAAGCCATTAAAAGTTTTCCCTAAGAATGAAATGCTTGAATTAGTTTTGAAGGAAACAAAGCACTAACTAGGTGCACAAAGAAAGAAGGGAACTTCATGAAGAGAGAAAAACAGATAAAAATATATTCAGTAATGTTGAATTTATTTTTCATAACTGACTCATCATAGATGAAACATGCAGGATTAAACATAAATAAAAGAATTTGATAGTAGTAAGGCTGTAGAACCTCTGTTACAATATTGTGGAAAGACCTCCCCCTGCAGAAGTAAAACAAGAAGGAAAATCATCAAATCACAAAAATATTTGTATATTATGTATTATGCAGTATTATATATGTATGTGTGTATATGTGTGTGTGTGTACATATATATATATATATGTATTGCTCAGTCATGTCCAACTCTTTGTGACCCCATAGACTATGCTGTCCACGGAGTTCTCTAGGCCAGAATACTGAAGTGGGTAGCCTTTCCCTTCTCCAGGGGATCTTCCCAACCCAGGAATCTAACCCTGGTCTCTAGCACTGCAGCAGATTCTTTACCAGCTAAGCCACAAGGGAAGCCCAAGAAAACTGGAGTGGGTAGACTATCCTTTCTCCAGCAGATCTTCCTGACCTAGGAATTGAACTAAGGTCTCCCACATTGCAGGTGGATTCTTTGCCACATATATCATCAGCTTCCTGAGAGAAAAAAAATATACATATATATAAAATTCCTAATCTGGCCTTCCCAGGTGGCACTAGTGGTAAAGAACCTGCCTGCCAGTGCAAGAGACATAAGACACTCAGGTTAGATCCCTGGGTCAGGAAGATCCCCTGGAGGAGGAAACGGCAACCCACTACAGAGCCTGGCTGGCTACAGTCCATGGGGTTGCAAAGAGTTGGACATAACTGAAGTGACTTAACATGCAATAGTTCCTGTATCACTAAAGTACATAGTAAAAAAGCTTCAAAGGCAAAACCTATCACAATGAAAAGTTTCACAAAAATGCCTCACTAAAAATGTTCTAAGAACCTTCTAATATGTCATTTTCCTAAGTGAGCCAAAAACTGAAACAACATAATTTGAGTCCTATATTATATAAAACTGATATTGGGCATACACTAATTTTCCTAGGCTAAATAATGCTGAAAATAATCACAAATAACTTAGCTATCTGCCCCATAAAATACATACTCTTGGAAAACTATGAAGCAATTAAAAAACCTTACTTATAAAAAAATGACTTTTCAAGTCTTGCTTAAAGACACTTGCTCTCCAATCCAAAACTACTAGCTCACAAACTCTATCAATACCAACCAGTTTCCTAACTTAGAAGTCACCATGTAATCATCTATCCTTGGCTCTAAGAATCCTATAAATATCCTTTCCTGAATTCCCTCTTCTGAGACACCACTAAAACTATGTTTAAAAAATGTATTCTATCTTACTGTGGTAAGTGTAACAAACTTAGATTTGCTTCAATATATTTTTCTGGAGGTCTTTTGGGGAGCTCCTCATACAGTTAATTTACTGATACTGCTAAATACACTGCAAGAAGAGATAAGAAAGCCTTCCTCAGTGATCAATGCAAAGAAATAGAGCAAAACAACAGGATGGGAAAGACTAGAGATCTCTTCAAGAAAATTAGAGATACCAAGGGAACATTTCATGCAAAGATAGGCTCGCTAAGGGACAGAAATGGTATGGACCTAACAGAAGCAGAAGATATTAAGAAGTGGCAAGAATACACAGAAGAACTGTACAAAAAAGACCTTCAAGACCAAGATAATCACGATGGTGTGATCACTCACCTAGAGCTAGACATCCTGGAATGTGAAGTCAAGTGGGCCTTAGGGAGCATCACTGCGAACAAAGCTAATAGAGGTGATGGAATTCCAGTTGAGCTTTTTCAAATCCTGAAAGATGATGCTGTGAAAGTGCTGCACTCAATATGCCAGCAAATTTGGAAAACTCAGCAGGGGTCACAGGACTGGAAAAGGTCAGTTTTCATTCCAACCCCAAAGAAAGGCAATGCCAAAGAATGCTCAAACTACAACATAATTGCACTCATCTCAGACGCTAGTAAAGTAATTCTCAAAATTCTCCAAGCCAAGCTTCAGCAATACATGAACCATGAACTTCTGGATGTTCAAGCTGGTTTCAGAAAAGGCAGAGGAACCAGAGATCAAATTGCCAACATCTGCTGGATCATCAAAAAAGCAAGAAAGTTCCAGAAAAACATCTATTTCTGCTTTATTGACTATGCCAAATCCTTTGACTGTGTGGATCACAAGAAACTGTGGAAAATTCTGAAAGAGATGGGGATACCAGACCACCTGACCTGCCTCTTGAGAAACCTGTATGCAGGTCAGGAAGCAACAGTTAGAACAGACACGGAACAATAGCCTGGTTCCAAATAGGAAAAGGAGTACGTGAAGGCTGTATGTTGTCACCCTGCTTATTTAACTTATCTGCAGAGTACATCATGAGAAATGCTGGGCTGGAAGAAGCACAAGCTGGAATCAAGATTGCCGGGAGAAATAGCAATAACCTCAGATATGCAGATGACACCACCCTTATGGCAGAAAGTGAAGAGGAACTAAAAAGCCTCCTGATGAAAGTGAAAGAGGAGAGCAAAAAAGTTGGCTTAAAGCTCAACATTCAGAAAACAAAGATCATGGCATCTGGTCCCATCACTTCATGGGAAATAGATGGAAAAACAGTGGAAACAGTGTCAGACTTTATTTTGGGGGGCTCCAAAATCACTTCAGATGGTGACTGCAGCCATGAAATTAAAAGACGCTTACTCCTTGGAAGAAAAGTTATGACCAACCTAGATAGCATATTGAAAAGCAGAGACATTACTTTGCCAACAAAGGTCTGTCTAGTCAAGGCTATGGTTTTTCCAGTGATCATGTATGGATGTGAGAGTTGGACTGTGAAGAAAGCTGAGAGCCGAGGAATCGATGCTTTTGAACTGAAGACTCTTGAGAGTCCCTTGGACTGCAAGGAGATCCAACCAGTCCATTCTGAAGGAGATCAGTCCTGGGTGTTCCTTGGAAGGAATGATGCTAAAGCTGAAACTCCAGTACTTTGGCCACCTCATGCAAAGAGTTGACATTGGAAAAGACTCTGATGCTGGGAGGGATTGGGGGCAGGAGAAGGGGACGACAGAGAATGAGATGGCTGGATGACATCACTGACTCGATGGACGTGAGTCTGAGTGAACTCAGGGAGTTGGTGATGGACAGTGACGCCTGGCGTGCTGCGATTCATGGGGTTGCAAAGAGTCAGATACTACTGAGCAACTGAAATGAACTGAACTACTGCTGGGAAATATTCACAAGCTATATTAAAATTTCAGCTGAAGCTCACTGGCTCTGGAATCATCCATTTTTAGGACACTGGAAGCTTTATCACCAGAAGGAGACAGCTTTGAGAAAGATCTAACTTTTCTGTTAGTGAACACTGTGAGAGATATTCTGTGTTTTTTTGTATACACTGCTATAATCTTGCTGCTGTTGCTGCTGCTAAGTCGCTTCAGTCGTATCCAACTCTGTGCGACACCATAGATGACTTTGACTGGCACATAGCAGGACCTAAATTTTTTTTTTAAATGTACCACTGAAGTCATCAGCATTCTAATATGTGAATTTAGCAAAATTCCTTTGGTGGTATTCCCATACACTTGAGGTTAGCAGAAAACTTATTTCAGGATAATAATTAATTACATGCTATTTGGTGATGGAACAACCAGTGACAACTTGCTGAGTGGTTACCAGGTTCTTATATTCTTGGGAGAAGATGTGATCTTAACCAAGTGGATGGTATTTGGGTAACAGATTTCACTGTCTCACATTTCATCTATATAAATACTTACAGTATTGAAAAATGGAACAAGAATTTGTCCTGAGGGTTAACTGTCTTTGCTTAAAAATGTCTTTGATGGAGAAAAGGGCTATTCTCATAGTCTACATGGGAAGAGGAAAATGAGGGAGTACTAAATTACTCTGCATGAAAAACACAGAATCTTTTTGTTTCTTTAATGCTTTCTCCATAATGAACAGGGAAAAGAAAAAAAAATGTCCTTATGTCTGTGTCATGAGGACAGACATTATTTGAGCAGCATGACAAATGAATAATTACTAGCAAAAAAAAACTTGGGGGAAAATCCCTATTTTTAGAACAAAAGCTATTATTTAGTAAGAAACAGACAATGTGGGGGATGTCGTTACCATTCCCTAAATTGTTCAGTAAATTCCGCAGCACACACAAATACCTCGTGAGATTGTGTGTGTAATTTTATGAGTGGACAGTTCATATCCAAGTGTGTGTGTAATGGGAAGCAAGGATATGATACTGAGGTCATCCATGAAATTAACGTGTTGAGGAAAAAGCTTTAAACAGAGACTATGTATGGTGATGTATAAGCCACAAAAGTAACTATCCTAATTTTGAGGCACAGGTGAGTGGGTGTAAATTGTCATTGATTTGTTTTGTACAACATAAAATATGGATGAGCCAATATCATGGATAATTTAAGGCAGAGTGACAACAGCTAAGAGCTAAACTCATTTAAATAAGAACAAAATTCTAAAACAAAGAACACCACAAAAGTAACTCCACATCTGGAACATACTAAAAATAAGTGTTTCCATACATTTATCTGTAGGTGACATTAATATTTTTACAATCCTATAGAATCTCAGTCAAAACTGAAGAAGAGTGCATAGAGTATATTATTAGTTATCATTTAGATGGCTTCATATTATACAATGTAGTCTCCGACAATCTGATTTTATATTTAACATTAATAATATTTTTCCATAGATATAGACTGTCTTTTGAGATGCAGATTTGATGAAAGAATGTAAAATAATGAATTACACACTGAAATCATTACATCAATTAAAGTATGATCTTTATAAATTTTACTAGTTTCAAACTCTACCATTAAATATGAAATTCAAATCATCACAATAATCTAATTTGTTATGAGCTTAGGCTCTTCAGCTATATAATTTATTGACATCAACCTGCTTGTAATGCCATATATTTAAATTCTACTTTCACATTCTGTAGGATATCTATCATCTAGGCTCTTTCCAAAACTGAAGCAAAAATGGAAAAGTTAAAAGTATAATATGCTGATTTCCTTTTGGACATGAAAGAGAATGAGAGAGAGAGAGAAGAAAGAGAATAAGGAAGGTAAGGAGGGAGAGAAGGTCCGAATACTGGAGACTGAAGAAATGAGAGGCTTAGACTCATTTTGAATATATCATCGCATTAGTTTCCATTATAAATTATTAAAATAACACCTCTCAGGTTCTCTTCAAAATAGCTTGGAATTTGCATGCCATCTGTCTGTAAGCCTTTGAGTGGATTATTTACAAATCTGAAATGGCCAATAATAATTCATTTTCCATTTTAAAGCAACTGAACTGAACTGAATAGCCTTCCACAAGAAAAATAAAACAATTCTCTGTACCAGAGGAGTTCATAGCCTGATTCTTTGAATAAAAGGTATTCACTGAATAAAAGAACTGATCACTGGACAGTCCAATCTGAGGCCCTTAAAACCAAGATGCCTTGATAAGATATTTCTGTAATACAACCATTCCCTGAATTCAATAACCTGAAAGCAAGACAGGGATGACTGGTTATTGACCACACAAGAACCTCTCAGGTTCTCTTCAAAATATCTTGGAATTTCCATGCCACTGATTTGTATGGATGCTTTATGTTGATAAATGTTTTAAAATTAAATTCCAAAAGGAAGCACTTAACCAAAACCAAAAACCTTATTGGCCATAATAGTGGAGAAATATAACTACCCAAATTATGAAAATGGAAGAGAAAATGCTATCTCTATATTCTTATTTGCCTTCTTACTTTTGTCTGCTAAAAGGCTGAGGAAGACAGTGGATTTAGCGATAGGAATTAAGCTTTGTTTTTATTAATGCAATTTATTTCCACAGGATAATACTGAAGCAAATAGTTCAATGGCATTAAAAATGGATTTGATTTAGTTAATGGAAAGAGAATCTGTAGTTATTTTAGCTGGGGATAAAACAATTTAAGGCTTTATGTTTGCATGCTTCAGTAATAAAATTGAAATGCTAAGCGGGAGAGAATGTTGTCTTTTACTCTGGTTTGTGATAAGTCAATATATTCTAACAACTAGCATAGCCTTACAGGTTTGGAAATTATATTAAATGACCTAAGATAGACTCCTATCCAGGAATCCAAGGGTTTCTATCTCAATGAAAATCTTATGACTACTTCTTAAATGATCACAGTGAAACAGAATGAAAAGAATTATGATCACTTTAACCCTGGCTGTCAGTCATCAAATGGTAATACAAGGGTGAAAGGTCCTATATCCTATTTCCAGTTCTTTAACCTATCTACTGAAGTAATGTATTTTTCTCTTTAAAATGTCCCAAAAGATATAAGATGTCACTCTGCTTATAGAGTTTTGCAATTTTATTTTAAAGAATCAAAAGAAATTTGCTCTGTGAGCAGGTTTTTAAATTTGGCTTGAGGCCTCTGATTCAGGGAACAAGCAACCTTCCAACTCTCTCTTCTACTGGAGAGATGTCTCCTTTCAACCTGTGCCTTTTGGTCCAGTACAAATCAATGAACTCAAGACCCAATATACCATGTCTTAAAAATCCATTTAGAAAACAACTGCTCCATTCAAAATTCAGCTCCTTCCTTTATCAGAAATTGCTGGAAATGTAATTTTGCAGCAAGCATTTCATTTCTTGTCTTGAAATAGATTGAGATAAATGTGAAGTCAATGATTAGATAAATGTAATGTCTTGGTTTGATGCCATGATACAATATTCAATGTTGTGGTCAGTACTGATGGATGTTTTGTATAGTTACTCAGCTGTATAATGGGACAAACTCCCATGACTCTATTTAAAATACCATGTGGTTCCCTTTCAATTAATATTACCAAAAGTACTTTGGCACAAATACAAAAAGCATGAGGGATTAGTGCTGAGCATGCAAATGTAGTTATCTTTGCTCTGGATAGAGTTCTTCTTTATACAATAAACTATATCTAAGTACAGTTTATTTACTGGGCTGCACTGCATGCAGTAAATAAAAATTATTCCTTCTTCAAAAATCTCTTTCATGAGGTTATAAAAAGAAATCTCAATAATCTCCTATAGTACAGTTAAGGATTAAAGGTTGATGAGGTTAACACACATACACCAGCATAAGCACAGGCACTATGGCCATAGAAACAGTGTTTATGAAAGCCTCTTCTATATAAATAGCAAAGAAACATATTTCTCCCCTTCATTCCCTGCTACCAAGGTGCCTACTATGCAATGTAAAAGAGAAGGAAAGGGAAGAGATGACTTTCTTTGAGAAGGAACACAAACCAGAATATCCACAGTGCCTATCAAAATGTTTTTTTGGAAATGTAGAGGCTAAATTTTCTGGCACACTGGTACCAAGATTGCTTAACGTAGGAATGAATCAAGGGATAAAATGCTAAATACCTTTATTCAAGTTTTGCTTTTTATAATGGCTGTTCTTTGGTAACTATATTTCATTGTTACATAAAAACTAATGATTATCAGGGATGATACCCAGTCATTATCATTTGCTGCAGTGATCAAAATAGTAAATTTCCACAATTTATCTTTTTAAAAATTAAAATGCTTAATATTTTCTAAACATCTAACGCTTAAATAATGGTCAATACATCAACATTTTACTTTCTAGCACCCTTAGGTCAAACACAAGGTACTTAGTGATTTAGAAAGATTTGTTGACTCTCCTACTGAAGTAATATGTGATCTCTATTTGTAACACTTAGAATAATTTTTCTGATTATTTTAGTTATTAGTATTTATATTAATCAAAATCCTAAATGTGTACTTGCTTCAGCAGTACATATACTAAAACTGGAATGATACAGAGATTAGCATGCCCCACAAAAAGATGACATGCAAATTCATGAAGCATTCTATACACACACACACTTGCTAAAACAACTATATAACACCTTGCTTCATATCATGAAAAAGAATCTTGATATACATAGGGAGGCATATGCCTATGCCCAAGACTTACAAATACAGATATGTTTTTAAAATTTTGTAATTTTCTAAATTTTTAAGTAAGTCTTTGTAAATAACTTTTAAAAATTTCATCAGAAATATTTTAGATTTTTTTTCCTGTAATGCTTGAATTCTATAATCACACAATCTGATGTTTTGGTGTCTTTTCTTTTTTCCCTGTGAAAACTTTTCTCCCTATTTCTGATATTACAAAATTGCATGATAATGGTGTATTTTGGTTGGGACCATTTTAATTCATGGGGCTGGTACTTAGTGAATGACTTTTAAATATGGAGCCATTTATTTTTCCTCTCTAGGGACTTCATGAATTATTTCTTTGTCAATTTCCCCCACCTCATTTTCTGTGATATTCTAAAACTTCCATTAGACAGTATTTAAGCATCTTTCTCTACTATTTTCCACTGCTTTGGAAAAGCATTTCTCTACTATTTTCCATTGCTTTGCATTTTTTCTGCTTTTTAGGTTTCTTCTCTCTTCCAAACTTTCTACATTTTTTTTAAGTAACCTTTAAATCTATTGTTTTGTACACAATAAGCAAACACCTTTTCTTCTTGAGGATATGAGCTAGAGATTTTTTTTTTTCCCTCCGCATTCCCTCAGGTTCTGACTTTTTTTGTTTACTTATTTTTGTTCGTTTTTGTTGTTGGAGGCTTTAGGAATGGTGGCAATCAGACAAGTTTCAATTGCTTAAAGGCTCTCTCAGGACTCGCATTAAAACGCTTCAGAATCTACAAGTTACAGCCAGGAAGGAATACAAAATAGCAGAGGCACTGAGGTCAGGAAACGCATCTCAACGAAAGGCTGCCTCACAGCACAGGTCAGAAGATAGGTACTCCTTCCGACCTTCCTCCACCTGCAGGACTGCCCTGAACGCACTTTCTCAAACCTCAAACCACCCAGTAGGCAGAGAGCAACTAAAAACCCGGGGCCCTAGTCTAAGCATATTCTTGTTAAGTAACCAACCCCAGTGGCAGAACCCTTCAGGGTCTCACTTAACACCAGGTGTAAACCATCCTCACCACTATCCATAAACGATGCCTCACAAGCCTCGATAAAGCACCAGAAACTCACCGTGGCCCCTCAGTTGAAAAGCAACGCTATTAAATCACTACAATTCAGCCTTGACTAGGAGTCAACACTGTCTTGGTCCGTCTCATTTCACCAAAACATTCCAGGCGTGCTGGAACTAACTTTCACAGCAGAGGCTTTCCCTAAATAAAAATATGCCACCGAAATATCAACAAACTCTGAATATACATGCATCACTTACCTCTAAATCCTGGTGAACAGATAGTTTGGAGAATACCAAGTGGAAACTTGGAGAACTGTCATCTGAGGCAATTCAGATTCTCCAGAGAAGACCATGACCCGAAAGCAGTTAGAAATGGCTCCGGCTGGAGTCTAACCAGACAGCAGAAGCCAGGAAGGGTAGCCTGGCCCATACCGCCCTCCCTCGCCACAGCTCTGGGCGCCTCCGGGGAATCTCAGCCGCGCTTGCTCCGAGCAACTACGCTCCTCAACCGATGTTTGCAAGGGAATTACTATATTGGCAATGGCTGGGGAAGATTTTCCATTGTTGCTCCTGATACCGACTGAGTGGGTTCTCAATTCACACCTGCAGCAGCCCCAAATGTTACAAATCAACAAACAAAACATTCCTTGAAGGCAGAGGTTTTCTTGGAGACTGTTATGCTGACAAAGATTGTAGAAGCAAGACTAAAGATGTAGAAGCTTTCCAGTACGAAGGCTATGACCTTAGGGGCCATTGTTGCAATGCTGTTTACAATCCTCTGTTCAAGGTGCTTCCCTTTATATGATGTTTACTGTATCCTCGGGGTGCCGAAGGAAAGGGAGCCCTGTACAGATTTGACCCGGTAGGGTTAGCAACTCTGAGATTTTCCAGGTGAAATTCACAACTGACCCATGTATGTGAAAGGCAAGGAGACACAAGAGAAAGAAGGGGGGACACTGCAGATTCGTAGGCAGTTTTAATAAACGAGGGAACTTACAATATGAGGCTTGTTTTGGGTGGCCACAAGAGGAGTAAGTCACTACAGGTGCCCAACAGAATCTTAAGAGTTTATGTGGAGGCCTTAAGAGTGTTGTCTCCTCTACGGTCCAGAAGGTCTCAGTAACACAGTACTCTCTCAAGGCTGCCTCCCTGAAGTAGTTCCTAGTGCAGAGCCTACATTTTAAGGACACGAGTGGGTAAGGAGCTTCCGACTGTGGCCCGGCTCCTACTACAGGATCAACTGGCTGTGGGCCATGTCTTTTTGATGATCTTCTGCATCATGCCGTCCCTAGTGACAAGCTCTTACAAGCTTACATGCCCCACCTTCCACATGGTGCCCTGAGCAGTCAGCAGGTTTTACTTCCATGGAGGTGGCTCACTTGGCTATTTGGTTGTCCTGCAGGCACATGCAAGAGAAAAAACAAGATTAAAGATAATAATTCCCAAAATAAGTAATAATTCCTTCCACCCTGGATCTGAACCACTGATTTATTAAGTCCTCTAGGCTGGGAGTCAGGCCACTCACATTGTTCACATGAGTTCTGCAGACAACCCAACTGTCAGCGCAAAAGTCTAACGGCCATGGCTCCTGAGTGATCACCAGCCAAACCTCAGGGTTCAGTCCACTGGCTGCTTCACTTCATTCCTCTTTCCACCCAGATGGTGTCAGTGTTGGGCTGAATAGTGACTGCAGTTCACATGCATGGGTTGCCCTGACTAGACTCATTTGTGGAATGTTCCACTCAGTGGCAATGTCCCCTCTTCCCTCTCTACAGACCACAGAGGCTGCCATAGGAATACAGGTGGGGGCACTGAAAGAGCCTAGTAGAACCTGTAGTTCTAGAGACAGTAGGCGGGCAGACAGGGTACTCCTCTGATGCAAATAGGCACACTGCGTAGTCAAAGTGAGAAGTTGAGCCTTGGCAGAAGTGGGCTGAGGGGACCCATTCTCCATCCACCCTTTGTTAAGAAAGGATGTTCTTACCAGGATACGCTGTTCCTCCATGAGACACTCTACCTGGAGGGGTGCTGTGTAAGTTGAGAGGAACAGTTGCTCCACAGGAATATACCAGGTTTCTGCCCCCTTCCAGAGCTGGGGCCAGAATTCAAAGGGTTCGCTCTCCTTCTGTTGTCTCTGCCACAGCGCCCAACCCATACCTTCCAGAATCATGGACACATTTAACTCAAATGGTCGCCCTGCATGGGAGATGCCCAGAGCTTTCATCTGCTTCACTGGTATTTTTGCTTTCTCAGAGGCAGCTGTTGCTCTGATTCCTTATGCATCCTTGAAGGAACTAATCTGCATTTATCAAGTGAATGCAAAACTGATATGGACATGCTATTTTCTTTTTCATTTATATATTTCACTGGTTTCAAAAGTTAGCTTAAGCAACAAAATGCATGCAATGAAAGAAAAGAAAAGAAGAAAAGCAAAATAAGGAGAAATAGACAGTGGATCTATACAGAAACCATTATTCATGTGGCTAAGGTCTGCACATGCTCTAATATCAAAATTCTGAAATTTGTGAGAATTTAGTGTTGTTGTCACGTGGTGAGATGTGTGTTCTTACAGCCACATCTCACCACTTGTCAGTGTAATCACTTGAAAAAGTTAAATTAATATTTGAGGGAGATTTTCCCAAATTTTCTTGAAGTCAAAAGACTTTCATTAAATACTCAAGTGTCAAAGTTCCTAGCTCTGTTGTTGCTACACTAGATTTTATAAGATAGCATCAACATATTGTATATTTCTCATACACATGTATACATGTGTATTGTATACAATATTGTATATTATATATTTTTCCCATTGTCCTATTAGGACTAAGATTATCATATATTTAAAAGTAGTATGTGGGAGGTGTGGACATAAATTTTCATTAGCAGCTAATGAAAACTCTGCTTGTGTGGAGTTCTAGTCTATATGTATTAATATTAAAAATTATCCCTATATTTGGGAGAGTTTATATAAGGGCTCAGCATAGACACAGCCTATGTCCATTGTTATCAATGTGATTTAATTATGTAACTGAAATGGGATGTCAGCAGCCTATGAACATTTTAAAAGAAGGTAATATTTTTTTTCTCTCAATAAGGTTTCTATAAATTTTAGATTAAAATGGCACTAGAATGATCTACCTGAAATGCTTCCTTTTGTCAAATAAAGGATGATTTTCTTCTTTCTACTCCTGATCCATTGGGCTTTATGTTTTTCAGTCTTCCCTCTGAGATCTTGCCTGGTTAATTATATCCCCTCTTTCTGATAGCTGCAATCTCCTCTGGCTTCCCTAGCTAAAAAAAGAAAATAAAGAAATTAAAAGGCTAGATTCTCCTATGAAAACAAAAACAAAACAAGCACACAAAACACCCCTTTGATTTTTAATCTACTATCATATTTATTTATTCCTTTCTCATTCAACAGTCTAAATGCTCACTGACTCCTCTACAAATTAAATTCTGAGTTCTTCCACTCTTGTTTATTTTAAACATGTTTTTGCTAAAGAAACTAAGAGTTTATTAATTGTCCAGAACTAATCTCACCTTTTTTCTTTACTGTAATATTTCTCACTCTAACATTGGTCCCTGTGAATATTTCATGTTTTTCCAACTCTTTCCTAGGCATCTATCATAACACTCATTTTTGGCTACTTCGTACCATTTTAACTATTCCCCCCCCCTCCCTCCATAGCATACCCCCCTCAATGATGGCCTTCTCTTGGGAATCTGCTTATAGCCCTCAGGTTTTTCTCTTCCTATATTTTCCCCAAGGTGATTTCCTTCCATTCCTATAATTCAGTACATCGTCTCCCAAATGTAAGCTATCTCCACTCATTTTGTTGGATTAAAAACTGTCATGCTAAAACTGACAGTTTTTAGTATCCTAGAAATGACATCTCTCCATGTGACACACAAACACATTAAACACATGCCTAAGTCAACTGTTTCATTTTTTCTAAAGGCCCATTTTTCTGTCATTGTGTGCATCTATGATAAGTTGCTTCAGTCGTGTCTGACTCTTTGTGACCCTGTGGACTGTAGCTTGGTAGACTTCTCTGTCCATGGGGTTCTCCCAGCAAGAACCCTCCTCCAGGAAATCTTCCTGACCCAGGGATCCAGCCCGCATCTCTTATGTCTCCTGCATTTGCAGGTGGGTTCTTTGCCACTAGCGCCACCTGGGAAGTCTTTTTCTGTCATTAGTGCATTGTTAAAAATTATGATTTATTTATTTTTTAATATAAATGTATTTATTTTAATTGGAGGTTAATTACTTTACAATATTGTATTGGTTTTGCCATATATCAACATGAATCCACCACAGGTATACACGTGTTCCCCATCCTGGACCCCCCTCCCTCCTCCCTCCCCGTACCATCCCTCTGGGTTGTCCCAGTGCACCAGTCCCAAGCATCCAGTATCATGCATCGAACTTGGACTGGCGATTCATTTCGTATATGATATTGTACATGTTTCAATGCCATTCTCCCAAATCATCCCACCCTCTCCCTCTCCCACAGAGTCCAAAAGACTGTTCTATACATCTGTGTCTCTTTTGCTGTCTCGCATACAGGGTAATCGTTACTATCTTTCTAAATTCCAATATATATGTGTTAGTATATTGCATTATTTAATTGTAAATTATTTCCTGTTTTCTTTTTCTAATTCTTCCCACCAAGCCATACCCACACTCTCTTGCTCTGTTACTAGGACCTGAAATATCTATCTTCAAAATATCTCAGAGTGAACAACTCATGTATTATATTCAAAATTCTATCCTATTGCCTAGTATAGTGAATAACTCATATTAGACTCACTCTCAGTAAGTTGAGAAAATGAATGAAATATTACATTTTTTCACCAAACACATTGTCACTGCTTATATTCAGGACTTCAGAGCCACTTCTCTATACATCACCATAAACATTCGCACTGTTCTCTTCGCTCCTACCCACCATAGTCAATGCTCTGTACTCTATCAAGATTGCTCTTCACACACACACACACACACAAACACACACACACACATATATAATATATATACATTAATATTTATGCATGTTCTCCAGTAGGTGAGGAGTTCTCCCTAATTCCCAAATTCTAAGAGCTTATGATAGGGTACATTAAACATTTTCTTCACTATGTTTTAACCAATTATCAAAACTTTCATATGATATTTTTAAAGATTTTTTTGATATCAACCATTTTTAAAATCTTTACTGAATTTGTTACAATATTATTTCTGTTTCAGTTCAGTTCAGTTCAGTTGCTCAGTCTTGTCAGACTCTTTTCAACACCATGAATAGCAGCACGCCAGGCCTCCCTGTCCATCACCATCTCCTGGAGTTCACTCAAACTCACGTCCATTGAGTCAGTGATGCCATCCAGCCATCTCATCCTCTGTTGTCCCCTTCTCCTCCTGCCCCCAATCCCTCCCAGCATCAGAGTCTTTTCCAATGAGTCAACTCTTCGCATGAGGTAGCCAAAGTATTAGAGATTCAGTTTCAGCATCATTACTTTCAAAGAAATCCCAGGCCTGATCTCCTTTAGAATGGACTGGTTGGATCCCCTTGTAGTGCAAGGGACTCTCAAAAGTCTCCTCCAACACCACATTTCAAAAGCATCAATTCTTCAGCGCTCAGCCTTCACAGTCCAACTTTCGCATCCATACATACATGACTACTGGAAAAACCATAGCCTTGACTAGATGGACCTTTGTTGGCAAAGTAATGTCTCTGCTTTTCAATATGCTATCTAGATTGGTCATAACTTTCCTTCCAAGGAGTAAGCGTCTTTTAATTTCATGGCTGCAGTCACCATCTGCAGTGATTTTGGAGCCCCCCCAAAATAAAGTCTGACACTGTTTCCACTGTTTCCCCATCTATTTCCCATGGAGTGATGGGACCAGATGCCATGATCTTTGTTTTCTGAAGGTTGAGCTTTAAGCCAACATTTTCGCTCTCCTCTTTCACTTTCATCAAGAGGCTTTTTAGCTCCTCTTCACTTTCTGCTATAAGGGTGGTGTCATCTGCATATCTGAGGTTATTGATATTTCTCCCGGCAATCTTGATTCCAGCTTGTGCTTCTTCCAGCCCAGCGTTTCTCATGATATACTCTGCACAGAAGTTAAATAAGCAGGGTGACAATATACAGCCTTGACGTACTCCTTTTCCTATTTGGAACCAGTCTGTTGTTCCATGTCCATTTCTAACTGTTGCTTCCTGACCTGCTTATAGGTTTCTCAAGAGGCAGGTCAGGTCGTCTGGTATGCCCATCTCTTTCAGAATTTTCCACAGTTTATTGTGATCCACACAGTCAAAGGCTTTGGCATAGTCAATAAAGCAGAAATAGATATTTTTCTGGAACTCTCTTGCTTTTTCCATGATCCAGCAGATGTTGGCAATTTGATCTCTGGTTCCTCTACTTTTTCTAAAACCAGCTTGAACCTCTGGAAGTTCACGGTTCACATATTGCTGAAGCCTGGCTTCAAGAATTTTGAGCATTACTAGCATGTGAGAGGAGTGCAATTGTGCGGTAGTTTGAGCATCCTTTGGCATGGCCTTTCTTTGGGACTGGAATGCTTTTGGTTATTTGGCTGTGAGACATGTAGGATCTTAGCTCCCCAATCAGGGACCAAACCTGTACGCCCTGGCAAGTCTTAACCACTAGACTGCCAGGGAAGTCCCATGTCTCACATATGCTTTTAAAGTGCATGCTATAAACCATGTTGTTATTGGCTTAGACAAATAAATCAGGGAAATATCTGTTAGCATAGTCCTTGGTTTCTAAAAGTTTCAAAAATGTAGAAAAAGTAGACTTTATGAAATAAAGAAGTACTGGGAAGGAAAGGTAACATTTTTATGTTTTCCCAGTTTTAAGTATATATCATGCTGAAGTTTTAATTAGCAAATTATGTTTTTATAATTGATTGCATTATTTTTTTCTAAGCAAGTGGTACTGAACTTAAAGTACTATTATTCCTCAAAGCCCTAAAGATGTCTATACTGTAGTGTCCAGCAATGTAGGATTCTATGAATGGCAAATGTATATTATCATTATTTCATGAGTCAGTATTCAGAATAAGGGCTTCCCTTGTAGCTCAGCTGGTAAAGAATCTGGCTGCAATGCCGGAGACCTGGATTTTATCCCTGGGTTGGGAAGATCACCTGGAGAAGGGAACGGCTACCCACTCCAGTATTCTGGTCTGGAAAATTCCACGGACAGAGGAGCCTGGCAGGCTACAGTCCATGGGGTTGCAAAGAGTCAGACATGACTGAAAGACTTTCACACAGAGACACATTCAGAATAAAGTAAAATTTATCATAGTATGTTAAGGCTTGGAGGCTCTAAATATGTATGAACAATGAATCTTAGTCAAAGTGATGTTTCCTCGTCAATGCCAACATGTGGAGTCAGTGATTTTTTTTTTTTTTTAGGTTATCCAAAGCTGTCTTATTATGATGCCAATAAAGTCCCCTGTTTCAGGCCCACACCTAATATTCTGAGATCTGCAGCCAGAGTACAAATCAAGATACATACTCCAAATATTTAATGTGTAAATCCAGGTATACTTATGACTCAGCTGGCATTCCTACCAAGGGCTCAGAGCCCATTCAGCATGAATTCCATTGCAATCCAAAGGATCTGTTTTTCCCCAAGGCTAGAGATTTCATGGAGCAGGGCAGGGTAGGGCATTGTATAAAGTAATACTGAGCCCAGGATTGCTGGACAGTGACTGTACCTAGCCCCAGTCCAGATGTTAGTGAAGTCGGCCAAGCTTCCCAACTAGCCAGGTTGAACTAGGTCCCCTCCACCTGCCCCACTTCCCCAATTCAGAATTTCCAGGGCAGTTTTAAGGGCTTCTCTAAACTACCTCAACCAAAAAGAAGTAGCACAAACCTAGAAAACACTTTGGGCATCTTTGGACAGTGAACTTTTAACAAAATCACCACCTTTTCATGTGTTTCCTCGGGGCACAAGCTTGAATACTCTCCTTTCCCTTCACTTGCAAGTGAACATTTTAAAATGCACAATCCCTTATCCTCTTGCCTGCGGACAGCAGTTTGGTTCAAGTGACTTTTTAACACAATTGGAATTTGTTAGCAAACATTAAAATTTTTTCCATTGGGCATAATAGGGAAAAATGATGTATTTCAGTGTTAGTGATTTGCAGAGGATCTGTAAAGAGCTATTGATGCTTGTAGCTAAGAATGGCACTGCCTTGATTTCTAAAATTTGCAATCTTGATATACATTTATTATAACAGTATTCAGAATAAAGTCTTAAAAGATCTCAGGCTTTTGGCATGCCTAGCGGGGGAGGGTTCACATTGATTTTACACTGTGTATAGTCTGCTAAGAAGATGGGTAAGGTATATCAAGATTTTCTAACCTTCTTAAGTATATGATTATCTGCCAAAGAGATTTGTATTTACAGATTGCCCTATGTTTTCCAAGCTAGTAAAGAATTCACATAAGAATAACTATAATTATAAAATACTCATAAATCAAAGCAATGTCTCTGTCACATTTTAAAATTGTTTGTGGTACTGTAAATATGTTAGAAAAAAAAAAAGTTCTCTAGCAGTTCAGTCAGTTTTCATGCCAATCCCAAAGAAAGGCAATGCTAAAGAGTGCTCAAACTACCACACAGTTGCACTCACCTCACACACTAGCAAAATAATTCTCAAAATTCT
The DNA here is from genome assembly GCF_014754425.2 of Oryx dammah. Lineage (NCBI taxonomy): Eukaryota > Metazoa > Chordata > Mammalia > Artiodactyla > Bovidae > Oryx > Oryx dammah. The sequence continues at coordinate 31,646,373 of NW_024070200.1, forward strand.
CCAAGCCAGGATTCAATAGCACGTGAGCCATGAATTTCCAGATGTTCAAGCTGGATTTAGAAAAGGCAGAGAAACCAAAGATCAAATTGCCAACATCCATGGGATCATCAAAAGAGCAAGAGAGTTCCAGAAAAACATCTACTTCTGCTTTATTGACTATGCCAAAGCTTTTGATTGTGTGGATCACAGCAAACTGTGCAAAATTCTTCAAGAGAAGGAAATACCAGACCACTTGACCTGCCTCCTGAGAAATCTGTAAGCAGGTCAGGAAGCAACAGTTAGAACTGAACATGGAAAAAAAAAAAAAAAAAGAACTGAACATGGAACAACAGACTGTTTCCAAATTAGGAAAGGAGTATGTTAAGGTTGTATATTGCCACCTTGCTTATTTAACTTATATGCAGAGTACATCATGAGAAACGCTGGGCTGGATGAAGCACAAGTTGTAATCAATATTGCCAGGAGAAAAATCAATAACCTCAGGTATGCAAATTACACCACCCTTATGGCAGAAAGCAAACAAGAACTAAAGAGCCTCTTGATGAAAGTGAAAGAGGAGAGTAAAGAAGTTGGCTTAAAACTCAACATTCAGAAAACAAAGATCATGGCATCCGGTCCCATCACTTCATGGCTAATAGATGGGGAAACACTGGAAACAGTGACAGACTTTATTTTGGGGGGTTCCAAAATCACTGCAGATAGTGACTGCAGCCATGAAATTAAAAGATGCTTGCTGCTTGGAAGAAAAGTTATGACCAACCTAGACAGCATATTAAAAAGCAGAGACATAACTTTGCCAACAAAAGTCCATCTATTCAAGGCTCTGGTTTTTCCAGTAGTCATGTATGGATGTGAAAGTTTGATTATAGAGAAAGCTGAGTGCTGAAGAATTCACACTTTTGAACTGTGGTGTTTGAGAAGACTCTTGAGAGTCCCTTGGACTGCAAGGAGATCCAACCAGTCCATCCTAAGGAAATCAGTCCTGAATATTCATTGGAAGGACTGATGCTGAAGCTGAAACTCCAATACTTTGGCCACCTGATGCAAAGAACTGACTCATTGGAAAAGACCCTGATGCTGGGAAAGATTTAAGAACGGAGAAGGGGATGACAGAGGATGAGATGGTTGGATGGCATCACCAACTCAATGGACATGAGTTTGAGTAAACTCCGGAAGTTGGTGATGGACAGGAAGGTGTGGCATGCTGTGATCCATGGGGTCACAAAGAGTTGCACACAGCTGAGCTACTAAACTAGAGTGAACACTGCAGCTCAGTATACAAAATGCAGTGCACACATGAACATGTTGACTGATATTAGGTTTCCAGTAATTTAATTCCTGTAATTTCCATAAAATGTATTATATTTGGACGAATTATTTTAAAGGTAAATATAAAGACACATTGTTCCTTCAAATTGTAGAAGTTGGACTTCGAATAACCATTTCTAGCCTTGGTTCCAGTTATGATAAATACCATTAAGTTGTCTGTCCTTGAAATTTAGACTCAATTTTATTCACTGTTTAAATCTGATTTTACAAATCAAGCCCAAGTAAGGAAACAAATGGAAATGCATCCGATTTCAGCAGCATCTTCTGTCAGTATATGATAAACAGTATCATTTGCAGGACATGCATTATACCATTTACATACAGAGGAAGAAAAATGCTGATTAAGCTGCCGTTTGGTCCAGGCCTTCCAATACATAGTGTTAGGCAATTTAATCTTTGTAGTTTTAAAACATGTTTAATCATAACATGCCAGAAGCAATAAAGCTACCAGAATGAGTGGGGCTGTTTGCTTCTGACACATTATAACATCTTTGAGCCAGCAGTATTCCAAAAACATGTGTTATTATCATCTTTGGATTGACAGCTCAGCACCCAAGGGTTTCTTCCTTTCCCCAAGGTTTGTTTTTAAAACCCACAAAGGGCTCCCTTAAAATAAGGGTAAAATTTTATTTCCCTTTCAATGACTCATTCACTTGTTTAAACGAAAAAAAAAAAAAAGTCATCTGTTTTGCAGTCAAATAACCTCTATGTTTGGAGCAGGGTTAAACAGTAACAAGAAAACTGCTAAACGTTTTAAAGTTTTGTTATCAGATTTGGTGAAAGAGTTGTACATGCATCAAAATTGTTCATGTTTGTTTTTTAACATATTAGACATGGTGATATGCCTAGAGTAATATCATGGGTTTATAGCATAAAGATAAAAATACAAAGAAGAAACTTCACTAGTTTATGATTTCAGATGATAAAATAAATGCCTGAGTTGACACTGATCTTTTCACTAATTATGAAGAAAATATCCCCTATGTATTTATGACAGTAGGAAAAAAATTTTAAAAACCTGCATACTATTAGATCCAAATCATCTGTTATTTGAAAAACTGTTTTTAAGTACTCTCTAGTATTCTGAAGTAATTTTTATCTTATCATGTGTTTACTTATAAATCATTCATCTGTTCCTTAAAGCAATTTCCAACACATAGTTCTGACATTCAATTTTACTTACTTAATGTAGTTAAAAAAGTAAAATATACATTTTTTAAATGGCTTGCAATTTAAACTGGCTCTAAATTAGTCCAAAATACTCAGTTTTTTTTTTTCTTTTCATTTTAGAAACTCTTGGTTGGCAGCTATATTCTTTCTTTATTATGCCCCATTTACTTTAATTACCTTGAAAAAAATCTAAGATGGGAAAGGAGAATACTCATACCTTAAATTATCCCTTATTAAAATTCAGAAAGAAGACAATGTGGATGATCAGTTCTCATAAATAAAGATTGTAAAATAGGGAACTAAAAAATTAGGCTCTATCTGAATATGAATAACATATTTTATATCAGTAAAATCTCAAATTATCTAAGAAATTTTATTTTTGTTAGTTATAGTACTTTAGACTTTCCATGCTGAGTTATGGTAAATGTTGGGGTTGCAGGGGGTGGGGGGTGGTGGTGCGTGTCTGCACGTGTGCATGGACAGAGCAGGGAGAGAAAGACTGCATGCTAATCTGGATTGCCTTTAAATTCATTACTAGTGTAATATTCTGACCATAACTTCTTGTCTTGATCTGAAACAAACAATGGCTCAAATATAAGCTTAGGCTACTCCTAGTCATTCTGTTTTCTCTTATTAAAATCTACAGCTATTATATCACAGTAGGTGCATTTATCACACACTGCCTTTAGACTGTGTGTGCGCATCTGTATATGTGTATTTAATTTATCTGTATATTTAATGTTTTGCTTGCTCATGCATCTTTCAGGCACAACACAAGTTTAAATGTCACTTCTTCTTTAAAATCTACCCACATGACTCCCAAAGTGGGTCACATCTATTAATTATATATGCTCACAATGCTACACTGGTCTTTCAACACCTTTTTTGAAAACTATGCTTGAATAGGTATTTGTGTGTTGACGTGTACAGTTTTCTACTCTTGACTCCATGAAGGAGTGACCTTCTCTACCATTCCATGCCTGTCTCACCAGGACCTAATGCAATGCTCAGTCACAGAATGGGAGTAGCTCCGTGATGAATCAATAGAAGTATGAATAAACACAAAAATGAGTAGTATTGTAAGATTCTCAAGAATCACAGAATCATAGTTTCGTATCTGGGTGCATATTCCTTGGAATTACTAACAGAATAGAGTTCCAAAATCAGTGCTAGGAAGTGAATAAGGTATCTGCCCAGTAGACCTATGGTATAGAGAAGAGAGAGAGGTTAATCAAATAACTACATAAATGAATATTAAACAACATGGCGATTACTGTGTGATAGTAAAGAAAAGATACATGATATGTGGTAGATGGCACAACGAAAGGTGTATTACGCTGATTTCCCTAAGTCAGGAGGAGATTACATCAGGCTTTCTTGACTGAGCTGAGGTCAGGAGGAGGCTTTGGGTAAAATTGATTTAATATAATCAGATTTCAGTTAACAAAGCTAGAACCTAGGAATGTTTATAAATTGTCCATGCTGCTGCTGCTGCTAAGTCGTTTCAGTCGTGTCCAACTCTGTGCGACCCCATAGACGGCAGCCCACCAGGCTCCCCCGTCCCTGGGATTCTCCAGGCAAGAACACTGGAGTGGGTTGCCATTTCCTTCTCCAATGCATGAAAGTGAAAAGTGAAAGTGAAGTCGCTCAGTCATGTCCGACCCTCAGCGACCCCATGGACTGCAGCCTTCCAGGCTCCTCCATCCATGGGATTTCCCAAGCAAGAGTACTGGAGTGGGGTGCCATTGCCTTCTCCTAAATTGTCCATATATGCAGCTAATCCGTGGAAGGGCCAAGGCTAGATCTCAAGGAGAAGTATAAGCAACATTTATTGAGGCATTATCAAGCATTGGGAACAGATTTGAAAAAGAAAAATTTCATATCTTTAATTTAAAGTTTCTTTCCCCTCTTCTTTCTCTCTCTGGAAGGAGTTTCAGTCTTTTATTCTATTCCTTGGCTCCCCATACAGGCATGGAAAATTAATCATCTGAATGATTAATACCTAATGATTGATTAGTCTATAGTCACTACTAATCATGATCACCATTCTCTGAAAAGCTAATTCATGGATGACATCTTTTATACTTTCTCTGGGTATCTAGCTATCTCAGTAAATTAAACTGTGGCCAGTCTGGAGCTGGAACTGCTTCATTCCATCCATCCCTACTATACCCAGCATGGGTGCTTGCTTAGTGGGTGCTCAACTCCCTTCAGGAACCACACCAACACTCTTCACCTCTGCCTGATTGTTACTGTTACTCTTTTTTGTGGGATATGACCAGAAAGAGATCAATAATATCCAAATAGTCAGATTCTCTTTTGATGTAGACAGAAAAGAAACCCCCATTTTGGCCCATATGCTTATTCATGTGATTCAGCCAGGTAGATCCATAGCTTTGGAATTTGCTTGATTTCAACCCTCCTAAGTTGGTATTTAATTTCCCATATGACTACTGCTAATGTGTGTATTCTTCTTGGGGACTACTTAGGAAGTGGTAGAAGATTCAGTCACCTCTGATTACTTATTTATAAAATCTTCTAATCCAGGGTGTCAGCAAATTCCTGCCCATAAGCCACATTCCATTGGCTCCCTGTTTTGTGGAGAAAGGTTTTTTGGAACATAGCCACACCTATTCATTTGTGTATCATCTCTGGCTGCTCTTATGCTACAATGGCAGTGTTGAGTAGTTGTCAGAGACTGGATGGCCTGCAAAACTGAAAATATTTACTAACTGATCCTTTATAGAAAAAATTTAAGACCTTAATCTAAGCTAACCTTTACTTCTAATAATAAGTACTGTCTACTGAATATTTCCTATTATCAAAAAAAAAAAACAAAAAACCTTGACTGAATCATCTGATAGAAATACTGAAGATTTACAGCAACCTAATTTTGTCAAGAAGAAATTGTGTGCTTCCAAATAAAAATAAACATTCTTACCAATAATTGATATATCTTGGAGAGACTACAGGGTTTAGATACATTAATACTTGAATTTCCCTTTGCAATAAGTGGGGGGTAAAAAGATGTGTGGTATACAAAAGAACATTTAGATACCTTATATTCCCCTATTTTTGTACATCAGCCCTTTTGTGACTTATTTCTTTGTTTGAATTTCTCCTTAGTATGTATTTCAACTATGTTTCTTCTGTACTACCAAAGTAGACTCTGGAACTCACCTTACCCTAGGGAGTTTCTGCCTGAGGAGCCTTGATAAATAGCATCTTTCTGGACTGATGATAAGGAAAGTGCTGTGTAGCGGGGATATAGGAGGATCAAGGTTGACTCTTGGCTAGTTGGCTCTGCCAACAGCAGTCATCTAGTTATGAGCTGGCAGACTAACATAACTATGATATGTCAAAACAAAACAAAACAAAAAAATACATCAGAAATATACTTTTTAAATTCTTTATGAATCAAAGATTTTTCATGCTGACACTTTCAAATTAATGGAACTATCATGCAGTATGCTATATTTATGAAATGCTCCAGGATATTCCTATAGAGAAGCTGCCTCAATTTTTTGTGAAAACAATCTGAATTAAAACTTAAGTATAGCCTCTCTCTCTCTCTCTTTTTTTTTTTTTTTTTTGGTGTGAACAAGAGAAGAAAAATGTTATAATTGGATGCTTCTGTTAAGCATGTAACGGTACTAAAGAATTTTCCTGTTATTATGACAATTTGCCAATAGAAATTTCTCATGCAAGTTATTAACCTCCGATGGGCTCATGTATTTCTCCTCTCAACACTGATCAAATAATATACAACATTTAAATTACCTACAGTTGATCTAAACAGATTATACTTCTATCTTCTGGTATGTCAAGTATCCTCAGAACATTCAAGCAAGTAATACAAGACTGCATACAACTATATTTATTTTATAGGTGGTGAAACCAAGAAAGTTCAAATAAGGGCAAAAATATACTTTTAGCTCATTTGATTATTCAGGATACAAGATTATAATAAAAATGCAACATAGACTATTAGCACTTCAAGTACTCTTCTGGGAGAATATAAAATTTATGGAAATTTTATGCCATTTCTTTTGATTTTATTTTTACTTCTAACTAGTAGTTACATATAGTTTAAAGACTCAAATAATAATACTATATGACTTATAACAAAAATCAACAATTAATCCCCACTTCAATTTTACTGAAGAGGTAACCACTTTCATCTTTTAAAATTTATTATATATATATAAAATATATTCTATGTAAATTTATTATATATATATGTATATACATGTATGTAAATAATGGGATTTCCCTGGTAGCTCAGCTGGTAAAAAATCGACCTGCAATGCAGGTGAACCCATTTTGATTCCTGGGTCAGGAAGATCCCATGGAGAAGGGATAGGTTACCCACACCAGTATTCTTGGGCTTCCCTGGTGGCTCAGCTGGTAAAGAATCCATCTGCAAAGTGGGATACCTGGGTTCGATCCTTAGGTTGGGAAGATCCCCTGGAAAAAGGAAAAACTACCCACTCCAGTATTCTCATCAGAGAAATCCAAAGACTGTATAGCCCATAGGATGGCAAAGAGTTGGACACGAATGAGCAACTTCCACTTTCTTTTCATGTAAATAGTATTCAGTCCAGTTCAGTTCATCTTTCAGGATTTGAAACAGCTCAACTGGAATTCCATAACCTCCACTAGCTTTGTTCGTAGTCATGCTTTCTAAGGCCCACTTGACTTCACTTTCCAAGATGTCTGGCTCTAGATAAGTGATCACATCATCATGATTATCTGGGTCGTGTGAAAGTGCTGCACTCAATATGCCAGAAAATTTGGAAAACTCAGCAGTGGCCACAGGACTGGAAAAGGTCAGTTTTCATTCCAATTCCAAAGAAAGGCAATGCCAAAGAATGCTCAAACTACCGCACAATTGCACTCATCTCACATGCTAGTAAAGTAATGCTCAAAATTCTCCAAGCCAGGCTTCAGCAATACGTGAACCTTGAACTCCCTGATGTTCAAGCTGGTTTTAGAAAAGGCAGAGGAAGCAGAGATCAAATTGCCAACATCTGCTGGATCATGGAAAAAGGAAGAGAGTTCCAGAAAAACATCTGTTTCTGCTTTATTGACTATGCCAAAGCCTTTGACTGTGTGGATCACAATAAACTATGGAAAATTCTGAAAGAGATGGGAATACCAGACCACCTAACCTGCCTCTTGAGAAATCTGTATGCAGGTCAGGAAGTAGCAGTTAGAACTGGACATGGAACAACAGACTGGTTCCAAATAGGAAATGGAGAGCGTCATGGCTGTATATTGTCACCCTGCTTATTTAACTTCTATGCAGAGTACATCATGAGAAACGCTGGACTGGAAGAAACACAAGCTGGAATCAAGATTGCCAGGAGAAATATCAATAACCTCAGATATGCAGATGACACCACCCTTATGGCAGAAAGTGAAGAGGAGCTAAAAAGCCTCTTGATGAAAGTGAAAGTGGAGAGCAAAAAAGTTGGCTTAAAGCTCAACATTCAGAAAACAAATATCATGGCATCCGGTCCCATCACTTCATGGGAAATAGATGGGGAAACAGTGGAAACAGTGTCAGACTTTATTTTTTTGGGCTCCAAAATCACTGCAGATGGTGACTGCAGCCATGAAATTAAAAGACGCTTACTCCTTGGAAGAAAAGTTATGACCAACCTAGATAGCATATTCAAAAGCAGAGACATTACTTTGCCGACTAAGGTCTGGCTAGTCAAGGCTATGGTTTTTCCTGTGGTCATGTATGGATGTGAGAGTTGGACTGTGAAGAAGGCTGAGTGCCGAAGAATTGATGCTTTTGAACTGTGGTGTTGGAGAAGACTCTTGAGAGTCGCTTGGACTGCAAGGAGATCCAACCAGTCCATTCTGAAGGAGATCAGCCCTGGGATTTCTTTGGAAGGAATGATGCTAAAGCTGAAACTCCAGTACTTTGGCCACCTCATGCAAAGAGTTGACTCATTAGAAAAGACTCTGATGCTGGGAGGAATTGGGGGCAGGAGGCGAAGGGGACGACTGAGGATGAGATGGCTGGATGGCATCACTGACTCGATGGACCTGGGTCTGAGTGAACTCTGGGAGTTGGTGATGGACAGGGAGGCCTGGCGTGCTGTGATTTTAGGGTCGCAAAGAGTCAGACACGACTGAGCGGCTGAACTGAATCAGTTCTCTGTTGGCATCCCTTCATGGAGAATGAGTATCTAGATGTCATTTGCACAGTACCACCTCTCCCTCATAACCAATAAAGACTTCCTAAACCCTCCTCCTTCTGATATAGTTATATTGTCATTGTCATTTAGGTTACATAAATATTCCCTATATGTGATTTATAAATATGTAAATGGTATTGATAATTGAGTACTGTCTCACTACAGGTGTATGATATGCCTGCCACTTAATATTATTCTCTCTCTTAATCTCTCTCTCCCCCTCCCTCCTGTAATTTCATTCTTTATTTGTTTCTGTATATAATAATTATTATAGGTAATTGAAGTCTATGTCCCTACTACCAATGCCAAAGAAGCTGAAGTTAATCAGTTCTATGAAGACCTAGAGACCCCCCTTGACCTCAGATGTGGGGTAGCTCCTCTCAGCTGTTCTTGTGCCGTCACAGCCTGGCACTCTGGGCCGCTGACCCTGACCTCTGACGTGGGGTAGCTCCTCTTGGCTGCTGCCCCTTGGGCATGGAGTCCTCCCAGCTTCTGCCCCTGACCTCAGATGTGGGGTATCTCCTTTCAGCCGCAATTGTGTGCCGTCGCAGAGGGCTTAGAGGAGCTACTCCAAGTTCAAGGTCAGAAGGGGTGGCAGTGAGGAGATACCCCTCATCCAAGGTAAGGAGCAACGGCTGTGCTTTCCTGGAGCAGCCCTGAAGAGATAACCCACATCTAAGGTAAGAAAAACCCAAGTAAGATGGTAGGTGTTGCAAGAGGGCATAAGAGGGCAGACACACTGAAAACATAATCACAGAAAACTAGTCAATCTAATCAATCACACTAGAACCACAGCCTCATCTAACTCAATGAAACTAAGCCATGCCCTGTGGGGCCACCCAAGACGGGCAGGTAATGGTGGAAAGGTCTGACAGAGTGTGGTCCACTGGAGAAGGGAATGGCAAATCACTTCAATATTCTTGCCTTGAGAACCTCATGAACAGTATAAAAAGGCAAAATGATAGGATGCTGGAAGAGGAACTCACCAGGTCAGTAGGTGCCCAATATGCTACTGGAGATCAGTGGAGAAATAACTCCAGAAAGAATGAAGGGATGGAGCCAAAGCAAAAACAATGCCCGGTTGTGGATGTGACTGGTGATAGAAGCAAGGTCCAATGCCAGAAAGAGCGATATTGCATAGGAACCTGGAATGTCAGGTCCGTGAATCAAGGCATATTGGAAGTGGTCAAGCAGAAGATGGCAAGAGTGAACGTTGACATTCTAGGAATCAGCGAACTAAAATGGACTGGAACGGGTGAATTTAACTCTGATGACCATTATATCTACTACTGTGGGCAGGGATCCCTTAGAAGAAATGGGGTAGCCATCATGGTCAACAAGGGTCCGAAATGCAGTACTTGGATGCAATCTCAAAAATGACAGAATGATCTCTGTTTGTTTCCAAGGCAAACCATTCAATATCTCAGTAATCCAAGTCAATGCTCCAACCAGTAATGCTGAAGAAGCTGAAGTTGAACGGTTCTATGAAGACCTGCAAGACCTTTTAGAACTAACACCAAAAAAAAAAAAAAAAGTCCTTTTCATTATAGGGGACTGGAATGCAAAAGTAGGAAGTCAAGAAACATCTGGAGTAACAGGGAAATTTGGCCTTAGAATACAGAATGAAGCAGGGCAAAGGCTAATAGGGTTTTGCCAAGTGGACGCCCTGGTCATAGGAAACACCCTCTTCCAACAACACAAGAGAAGACTCTACACATGGACATCACCAGATGGTCAACACCAAAATCAGATTGATTATATTAAATCAAATCCCTTATGAGTATACATTGGAAGTGAGAAATGGATTTAAGGGACTAGATCTGATGGACAGAGTGCCTGATGAACTATGGACTGAGGTTTGTGACATTGTACAGGAGACAGGGAACAAGACCATCCCCAAGGAAAAGAAATGCAAAAAAGCAAAATGGCTGTCTGAGGAGGCCTTACAAATAGCTGTGAAAAGAAGAGAAGTGAAAATCAAAGGAGAAAAGGAAAGATATACCCATCTGAATGCAGAGTTACAAAGAATAGCAAGGAGAGATAAGAAAGCCTCCTCAGTGATCAATGCAAAGAAATAGAGGAAAACAACAGAATAGGAAAGACTAGAGATCTCTTCAAGAAAATTAGAGATACCAAGGGAACATTTCATGCAATGATCAGCACAAGAAAGGACAGAAATGGTCTGGACCTAACAGAAGCAGAAGATATGAAGAAGAAGTGGCAAGAATACACAGAAGAACTGTACAAAAAAGATCTTCATGACCAAGATAATCATGATCGTGTGATCACTCACCTAGACCCAGACATCCTGGAATGTGAAGTCAAGTGGGCCTTAGGAAGCATCACTATGAAGAAAACTAGTGGAGGTAATGAAATTACAGTTGAGCTATTTCAACTCCTGAAAGATGATGCTGTGAAAGTGCTGCACTCAATATGCCAGCAAATTTGGAAAACTGAGCAGGGTCCACAAGACTGGAAAAGGTCACTTTTCATTCCACTCCCAAAGAAAAGAAATGACAAAGAATGCTCAAACTATCCCACAATTGCACTCATCTCACATGCTAGTAAAGTATTGCTCAAAATTCTCCAAGCCAGGTTTCAGCAATATGTGAATCATGAATTTCCAGATGTTCAAGCTGGTTTTAGAAAAGGCAGAGGAACCAGAGATCAAATTGCCAACATCTGCTGGATCATGGAAAAAGCAAGAGAGTTCCAGAACAATATCTATTTCTTCTTTATTGACTATATCAAAGCCTTTGACTGTGTGGATCACAATAAACTGTGGAAAATTCTGAAAAAGAAGGGAGAAACCTATATGCAGGTCAGGAAGCAACAGTTAGAACTGGACATGGAACAGTAGACTGGTTCCAAATAGGAAAAGGAATATGTCAAGGCTGTATATTGTCACCCTGCTTATTTAACTTCTATGCAGAGTACATCATGAAAAACATTGGGCTGGAAGTACAAGCTGGAATCAAGATTGCTGGAAGAAATACCAATAACCACAGATATGCAGATGACACCACACTTATGGCAGAAAGTAAAAATGAACTAAAAAGCCTCTTGATGAAAATGAAAGTGGAGAGTGAAAAAGTTGGCTTAAAGCTCAACATTCAGAAAATGAAGGTCATGGCATTAGGTCCTATCACTTCATAGGAAATAGATGGGGAAACAGTGGAAACAGTGTCAGGCTTTATTTTTGGGGGTTCCAAAATCACTGCAGATGGTGACTGCAGCCATGAAATTAAAAGACACTTACTCCTTGGAAGGAAAGTTATAACCAACCTAGATGGCATATTAAAAGCAGAGACATTACTTTGCCAACAAAGGTCCATCTAGTCAAGGCTATGGTTTTTCCTGTGGTCATGTATGGATGTGAGAGTTGGACTGTGAAGAAAGCTGATCGTCGAAGAATTGATGCTTTTGAACTGTGGTGTTGGAGAAGACTCTTGAGAGTCCTTGGACTGCAAGGAGATCCAACCAGTCCATTGTGAAGATCAGCTCTGGGTGTTCTTTGGAAGGAATGATGCTAAAGCTAAAACTCCAGTATTTTGGCCACCTCATGCAAAGAGTTGACTCATTGGAAAAGACTCTGATGCTGGGAGGGATTGGGGGCAGGAGGAAAAGGGGGCAACAGGGGATGAGATGGCTGGATGGCATCACCGACTGGATGGATGTGAGTTTGAGTGAACTCTGGGAGTTGATTTTGGACAGGGAGGCCTGGCGTGCTGTGATTCATGGGGTCACAAAGAGTCAGACACAACTGAGTGACTGAACTGAACTGAACTGATGAATACCTTGAAGACTTCCTAACACTAACACCAGAAAAATTATTTAACACTGGGTATTGGAATGCAAAAGAAGGAAGTCAAGAGATACCCAGAATAACAGGAAAGTTTGGCCTTGGAGAACAAAATGAAGTGGGACAAAGTTTAACTGAATTATGCCAAAGGAATGCACTGGTCATTTTAAATACCCTTTTTCAACAACAAGAGATGACATTACACATGGACATCACCAAATGGCCAATATTGAAATCAAATTGATTACATTCTTTGTAGCCAAAGATGGAGAAGCTGAATACAGCCAGCAAAACAAGACCCGGAACTGACTGTGGTGCATATCATCAAGCTTAAACTAAAGACAGTGGGGAAAACCACTAATCCAGTCAGGTACAACTTAAATCAAATAGCCTATGAATATGCATTGGAAGTAATGAATAGATTCAAGGGATTAGATCCAGTTAACAGTATGCCTGAAGAACTATAGGCAGAGGTCTGTAATATTGTATATCTGTAATATTGTACAAATGGCAGCAAACAAAACCATCACAAAGAAAAAGAAAGTGATTATCTGAGGAGGACTTACAAATAGCTGAAGAAAGAAAAGATGCAAAAAGGAAATGCGAAAGGGAAAGGTAAATCCAACTAAATGCAGTGTTCCAAAGAAAAGCATGGAGAGATAAGAAGGACTTCTTCAATGAACAGTGCATAAAACTAGAAGAAAACAACAGAACGGGGAAGACTAGAGATCTCTTCAGGAAAATTAGAGATATCAAGGGAACATTTTGCCCAAAGATGAGCATAATAAAGGACAGAAACACTAGACACCTAATAGATGCTTAAGAGATCAAGAAGAAATAGAAAGAATATATGGAAGAATGGCACACAAACAAAAAATGAACTGGATTACTACAATGGTGTGGTCAGTCACGCAGAGCCTGACATTCTGGAGTGTGAAGTCAAGTGGGCCTTAGGAAGCACTGCTGTTAATAAAGCTAGTGGATGTAATGGAATTCCAGTAGAACTATTCAAAACCCCAAAGGATCATGCCATCAAGGTTTTTCATTCAATTTGTCAGCAAACCTGGAAGGCCCAGCAGTGGCCACATGACTGGAAAAGGTCGATATTCATCCCAGTTGCCAAGAAGAGTAGTACTACAGAATGTGCTAACCATTGGACAATTGCACCCATCTTCCATGCTAATAAGGTCATGGTTTAAATCTTGCATGCCAGGCTTCAGCATTATGTGAACCAAGAACTTCCAGATTTCTAAGCTGGGTTTAGAAAAGGAAGAGAAACCAAGGATTAAATAGCCAACATTTGCTGGATTATAGAGAAAGCAAGGGAATTCCAGAAAAACATCTACCTCTGTTTAATCGACTATGCTAATGCTTTTGACTATGTGGAGCATAACAAACTGTGGAAAACTCTTACAGAAATGAGAATATCAGACCATCTTACCTGTCTCCTGAGAAACCTATATGCAGGTCAAGAAGCAACAGTTAGAACTCTGTATAGAACAACTGACTGGTTCAAGATTGAGAAAGGAGTACGACAGGGCTGTCTGCTGTCACCCTGTTTATTTAACCTATAGGCTGAGCACATCATGAGAAATGCTGGGCTGGATGAGTTACTATCTGGAATCAATATAGGCAGGAGAAACATCAACAACCTCAGATATGCATATGATATCATTCTAATGGCAGAAGGTGAAGAGGAACTAAAGAGCCTCTTGATGAAAGTGAAAGAGGAGAATGAAAATGTTGGCTTAAAACTCACCGTTCAGAAAACTAAGATCATGGCATCTAGTCCCATCAGTTCATGGAAAATAGATGAGGAAGCAATGAAAACAGTGACAGACTTTATTTTTGGGGGCTCCAAAATCACTGCAGATTGTGACTGCAGCCATAAAATTAAAAGATGCTTGCTGCTTAGAAGAAAAGTTATGACCAACCTAGGCAGCATATTAAGAAGCAGAGACATTATTTTGTCAACAAAGGTCCATCTAGTCAAGGCTTTGGTTTTTCCAGAAGTCATGTATGGATGTGAGAGTTGGACTATAAAGAAAGCTGAGTGCCGAAGAATTGATACTTTTGAACTGTGTTTTTGGAGAAGACTCTTGAGAGTCCCTTGGACTGCAAGGAGATCCAACCAGTCCATCTTAAAAGAAATCAGTCCTGAATGTTCATTGGAAGGACTGATGTTGAAGCTGAAACTCCAATACTTTGGCCACCTGATGGCTAGAACTGACACATTTGAAAAGACACTCATGCTGGGAAAGGTTGAAGGCAGGAGAAGAAGGGGATGACAGAGGATGAGATGGTTGGATGACATTACTGACTCAATGGACATGAGTTTGAGTAAGCGCCGGGTGTTGGTGATGGACAGGAAGGCCTGGCATGCTGCAGACCATGGGGTCACAAAGAGTCAGACATGACTGAGCAACTGAACTGAACTGAGTTGAAGAAGGAGAGTAAAAGAGACAGCTTAAAAGTTAATATTAAAAAACTAACGTCATGGTATTCTGCCCCATTACTTCATATCAAATAGAAGGGGGAAAGGTGGAAGTAGTGACAGATTTCCTCTTCCGGGATTCTAAAATCACTGCTGATGGTGACTAGATTGCAGCCATGAAATCAGAAGGCGATTGCTTTTTGACAGGAAAGCTATGACAAACCTAGACAGTGTGGGGAAAAGCAGAGACATGAGTCTGCCAACAAAGGTCCGTATAGTCAAGGCTATTGTTTTCCCAGTGGTCACGTAGGGTTGGACCGTAAAGAAGGCAGTGTGCCAAAGAATGGATGCTCTTGAACTGTGTTGCTGGAGAAGACTCCTGAGAGTCCTTTGGACAGCAAGGCAATCAAACTAGTCAATCTTAAGGGAAAGCAGTCCTGAAAATTCATTTGAAGGACTGATGCTGAAGCTCAGACTCAAGTATTTTGGTCATCTGATGCAAACAGCCAACTCATTGGAAAAGTCCCTGAAGCTGGGAAAGATTGAAAACAGAAGAAGAAGAGGGCATCAGAGGATGAGATGGCTGTATGGCATCATCAATGCCATGGACATGAACTTGAGCAAACTTTGAAAGATGGTTAGGGACAGAAAGGCCTGGCATGCTGCAGTCCATGTGTTCGCAGAGAGTCAGATACAACTGGGTGACTGAACAACAGCATAATGATTATTGAAGATTGTGGTGACTGTGAAAATTTCTTAAAAAAGGACAACAATGAAGTTGGCTATGTCTGTTGACTCTTCGTTTCATGAAACGTTTCTCTGTACCATACAATTCTGCTTGATAGCAGAATTATACCCAGGGTGGAACTACACTGCTGCTATTTTATCAACTAAGTTGATCAAAACTGATAAATTATAACTAGGGACATCTGAGAAATATTAAATGTGTTCCAAATCAAGGCTAAGGTAGGTAAAGCAGTTGATTAGAAGTCAGGAAAGTTAACTATATTATTTGCCAGAAAACAGGAAGAGGCTTTGGCCAATTTAGAAGAGCTAAATCCCTTATTTCAAAACAAAAAAAAACAAACCCACAGAAAAGTGAGGTCACTAAGGGTTCTTAAGGGTTCTTCTATTCTCAAAAGGAGACTCTGCATAATGGAATGTGAGTTTCACTTCCACAAAATTGGGTGTTATATTGTGTTCACAAGTGTAGTAATATCACAGATGTCTACAAGACTGTGGAAATGCACAGAACTGTCTTATGGATTGACTTTCTGAAAATTTCAGAGAACAGGCGGGCAAATTGGCAACATGAAATACAACATGAGTTAAATATATACTTAAATGGAGATAAGCAGGGAAAAGATAAGATAAAATGAATGAAAATTTTCCTGAAATCTTAACACATTCTTTACCATCCCACATCAAGAAACAGAATGAAGAAAAACAAGGAATTTTAAGAGGAACGGGTCATTGTAACGCTTCCCAATCACATCTCCACGAATTCAGTACTGCCTCTGTTAACCTTGGATTAAGAGCCAAACACTTACAGAAGCCAGATTCAACTCTTTACCCCTTTGACAATTACAATATCAATGATACAATTACAATGTCAATGATATATTTGCTTTGGAATTGTAAGCTCTGGATTTTTCACTTATTGGGAAAGATTAGGGAAAGGGGCTTAGGAAAGAACCCTCTCTGAGATCAGAGTATCATTTAGATTGGAATGGGGGAGGGGTGGCAAATAAGATGGAGAATATTCTGTTCTCTCTGAAAAAAAGATAAGGAACAGAAAAAAAAATAAAAAATAAAAAACAGAATGCCTTCTTGAAATGCCTTGTTCTGAGGTAATCTGAGCAATTGTTGTTTTTAACTTCCCCTCAGTTAAATATGCTTCCCTCATGCTGCCTGCACAGAGCAATGATTTGTTTTGCGCTCTCTGTTGGCAAAGCAGGAGGTGTAAATATGTTTTTCAAATCCTCCAGGGGACTGTCGAGGTCTTCCCTACCCCCACTTGAAGATTAATTTAAACTACAGCCTCTCCTTCTTTGGCAGGTTTCCATGCAGGAGGCAGTTAGCAGTCCTCCCAGTCTGGAATTCTCAGTGTAGCAACTCTAGCAAGCCCTTGGGGGCGGGGTGGTGGGGGGAAGTAATCTTAAAATTCAATGCTTTGCTGCCACTGATAGTACTGAGATTTGAAGTTGTATGTGATAATGCACATATATTGTCTAGACAGTAAACCAGATTTTCACAACTAGAGCCCTAGTGCTGGCACACGCACAGATAGATGTGCCTACCAATTTTCAAAAATAGAGATCACAGATGTGAAAGAAGGGAAATCAAATGTACTATGATAGGGAAGGCATCCTATCCTATTCTGTATCCTTGTGTATTTCATGCATGGCTTTGAACAGCCATTAGATAAAGCTAGTTAAATAGACATGGTTACCCCTGAAGAAGGGATAGGCTACCCACTACAGTATTCTTGGGCTTCCCTGGTGGCTCAGATGGTAAAGAAACTGCTTGTGATGGGGGAGTCCTGGGTTTGATCCCTGGGTTAAGAAGATCCCCCGATGGACAGCATGGCAACCCACTCCAGTATTCTTGCCTGGAGAATCTCCATGGACAGAGAGAAGCCTAGCAGTCTACAGTCCATGGGGTCACAAAGAGTTGGACTGGACTGAGGGACTAAACACAGAACAGCGCCACTGCTTCTAGTTTTGTCAGCTACAAAGAGAATTTAAAACTTCAGTCCACCAGAAAAGGTCACCTGGAAACAATGAGGTAAAGATACATTCTCCCTTTCATACGTGGATAATTCCTAAACATTGTATTTCCTCCATTACAAAATAGGCATAACCTTTTCTTTAAAACGTGCTAGAAAAATCCTTCAGTGACTGAAGAAATGTTACAAATATATGATTGATACCAAGCCAAAAATATTTTCATACGCAGGACTTGATCAGAATTAAGCTCTGTTTTATAATAAATCATAAATCAAGGACATGCTTTAACCAGGAATGAATGGCATTCACAAAAGGAACTTCAAAGCCAATGGAAAGCAGAGTAGGAAGTGGTAAGAAAGTGAATGCATAAGATGACAGTGGGTTGGTGAGGCAGTCAAGCCTTAAAAGCAATTTTCCCTGCAGCACTGGAATGTATTAGACCTGACATAGAAATTCTACATCAGGGGCTTGGTAGGATCACACTTAGGTTTCAAGAAGATTACTCTCAGGATGTCGCTGCTAGTCCAGTGTTTAAGACTCCAATTTTCCAGTGCAGCGGGTATAGTTTCCGTCCCTGGTCAGAGAATTAAGATTCCATATGCCATGCAGTACGGTTTAAAAAAAAAAAATTACTCTAGTAATTAAGCTACTAGAGGAAGGGGACTGGAAAGAAAAGATCAGTTAAAATATGATTTCAAAAGCCTTATGAGAAATGATACCAATAGGAAGCAAAAGATGGAAGTGAATAAAAGGGTTGGGGAAGTGACTTACTCCACGTGGAAAGCAAGAAAGAGGAAAGGAATTAGAAACAATACAAAGTTTTTACACTTAAGTGACTCAGAAGATGGCAATGGAAATAAAGGTGGTAAAGACAACGGAAAAAACAAACATGAAGATAAAATTATGAAGTTGGTTTTAGAAATATGTTTTTAGAGGCATTAATGGAATGTGGAGCTGGTAATTATAGGGAAGGATTGAGAGTCCATAGCAAAATCTGCATTAAAAAGGGCTGAAACACATCTCTACATGTGGTTAGCTCTAAGATCCTTTCTGCACTCGTCTTCTCATTATTAGTTGGGTTTATTTCTCCTTTCCATTAAACTGCATTACTCACAACACTGAATCAGCCTTTGCTACTGTAACAGCAGAGACTAAGAGTACGATATTCCTAGAGTAATTGTAGACACTAAATGACAATATATGTCAGTGCATAATAAAATGACTACTACCCAGCAGTAGACAACAGAAGTTAGTTTCTGTCCTGGGGAAATAAGAGAGAGAGAAGTCTTTCAAATATGACTTTGGGAATTATTTACTTGAGTGTGATAATGAAAATAACTTACTTGAATGATATTCCATGGAGGAAAGTGAAGAGACACAATAGAGGCAAGATATAGACTTGGGAGAAGTTATATTTCAGCAGATGGAGAACAAATGTGGAAGTAAATAACAGATTAAAGATTTTGGAGGAGAATCAGCAAAACTCAACATGATGAACACAGGCAAAAAAGAATATAAAGAAGGGGTAGCAGTAGTCGTTTCTTCAGTGTTACATTGAAGTGTGTATACATTCATATATATATATATATATAAAGAGCCACTGAATTTTACTATTAGGAAGTTATACCTATGAGCATTATGAAAGAAAATTCAATTGAAAGGCCAAGAAATATCTGAATTTCAGAGTTTTGTCTGTGGATACCAAAAAATAAATTGTATGCTCTATTAGTCTGCTAGGGCTGTTATAACAACATACCACAGTTTGAGTGGCTAAAAACCAGATTTCTTATAGTTCTGGAGGCTGTAAGTCCAAGCTCAAAATGTTGACTGGTTTATTTTCTCCCGACTTTTCTCTCCTTAATTTTAAGAAGCCTGTCTTATTTCTGAGACATCTTGATGTCCTTTGTGTGAACTTTTACCACCACTTCCGTGTACTTTCTGTTCTCATAAGGACACTAGTTTTCCTGGATTAGGGCACCACTCTTTCGATATCTTATTGTTTAGTCCCTCAGTCAGGTCCAACTCACTGAGACCTCATGGGTGTAGCCCGCCACGCTCCTCTGTCCATGGAATTTTCCAAGGAGGAATATTGGAGCGGGTTGCCATTTCCCACTCTGGGGATCTTTCCAAGCCTGGAATCAAACCCAGGGCTCCTGCAGGCAAATTCTTTACCGTTCCTGCCAATGCAGGAGCCACGGGAGACGCAGTTTCAATCCCTAGGTCAGGAAGATCCCCTGAAGGAGGAATGGCAACCCACTCCAGTGTTGTCTGGAGAATCCCATGGCAGAGGAGCCTGATGGGCTATAGTTCATGGAGCCGCAAAGAGTAGGACACGATTGAAGTGACTTAGCATGTATGCACACATACTATTACAGAGAAAGACAGTCCATGGGGTCACAAAGAGTAGGACATGACTAAAGCGACTTAGCACACTCTCATGGATACTATTACAGAGAAACTGTGGTGAACATTCTGGTACATGTCTCCAGGTGCAGTTCCCTGAATGATTTATTTTAGGATGGAATTCCTGGTTCATGAGAATGTACATCTTCAACTTTAATTAGATATATTGTTGAATTGTTTTCTGAAGGGGCCAACAATTCACATATCCATTGGTTATGTACAAGAATTGCTTGTGAGCCAAAGTTTTACTAACACAGAGTTGTCAAACTTAGGTTCTTCAATCTGTATGCTGCTGCTGCTGCTGCTGCTGCTGCTGCTAAGTTGCTTCAGTCGTGTCCAACTCTGTGCGACCCCATAGACGGCAGCCCACCAGGCTCCCCCGTCCCTGGGATTCTCCAGGCAAGAACACTGGAGTGGGTGGCCATTTCCTTCTCCAATGCATGAAAGTGAAAAGTGAAAGTGAAGTCGCTCAATAATTCTGATATTAATTTGCATGTAAGAATATATTCTTATTCTTCTTTCTCATGCTCTGTGTTCCTAGAGTCTCACCCTTATGGACTACCTTGCTGGGATTCCTTGCTGTCTGACTTCTGATTGAGGTTGTCTAA
Organism: Oryx dammah; assembly: GCF_014754425.2. Lineage (NCBI taxonomy): Eukaryota > Metazoa > Chordata > Mammalia > Artiodactyla > Bovidae > Oryx > Oryx dammah. Next base: position 31,667,060 of record NW_024070200.1, read on the forward strand.
TGAAAGGCACAGGGAGAATATGAGAGGGGTGGAAGGAAGGGAAATATAAATATTTCTTCCCCCTTTCCTCTGCTTTGGCACAGGGATTCTGCCAGTTACTGAGTCCCACTCCAGCTACAGATCTGATCAGGTGGTCTTTTCTTACTGAATTCCTGCAAATCTATTTCCTCCCCTTTTCTGTGGGTACCATGTATGATAATGGCTTCCTACAGTTGTTAATTTCTAGGTGCCTCAATCTTTCTTGTTAATTTCTTTAACCTTGCCTAATACATAGTAAAAACCTCTGGATTGAAAATACCTTCAGTTTAACCAACTATTGGATTGACCTTCCCAATATGACCTTGAACAATACAAATATATACTATGAAAACTCTTATGATCCTCATTCACCTAATTCCCATCACTTACTGTTAATATAATATGTTTGTTGATGCTATTTGGAACTAACATAGAGATATTTTAATACCTATTAAAGAGATTAACTTATTTGTTCTCCTTTTTTTATCACAATTGGTGATAAACATTATCACTATTTACATAAACAGTACTGATATAAAATATACAATACACAATATTGATATACAAGTGTCACTTCTTTAACTTGGCTTCTTATCTTTAGTTATTATAACATACTAAACTTGTGATCTTGTCAGTACATAGACGCAAAGCAGTCCGTTTTATTAATATTTTCCCTTTATTTTTCAGCCTTCTAATAATATATATTTAGATTATTTATGTCATGTTATTGGGCTTTCCTGGTGGCTCAGATGGTAAAGAATTTGCCTGCAATGTGAGAGACACAGATTCCATCCCTAGGTTGGGAAGATCCCTTGCAGAAGAGAATGGATACCCACTCCAGTATTCTTGCCTGGAGAATTCCATAGGCAGAGGAGCCTGGCAGGCTCTAGTCCATGGGGTCACAAAGAGTTGGACATGACTGAGCGACTAACACTATCATGTGATTACTAGCAATTTTTAAATAAATAACTAAATATATAAATTAATGTTCATGTAGATTTTCTGGGTCAAAGTTATATGAATCTGTTGTAAAAATTCTGCTAAATTCCATTCTTTAAGGATTGCAGACATTTGTAGTTTCATTTGCAATGTATGTTAAGAGTCTAGTAAACTGCAGTCTAAATAGTAAAATGTATCATCAGACTTTTGCAATATTATTAATCTGATACCTGAGATATGCCTTTTCTTAATTGTTTTATTGGCATTGAGCTTGAATTCGTGTTTGAAAGGCATTTTCATGTTTAAGAGATATTTACATTTCTGTTACTGAGAACTACATGTTCATATCCTATACTCATATTATCCTTAATTTTAATCTTTCTATTTTTAATTTGTAGACATACTTTATTAATACATGGGAAGCTGTCTCATCTTTTTTCATCTATGAGTTATAATTTCCCCCCATTTTGTGATTTTTCTTTGCACTCTGTTGTTGTTCAGTGTTACCATGCAGAATTTTTTTTTTTAACTTGTCTATAAAGGAATCTTTTAGCCCTTTCTTTAGTGATTTTTGGAATTTTTATTTTCAGAAAGAATTTACACACCATGAGGTTATAAAATATTCTTCCATGATTCTTCCTTGTACTTTCATCATTTCATATTTTATGTGGAAATCTTTGGTCCAGTTGGAATATTTTTCTGAAGTGTGGATACAACTCTTCTTCACTGAACAACGCTAGGTATGTTTTCAAAGTTTCTTACTTCCTTATTTCTTCAAGTACAATCTTTTACCATATATTCTGTTTTCAAATTTTCATTATCTGTAGCTTTAGAATTTCTCATTTTTCTGCTTCTTATTTCTAGTAATTCTTAATTGTGGTGGCTTATTTGTACTTTTTGGAAATTTTGTATTGTGAGCTCAAGTTTGGCAGGGATTTACATGTGGGAATCTATGTGCTCTGAATTGACGTTGAATCCCTTCAGAGAATATTTGTATTTCTTTCTGCTAGGCACCACTAAGCAATTGCAGTTTTAAATTCATGCTTCGACTTAGGGTTTCTTGGACCATAAGGTTAAGGTTAAGTGAAGTCACTCAGTCGTGTCCAACTCTTTGCGACCCCACGGACTGTAGCCTACCAGATTCCTACATCCATGGGATTTTCCAGGCAACAGTAGTGGAGTGCGTTGCCATTTCCTTCCCCAGGGGACCTTCCCAATTCAGGGATCCAACCCAGGTCTCTCATATTGTAGGCAGATGCTTTACTGTCTGAGGCCCCAGGGAAGTCCTTCTTGAATCATATAGGTAATATAAATAGCAAATTTCAATCTCCAGTGAAAGGATAAAGACCTTCATATGGAAACCTTAGAAAAGGTTTTATTTTCCCAAGATTCTAGGCTAATGAGATCTGTAAACAGCCTCAAGGCACCTGTAGTTCCAACATCCTCATAACAGACTTGAGTTCTACTTTATCACACTCATCACCTATAGACTTCGCTTACTTTCTTGAGAGCAGGTTATAGTTTACTCAGCATTTTTAGAACATCTACTGTTGGAGGAATACTTTTTTTCTAGGAGATCTAGTCAACTATCTTGCTGGCAGTGATGCTGTAAGATGATTTGGGGTATAAATGAAAGATAGGGGGAAATTTTTAGAACAAGAACTGCATTTAGGACATATTTATTTTAGAACAAAAACATTTTACTATGATTCTAGGCAGAATATAAGATGTAAAACTTAAGGAAAATTGGAGTATTCCAGCAAGTGATATCAGTTAAAGGGTATTCCAGACAAAAAGAACAGAGAATGCATATGAAGTGTTTAAAATTGATAGGACCTCCTAGACTAAAATGAAAGTATGTATTTTGGCTGGAGTACAAAATAAAAAGTAATATACATAAGATTAGAAAAATGTAGTATGTCTAGATGGTGGGAAATTGGGAATACAATGTTCAAGATTTTGGAATTTTGTCTGAATCTGAATGAGAATATTAACTGAATGCTGGCCTTTGAAAGAGCTGAGTTCAGTAATATTGTTTGGAGTCTCGTATATAGACTCTATATTCCTTTTATTCTAAGTTACAGATATTTGACATGTTCAGTTCTTTCTCTAGGACCAGGGTGACCTGAGACAGGGAGTCCTATTGTGATAAAATAATCTGAAGTTGTTTTTCTCCATCCAAATACGCCTGTGTGTTTGTACTGCTTATGCATGCTCTTGATATTGAGATGATTTAAAAATGAGTTTACATTGAGAATTCCTCAGCAAACATTTAATAACTTGTATAACTATTTCTTACAATCCCTTATGAGGTAAATGTGTATCTAAGAGAAGCAGAGAAAATCTAGGATTGCTGCTCTTTGAATAAAGGCAAAGAGAGATGTGGATCTGTTAGACAATTGAGGGGAAAAAAATAAAGTTAAAAAGAGTGCCAAATGTTTTGTGGACTGATTCAGTTTGGATTGAGGTAACCTATGACCAACTGTTAATACTTTTCATTAAATCATCTTGTGCAAAGAGTTTGGATTGCTGCTGTGGATGTTTTCTGAACATTATCAGAGGCAAGGGCTTGGCTCCAAATCTATCTTTTAGTACAAAACTCCTTCCTCCACTCTGGGTTCAGTTCAGTTCAGTTCAGTCACTCAGTCAGGTCCGACTATTTGTGACCCCGTGGACTGCAGCACACAAGGCTTACTTGTCCATCAATAACTCCTGGCGTTTACTCAAACTCATGTCCATCGAATCGGTGATACCATCCAATCATCTCTTCTTCTGTTGTCCCCTTCTTCTCCTGCCTTCAATCTTTCCCAGCATAAGGGTCTTTCCAAATGAATCAGTTCTTTGCATCAAGTGGCCAAAGTATTGGAGTCTCAGCTTCAACATCAGTCCTTCCAATGAATATTCAAGATTGATTTACTTTAGGATGGACTGGTTGGATCTCCTTGCAGTCCAAGGGTCTTTCAAGAGTCTTCTTCAACACCACAGTTCAAAAGCATCGATTCTTTGGCACTCAACTTTCTTTACGGGCCAACTCTCAATTCCATCCATGACTACTGGAAAAACCATAGCTTTGACTAGCTGGACCTTTGTTGGCAAAGTAGTGTCTCTGCTTTTCAATATGCAGTCTAGGTTGGTCATCATAGTGTGTCTTCCAAGGAGCAAGCATCTTTCAGTTTCACAGCTGCAGTCACCATCTGCAGTGATTTTGGAGCCCAAAATCTGGGTACTTGGTGATGATCAGGCAGCTAGAACCTCTCAAGGGAGTCCTTATCATTTAAGATCTGCAGGTTATCGTGCAGAATAAAAGGGTCATTTTATGTATATATGTGTTTGTATTCTAGTTTGCATTTTAGTACAAAGATCATTGCTTTAATTATTTAGATGCCAGTGATATTTATTTTGTCACAGATGAGGAAGAAATCTAGAACTCTCTGAATTAAACTTAACCAAAAGTAACTTGATGAAAGTCAAAGAGGAGAGTGAAAAAGCTGGCTTAAAGCTCAACATTCAGAAAACTAAGATCATGGCATCCAGTCCCATCACTTCATGGCAAATAGATGGGGAAACAGTGGAAACAGTGGCTGACTTTATTTTTTTGGGCTCCAAAATCACTGCAGATGGTGATTGCAGCCAGGAAATTAAAAGATGCTTACTCCTTGGAAGAAAAGTTATGACCAACCTAGACAGCATATTCAAAAGCAGAGACATTACTTTGTCAACAAAGGTCCGTCTAGTCAAGGCTATGGTTTTTCCAGTGGTCACGTATGGATGTGAGTGTTGGACTATAAAGAAAGCTGAGTGCCGAAGAACTGACGCTTTTGATCTGTGGTGTTGGAGAAGATTCTTGAGAGTTCCTTGGACTGCCAGGAGATCAAACCAGTCCATCCTAAAGGAGATCAGTCTTGGGTGTTCATTGGAAGGACTGATGTTGAAGCTGAAACTCCAGTAATTTGGCCACCTGATGTGAAGAGCTGACTCATTTGAAAAGACCCTGATGCTGGGAAAGATTGAGAGCAGGAGGAGAAGGGGACAACCGAAAATGAGATGGTCGGATGGCATCGTTGACTCAATGGACATGGATTTTGTTGGACTCTGGGAGTTGGTGATGGACAGGGAGGCCTAGCATGCTGCAGTTCATGGTGTCGCAAAGAGTCGGACACGACTGAGTGACTGAACTGAACTGAGCTGAAAAGTAACTATATTACAGATACCTGAGTTTCAGAATTTCTTACATGTAATCCAGTTCTCATAAGTGAGAAATTGTCTTATAAACAGCCCTAAATTCTGTTCCTGCTTAGGTTGCTGGCTCTCATTAGTATAGAGCCTTGACTTTGTGTAGTTCCTCTGAGGTAATTGAGTGTTGGGCCTGCAAGCCAAACCCCTGCAATGGTTTTACAAACTTGGCAACATAAGGTGTCTGCTTAGATATCAAAATATGCCTGTTCTCTTATCCTACATACTGTATTGAATACATTTTCCTCTTACTGCCAACACGCTTTTGCTGTATGCTAAATTTCTGAGTCAAATCTTAACTGTTTTCAGATTGGAATTTTTTTTCAGTCGTGCCTCTGCACAGATCTCAATTCTCAATCCAATTTTTGGACCTTCTACATTGCCCTAGTAAGTTATAATGAAACGCAATTTGCCTATCCACTTTTCAAATTATGGTTAAAATAGTTTTTAATGTTAAGGTTAGAGGAGAGTTTGACAATAGGAATATTACATAATTATACTGCTGCTTAACAATTATTACAAACTTAGAGCCTTAGAACAACATACATTTATTATCTCAGTTTTGATGAATCAGCAGTCTAGGCATGGTTAAACTGGGTACATCTGTTTAACATCTCATAGGTTGCCATCTAGTTGTTTGCCAGGCTGCAGCTGTCAAATTTTAATTTCTTAAGGTTTTAGAACTGAAGTTGCTGCTTCCTTGATGGCTGTTAGCAACTCTCAGCAACTAGAGGCCCTGGCAGTTCTTTGTGAGTTAGTACACTCATAATATTGCAAATTACTTCTTCACAATCAATAGGAGAAACTCTTATTCCAGTCTGCTAAGACAGAATAACATCCAGTATTTACAACAAGAGAAGGACTTTCCCATTACTGTTGCCATATTCTGTTGGCTAGAAGCAAGTCACTAGTTCAATTCACACTCAAGGTCAATTCACACTCACATTAGTGCTAGAAACCAGTAGGAGGCCTATGGAATCTTGATCTCTGCATAACTAACTTTGAGCAGACATAGGCTTATGGAACCTGACCTGTCTGACCAAAATAAGCTTTTGATCTAAGAACGGAAGAATATAGTTATTATTTTTTTATTTTATTTTATTTTTTTACAATTCTGTATTGGTTTTGCCATACATTGACATGAATCCACCACGGGTGTACATGCGTTCCCAAACATGAACCCCCCCTCCCACCCCCCTCCCCACAACATCTCTCTGGGTCATCCCCGCGTACCAGCCCCAAGCGTGCCATATCCTGCATCGGACATAGACTGGCAATTCGATTCTTACATGATATTATACATGTTTCAATGCCATTCTCCCAAATCATCCCACCCTCTCCCTCTCCCTCAGAGTCCAAAAGTCTGTTATACACATCTGTGTCTTTTTTGCTGTCCTGCATACAGGGTCATCATTGCCTTCTTTATAAATTCCATATATATGTGTTAGTATATTGTATTGGTGTTTTTCTTTCTGGCTTACTTCACTCTGTATAATTGGCTCCAGTTTCATCCATCTCATCAGAACTAATTCAAATGTATTCTTTTTAACGGCTGAGTAATACTCCATTGTGTATATATACCACTGCTTTCTTATCCATTCATCTGCTGATGGACATCTAGGTTGTTTCCATGTCCTGGCTATTATAAACAATGCTGCGATGAACATTGGGGTACATGTGTCTCTTTCAATTCTGGTTTCCTTAGTGTGTATGCCCAGCAGTGGGATTGCTGAGTCATAAGGTAGTTCTATTTGCAATTTTTTAAGGAATCTCCACACTGTTCTCCATAGTGGCTGTACTAGTTTGCATTCCCACCAACAGTGTAGGAGGGTTCCCTTCTCTCCACACCCTCTCCAGCATTTATTGCTTGCAGATTTTTGGATCGCAGACATTCTGACTGGTGTGAAGTGGTACCTCACTGTGGTTTTGATTTGCATTTCTCTAATAATGAGTGATGTTGAGCATATTTTCATGTGTTTGTTAGCCATCTGTATATCTTCTTTGGAGAAATGTCTATTTAGTTCTTTGGCCCACTTTTTGATTGGGTCGTTTATTTTTCTGGAATTGAGCTGCAGGAGTTGCTTGTATATTTTTGAGATTAGTTGTTTGTCAGTTGCTTCATTTGCTATTATTTTTTCCCATTCGGAAGGCTGTCTTTTCACTTTGCTTATATTTTCCTTTGTTGTGCAGAAGCTTTTAATTTTAATTAGGTCCCATTTGTTTATTTTTGCTTTCATTTCCAGAATTCTGGGAGGTGGATCATAGAGGATCCTGCTGTGGTTTATGTCGGAGAGTGTTTTGCCTATGTTCTCCTCCAGGAGTTTTATAGTTTCTGATCTTACATTTAGATCTTTAATCCATTTTGAGTTTATCTTTGTGTGCAGTGTTAGAAAGTGATCTAGTTTCATTCTTTTACAAGTGGTTGACCAGTTTTCCCAGCACCACTTGTTAAAGAGATTGTCTTTACTCCATTGTATATTCTTGCCTCCTTTGTCAAAGATAAGGTGTCCATATAGTTATTTTTTAAAAGAAAATCCAAATTCTTATTTACTCTTCAAACAATATAATGCCATGAAAATGTATTTATATCACTATATTAAGCATAAATGAAATATTGAAATTTTAAAGTATTGTTTAAATGAAAAATAAGGATGCCTGTTAAGACTCAGATATTCAGTAGTTAGAAATGTACCTAAGACTATCAAAGTATCAGTTTTGCAACATCATAAATATAGAATACAAATTCAGAGAAAACTTCCCTAAGGAAATGTAATGTTTTATAGGAAAAATGTTCAGCTTTTTAGCTTCATTAATTAAAACTATTATTGAAGCCATCATCAAGAAAGCTGTTCACACTGGAGTGAGCTCATTTATTGATGCATTCATTCAACAAATATATATTTTTTTTACATCTAACGTTGGGAATGAAAAGGGGACTAGAAGAGACAGAGTTTCAACCTTCATAGATTTTCCAGTGTAGTGGGAGAGGCACAAAATCAAACAAGGAATTATATTCAAGTATAGTAACTTATATGGTATCTTATAGAAAACCATAAGTTTACCATACTTAAGATACCATATAAGTTACCATAAGGAAAAAGCTATGAAGGCATGTCACTTCTGGTCTGCTTTTCATTCACAATGTTAGATGTAACAAAATATGAGCCAGAGATCAAATTGTCAACATCCATTGGATCAAAGAAAAAGCAAGAGAATTCCAGAAAAACATCTACTCCTGATTATTGCTTACGCCAAAGCCTTTGACTATGTTGATCACAACAAACTGGAAAATTCTTAAAGAGATGGGCATACTAGACCACCTAACCTGCCTCCTGAGAAATCTGTATGCAGGTCAGGAAGCAACAGTTAGAACTGGATGTGGAACAACAGACTGGTTCCAAATTGGGATAGGAGTATGTCAAGGCTATATATTGTCACCCTGCTTATTTAACTTCTATGCAGAGTACATCATGCAAAATGCTGGGCAGGATAAAGCACAAGCTAGAATCAATACTTCTGGGAGAAATATCAATAACCTCAGATATGCAGATAACACCACTCTTATGACAGAAAGTGAAGAGGAACTAAAGAACCTCTTGATGAAAGTGAAAGAGACAGTGAAAAAGTTGGCTTAAAGCTCAACATTCAGAACACTATGATCATGGCATCTAGTCCCATCACTTCATGGGAAATAGATGGGAAAACAATAAACAGTGTCAGACTTTATTTTCCTGGGCTCCAAAATCACTGCAGATGGTGATTGCAGCCAGGAAATTAAAAGATACTTACTCCTTGGAAGGAAAGTTATGACCAACCTAGATAGCATATTCAAAAGCAGAGACATTACTTTGTCAACAAAGGTCCGTCTAGTCAAGGCTATGGTTTTTCCAGTGGTCATGTATGGATGTGAGAGTTGGACTGTGAAGAAAGCTGAGCGCCGAAGAATTGATGCTTTTGAACTGTGGTGTTGGAGAAGACTCTTGAGAGTCCCTTGGACTGCAAGGAGATCCAACCAGTCCATTCTAAAGGAGATCAGTCCTGGGTGTTCTTTGAAAGGACTGATGCTAAAGCTGAAACTCCAATACTTTGGCCAGCTCATATGAAGAGTTGACTCATTGGAAAAGACTCTGATGCTGGGAGGGATTGGGGGCAGGAGGAGAAGGGACAACAGAGGATGAGATGGCTGGATGGCATCACAGACTTGATGGACATGATTTTGGGTAACTCCGGGAGTTAGTGATGGACAGGGAGGCCTGGTGTGCTGCGATTCATGGGGTTACATAGAGTTGGACACAACTGAGCAACTGAACTGAACTGAATAATAGCTCTGGTTCAGTGGCAAAGAATCTGCCTGAAATGTAGGAGCCACAGGGGATGCAGGTTTGACCCTGGGGTGGGAATATGCCCTGGAGCAGGGCATGGCAACCCACTCCAGGATTCTTGCCTGGAGAATCCCATGGGCACAGGAACCTGGTGGCCTATAGTCCATAGGGTTGCAAGGAGTTGTGGAGGACTGAAGCAGCTTCACAATCATGCAAGCAAGTATAACAGCTACGGATTTAACAATCTGAGGAACAAATTGCCTCAAAATGGCTACATTACTTAACTTGCCATCAACAGTGTATGAGGGTTATCTTTTCTCCACAGCTTTGCCATCTTTGTTATTTTATATCTTTAAAATGTTTTAAACCTTCTTGGGGTGGTTATCTCATTGTGAGCTATCTCACAACATGGTATCTCATTGTGATTTTGGTTTGCATTTCTCTGATGACTAATTATATTGGACATCACTCCTGTGCTTTTAATTATTTCTATATTTTCTTTAAGAATTATCATTTCAAGTATTTGCCTATTTTTAAAATTGGGTTATTAGTCTTCTTATTATTGAAATGATATATTCTCAAGTTCAATTTCAAGTATTTTTACTTTCTTGACTTTACTTTGAAGAATAAAACTCTTTGATTTTGATGAGGTCCAGCTTACACCCTTTTTGTCACTTATTCTTTTGTTATTGTATATAAGAAATCATTGCATGATCCAAGATCACAATAATATTTCTCTATGTTTCAATCTAAGAATTATATAGTTTTAGCTCTTACATATCGGAGAAGGCAATGGCACCCCACCCCAGTACTCTTGCCTGGAAAATCCCATGGACGGAGGAGTCTGGTAGGCTGCAGTCCATGAAGTTGCTAAGAGTCAGACAGGACTGAGCGACTTCACCTTCACTTTTCACTTTCATGCATTGGAGAAGGAAATGGCAACCCACTCCAGTATTCCTGCCTGGAGAATCCCAGGGATGGGGGAGCCTGATGGGCTGCCGTCTATGGGGTCGCACAGAGTCGGACATGGCTGAAGCGACTTAGCAGCAGCAGCAGCAGCAGCAGCAGCAGCTCTTACGTATAGGTTTTTTATCCATTCTGAATTTATGTTTTTATATGAGGTGAGATAGGATCAATACAGAAATTTCTGCAAAAAGGTGAAACTGGGATTTTTTAAAATAAGAATTGTGGTAAATCTGTAGATCAAATCTGAGTTGTATTGCTCTCCCAACAATATTAAGTCTCCCAATCTATAAACATAAGATATCTCCTCTATTTATTTAGGGCTTCTTTATTTTGTTTCAATGATTTTTAGTCTGAAGTGTACAAGTCTTACATTTCTTTGTTAAATATATCCCTGAGTTTTAAATTATTTTGGATCCTATTATAAATAAAATTGATTTATTAATATTATTTCCAAATTGTTTATTGCTAGTATATAGAAATACATGGATTTTTTATATTGATCTTATATCCTAGAACCTTACTGGACTCCTCTATTAGTTCTAAAAGTTGTTTTGTGGATTAGTCTGAATTTTACATATACAAATCATGTCACTCATGTTGCATAAGTGAGACAGGCTAGAACCCTGGACCCATCACTGCAGTGCTTGCACCTGGACAAATGTCTCCTTGAGCAACAAAATACAAAGAAACTGCTAAGAGACTAAAGATAACTGCAGACATGCACAGTTGGGGCTTCCCTGGTGTCTCAGAGGGTAAAGAATCTGCCTGCAGTGCAGGAGACCCAGGTTCAGTCCCTGGGTGGGGAAGATCCCCTGGAGAAGGAGATGGCAACCCACTCCAGTATTCTCCTCCCTGGAGAATCCCATGCACAGAGGAGCCTGGTGGGCTACAGTCCACGGTGTCACAAAGAGTCGGACACAACTGAGCAACTTCATTTTCACTTTATGAACAAAAGGATACAAAAAGACTAAAATTAAATTGCCACTTCTGAGGTATAGGGAGCAAAATTAGGGCACTATGCATTACCCCTGCACACAGCACTACCAAGGATGTGGGCAGACCACCTAAACCACCCCTCCACCCCAACCCGCCGATCTCCCCCACACTCATTCCATTTAAGCAACAGTTGCCTCCCTCGGGAGTGAGCAAGGACACCTGTCACTTGTTTTCTCTCCCTCATGATGCACCATGAACCCCAGTAAAACTTTGCCTGAATTCATCTGGCCTCTTATCAATTTCTATTGATTAAGGAATTCAAGGACCCTGGTCGGTAACATAAACAGAGACACTTTTACTTCTTGCGAATTTTGATACTCATTTATTTCTTCTTCTTGACAAATTGCTCTGGCTAGAAATCCAATACAATATTAAGTAAAAGTAGCAAGAGTGAATATCTTTTACTTTTCCTGATCTTAGAGGGAAAATGTATTTGTGTTTTCATATTACTTAGTATTATCTGTTAGTTTTCAATAGATGTCCTTATAAAGTTGAGGAAGTTCCCCTCTATTTCTAGTTTGTTAAGTATTCTTATCATGACAGGATGCTGAATTTTGTCAGATGCTTTCTCTACATCAGTTGAGATGGCCATGTTGTTTTGTCCTTTATTCTAGTAGTATGGGTTACCTTGGTGGACTTTCATATACTAAACCAGTATGTCTTACCAATGGATATATATACCACTTGGTAATGATGTATAACCCTTTTCATATGTTGTTAAACTCAGTGTGCTAGTATTTTGACAAGGATTTCTGCCTCTGATTTCCTAAGAGAAAACTTTAATGCAATTTCATTTTTTTGTGATGTGTCTGGTTTTGGTACCAAGATAATACTGGTCTCATGGAATGAATTATTTGAGGTTAAAGAATGAATTAAAGAGAAAAAGACAGTGACAAGTGGATCAATGGAAGATTTGTTGCAATAACTCAGGTGTATATGATTAATATATGACTTAGAGTAATGATAATGAAAGTGGAAATGAGGAAAGACGTCAACATTCAGTATCAGGAACAAAAACAGAATTTTTCTCTTGGTAATCAAGGGAGAGCTGTGCATGTGAAACATAGTGTCTGTTCACAAAACAAATTTCTGATCTTACACAGGCAATGAGAAACAAAAACAGAACAAAATAAAATGTTCAGAACTTGGCAGACTTTCAGGAGAGAGGGGATGGGGACCGTGGCAGTGGTAATTGTCTGCTACTGACTAACTGGACATGGAACAACAGACTGGTTCCAAATAGGAAAAGGAGTCCGTCAAGGCTGTATATTGTCACCCTGCTTATTTAACTTCTATGCAGAGTACATCATGAGAAACGCTGGGCTGGAAGAAGCACAAGCTGGAATCAAGATTGCTGGGAGAAATATCAATCACCTCAGATATGCAGATGACACCACCCTTATGGCAGAAAGTGAATAGGAACTAAAAAGCCTCTTGATGAAAGTGAAAGAGAAGAGTGGAAAAGTTGGCTTAAAGCTCAACATTCAGAAAACGAAGATCATGGCATCTGGTCCCATCACTTCATGGGAAATAGATGGGGAAACAGTGGAAACAGTGTCAGACTTTATTTTGGGCTCCAAAATCACTGCAGATGGTGACTGCAGCCATGAAATTAAAAGACGCTTACTCCTTGGAAGAAAAGTCATGACCAACCTAGATAGCATATTGAAAAGCAGAGACATTACTTTGCCAACAAAGGTCTGTCTAGTCAAGGTTATGGTTTTTCCAGTAGTCATGTATGGATGTAAGAGTTGGACTATAAAGAAAGCTGAGCACCAAAGAATTGTTGCTTTTGAACTGTGGTGTTGGAGAAGACTCTTGAAAGTCCCTTGGACTGCAAGGAGATACAACCAGTCCATTCTGAAGGAGATCAGTCCTGGGTGTTCTTTGGAAGGCATGATGCTAAAGCTGAAACTCCAGTACTTTGGCCACCTCACGTGAAGAGTTGACTCATTGGAAAAGACTTTGATGCTGGGAGGGATTGGGGGCAGGAGGAAAAGGGGGAAACAGAGGACAAGATGGCTGGATGGCATCACCAACTCGATGGATGTGAATTTGAGTGAACTCCAGGAGATGGTGATGGACAGGGAGGCCTGGCGTGCTGCTATTCATAGGTTCGCAGAGTCGGACACGACTGAGCGACTGAACTGAACTGAACTGGTTAGTTTCTAGATGCATGGTTACTAATATGAAGTTATAATTAATCAACTTGCATGGGTTTAGGTCTTCCCAAGTGGCTCAGTGGTAAAGAACAGCATGCCAATGCAGGAGACACAGAAGACACAAGTTCAATCCCTGGGTTGGGAAGATTCCCTGGAGTAGGAGATGGCAAGCCACTCCAGTATACTTACTTGGAAAATCCCATGGACAGAGGAACCTGGTGGACTATAGTCCATAGGTTTGTAAAGAGTCGGACACGACTGAGCGACTGAGCACACACGCATGGCCTGGGTTTAAACTTGCCATGAGATTAAAACTGATCCTAATGATTACTTAATATTATAGACAAGGGAGAATAGGAATATTTTATTCTCAGAGAGAAATGAACAGATTAAAAGTGAACTGAGAGTATATCTGATTTGATGGGACAGTGAAGCAGAGGATTACATTAAAGATGTCATTAAGATTTCTGGTCTGAACAATTAAATGTAAGCTCTGCCAGTTCAAGAATCTTTCTCTTTTGTTGTCTGATGAATACAAGCTCTGGGAAAGAACCTGATGTGTAATAGGCATTTTATAAATATTTTTGAATTAAAAAAATTCATTACCCTATAGTGCTTTGATGGAATTACATAATCTGGATATGTTCAATCTCAGATATCTGCAAAACATCCAAAAGAAAACAGCTTAAAGTCAACAGGAAATAAAAGCTTTGAATTAGTACAGATGTTTGATCTGCTTAGATTCTGTAGCCTCCAGCATAAAGATGGCTATTGACAAAATAAGATCAGATGAAATACCTAATAGATATTATAGGAGAAAAAAAGAAAAGAAAAGAAACAACACCTCTAGAACAGACATCTGTCAAAACAAACAGTTAAGGAACCAGGGCCATTATAGAACCTGCAAAGGAGACTGATAATAAAAGACCTAAAATGATGAAAGCAATGTGGAAGCTAGGGGAAGTCTCTTTTTCTTATTTTCTTTGATTTTTTTCCCTTCTGAAGGAGAAAGAAATTAACCTTGCTAAATGATCTCTAGGGAGTGAGCAAGAGAAAAAAAAAAAAAAAGGACTGCCAGGTATTCATCAGATCAAACAACAGCTGAGTCATTGGTGTCCTTGACAAGAGTTGTGTCAGTAGAGTGGTGAGTGGTGTGCATGGAAAGGGTCTCAGGTGAGGAGAGGACTGGTGGTTTACATGTGAAGCAGAGTAGGCAAAGTGGCATCTGGAGGTAGGCTTTGGATATAGAAAAGGAGGTTATTTTTATTTTTTAAGTTAAGGGAAACTCGAGCATGTTAAATGCAGAATGGAAGAGAAAAACAAACGGAGAAAGTTTTAAGACACGGGAAAGATAAAACTTGATCAAAAGGCTAACATACAGTTAGTGGGAATTTATGATTCTATAGTTTCCTCTCTTGAAAACCTTGCAGCTCTAAATTTCTCTGATGATTTGAATTGTCTATATACATTACTATATTTGAGAAGGGATTTATTGTTAGACATCATATTAGAAGTAATATAAAGATATTATGTAATACATGAACAGTCTTTATTCTTTTTGTGGGGATATATATATAGGCTTTAAATTTATCAAAAGGTTACAAGAATTTTTTGATGTTTCAGTTCAGTTCAGTCGCTCCGTTGTCTCCAACTCTTTGAGACCCCATGAACTGCAGCATACCAGGCCTCCCTGTCCATCACCAACTCCTGAAGTTCACTCAAACTTATGTCCATTGAGTCGGTGATGCCATCCAACCATCTCATCCTCCATCATCCCCTTCTCCTCCTACCCTCAATCCCTCCCAACATCAGAGTCTTTTCCAATGAGTCAACTCTTCTCATGAGGTGGCCAAAGTACTAGAGTTTCAGCTTTAGCATCAGTCCTTCCAAAGAACACCCAGGACTGATCTCCTTTAGAATGGACTGGTTGAATCTCCTTGCAGTTCAAGGGACTCTCAAGAGTCTTCTCCAACACCACACTTCAAAAGCATCAATTCTTCAGGGCTCAGCTTTCTTCATAGTCCAACTCTCACATCCATACATGACCACTGGAAAAACCATAGCCTTGATTAGACAGATCTTTGTTGGCAAAGTAATGTCTCTGCTTTTGAATATGCTATCTAGGTTGGTGATAACTTTTCTTCCAAGGAGTAAGCGTCTTTTAATTTCCTGGCTGCAATCACCATCTGCAGTGATTTTGGAGCCCAATCCTTTCCATATATATATACACACATATATATGTCAATTGTTAATATTTTACTGTCTCTCTTTATCTCTTTCAGTCCTATTCTCTCCTGTCAGCATCTATCTCTCTCATATTCTTTAACAAACCATTTCAGTATTAGTTGCAAATATTGTGACAGTTCATCTCTAATTAATTCACCATGAAATATTAATCATCTAAGAATAGGGACATTCTCTTACATAACCATAATAAAATTGTCATAGAAAGGACATTTAACATTGATACAATACTATCATCTAATAAATAGCCTATATTAAATTCTACCATCAATTATCCGAGTAATCTGTTTTTTTTTTGATTCAGAATGCAAATAAGGCTTGCACATTTCATGGAGGTGTCATATATTCTTTAGTTTCCTTTAAACTATAAACTTTCCACAGATTATTTTCTTTTTTAAATACAACAGAGTGTTGACATTTTTAGAGACTCTATTCTAGATTGCTTTTACTGTATACCATATCCCTCAATTTGGGTTTTCTTATTGTTTCTTCATGTGTTTCCTGATTAGATTCAGGTTAAGAAATTTAGGTGGAAGTACTAACTGCATGATATGTTCATCAAATTGAAAAGCACATGATATCAATTTGTATTATAGGTGATTTTTAGTCATGTGATTAAAATGGTTTTCACCAGATATATGTGTTGAAAAAAGGTACATTTTCCCTTTGTAATTAGCAAGTAATTTATAAAATGAGGCATTGAGCCTGCATAAATATCTGTTTTTCAAAGATATTTTATGTGGTGTTTTTATCACTTACTGATGACTTTTTCCTGAATTTGTTATTGCTATGGTGATTATGAAATGATGAAATGCTATCTCTATAAATTCTTCTATATTTAATAGTCTATCTGGCCTTATTATTTTTGTGAATAAGATATTCATCACTCTAAATTTATTTTAAAAAATAACTATCTAATGAACTGATCGTAATTCAGTATCATAATCCATTTCTATTATTATTTATTTTCATACTTAGTATGTCCTAAATTTGGCCAGTGAGAATCCTTTTAACATCTTTTTTTTTGGTCAGTTAATTCCCATCAGTGTTTAACTATTTTCTCCATAATTATAAAATTACATGCATATATGTAGTATTATGTATATATCTATATGTACCTATATACATCATCTATATACATTAAAGTATCTTTTTCTGATCTCTAATTCAAATAAAGAACAAGAACGTTTTCTTTTTCCTTTAATTTCTTATCATATCACCTTTTTTCCACAGTGAGGAACTTAATTCTCAATAATAATAATATATTCAATTATTTCCTCGATTCTGTTATACAAATGGGCTTCCCTGGTGGCTCAGACAGTAAAGCGTCTGCCTGCAATGCAGGCGACCCGGGTTCGTTCCTTGGCTCGGGAAGATCCCCTGAAGAAAGAAATGGCAACCCACTCCATACTCTTGCCTGGAAAATTCCATGGACAGAGGAACCTTGTAGGCTACAGTCCATGGGGTCGCAAAGAGTCGGACACAACTGAGCGACTTCACTTCACTTCACTAACGAATAAAATAGTTTCAAACTTATTGCACTAATTCCACTGGTAACAACACACAAGTAATAGCAAAGATTTCTTTTCATCCCTAAAATATGTTCTATCTATTCATAGGAATAGTAACTGAATATTTCACTCATTTAAAAAAAGATAAGTCTATTGATAGATGCTTCTATTAAGATAAGCCCTATGATAGCATACTGGATCACGCATGTAATTATAATGATATATTAATGAAGAGAGAGCCAATTGAAATAGAAACGATCATTATAGTGCTCCCTTTCTTACTTTTATTTTGTGAATAGCACACTGGAAAATGACTTACTTGAAAAAATTGCTTTGAGGTTCAACTCTGATGGCAATTTGGGGTACAAAGGGAAAAAAGAAAGAATTCCCCTCCCAACTTTATTAAATGTCACCCCAGTATTAGGTCATGCATGGAGGGAAAAAGAATCATTGGTGCTCATTAAAAATAATAATGTTCATTTATGAATGATTTCCAGAGATGTGTATTTTGGGGGAAAGAGCCACCTGCATTCTCAAAGGTATAGATAAAAAGGGATGAGCTCATTTAACAGGCTTCGTTTCACATTCTATGTCTTTACTGTTGCAAAATGACACCTTTGCAGTTTAGAGGGACCACCAGGCACTGTTATAACTAAAATTGAATAAAATTCTGAGCTATGTCAAAGACATTGTTTGAATTCACTTAAAAGTGTTTTATGTCACTGCTCTCCAGCTCCCCTTCTCTAGTCATGATCTGCCTGTGGCAAACTGTTTCTCTCTGGGACTGAAAAGATTACTCCCACTGATACTCCTCTGACAGTGTGAATATTGACTTGCACTTATAAAGGTCAGGCAGTTCCACTAGTTAATAGGAGTGAGAAGAGCAGTTTCAACAAGTCTTTTTGAAAGGAATTTAACCTTCAAATTGCAAAGCATGCTGCTCTGTGGAACCAGTGTTGGCAACCAACAAAATACACTACATCTCTGCTTTCCAAAAACACCAACAGGAGCCCAAAAGTTAATGTTACAAAAGCATGCGATGTAGCAGACAAACTTCCATGGGAACACCGTCCAGGATATGCCTTGTTATTTTTATTTTTCAAAGAGAGTTGAATGCTGTGGGGTAATTCTCTGGGCCTTTAACTTTCCTCAATATATAATAGCCTTTTTGACTTTTAAGAACCATGTGTGAACCACATACATTTTTCTCAGCATCATTCTGACACAAGATCAAGAAAAAGGTATAATCCCAGTGGAGCATGATGCCTCCTTACCTATCCTTTGAGAAGTCCTTTGCCTTCTGTTAGTGTCTCATGACTTGAGAGTTCAGGAAAAGCTGACATCATTTAAGGTCTCTGGGAATGTGGCCTACTCATTAAGAGTAGTGTCTGGTACAAGAAGGATGGGAGTGAGGAAGCAGGACGGAACTTGAGAATGAGACTTCACTTTTTATCCTGATGGAAAGTAAAACCAATATTTTTAATTTTTAATAAAACACATTCATATTGTGACACCAGCAGCAGAAAGAAAGTGCTGCATATAAATGAAGATGACTCCCTAGTTTGCCTCGAGCTGTGGAAGACAGGAGACATAAAGATGAAGAGGGCCTTTTACAAGTAATCAGTCGGAAGAAGAATAAGTGCTGGGTGTCTTAGAAAGCAAAGCTTTCATGATTCCAGAGCATATTTGAGAAATGGCATTATGGCTTGCCCCACTATAAGTTTGGCATCAGCGAGATTTTCGATTGTACTAAAATCATCCTTAATGTCCTTTCTGCCTCATCAGTGGGGGGCCATTCAAGTAACAAAGTGCCAATCAGGGGCTCCTGTTCCTCTTTAGCTTGGAGATATTACTGTGGAGATCTTTATAAGAGCGTGATCTCGCCGCTTGAGATGCCCTTTATTATAACTAGAGTTAAAGGTCTGCTGACTTAGCCATTATAAAGCCCTAATGTTCTCCACTACAAATTTTACTCTAAAATAAAGCTTAGCATACTAAGTTGGAGCCCAGGGAAGCTCTGATCTTTGCAAATTTGAAGGGAATAGAGTACTCATTTGAGTTAAAATGAGAGTAACAAAAATATAAATATCAAACTGTGTGAGTTATGCGTGTCACTACTGTCTCCAAAAATAGCATTGTTAATTAAAATGAAGTTGGAAAGCAATTACCTCATAATGTGCCATAATCGTTTTTGTAAGTTTGGAATATAAAAATGTAATTAGGAAAAAGAAAAATGAGTTATAGACAGGACACATTTCTTGATCCAGAAAACAGTTAAAATCAACTATTTTCTGAAAATGTGGGGCCGTATTGCTATTATAGAATATTTGCAATCCTTTAATCAATTAGTCAGATACTCCTCATGCTTAAGCCTCTGCCTACAAGTTTCTTAGCCATATATATATACGTATATGTGCATATGTGTACGCATACATATATAGATATATATATAAAAAACAGCAGCCTAGAGTCAGCCTGTTAAAAGGAAATAGATCTCTACATTTTTATTTTAAAACTATTATTAAAAACATAAACTTCTAATGTCTTTTTTTAATTAAGTAATTTATTTTAATTGGAGGATAATAACTTTACAATATTGTGGTGGTTTTGTCATACATTGACATGAATTTAAAGAAAATACCTAAAATGCACTTTTCTAGTGATGTAGAATCTTTTCAGAATTAAAAAAAATAAAAATATGTTAATTATAAGTTCCCAGCACATCAACGTTTCTGCAGATAATGATTATAAACTTAAGACAAGATTAAAACCAAACTACCTTAAGTCTCTGGAGAATAAACAGTGGCAGGCAGACTCTGGAGAGGCACTGGTACTAGGAAGAGGAGACTTTCACAGATTGTATTTGCAAAGAATTTATATGGAATAAACAAGGTAATAAAGAGTGAAAGGATGCCTCTTTTTAGATGGTGTGGTCAGGAAAGACCATTCTGAGGATTCATATTGGAGCTAAGAAGTAATATATGACTTAGCCAACTAATAGAATTTCTGGGGAGGAATACTGGAGTCAAAAGAAAGAATGATTGCTGAGGTACTGGGGCAATGCTTGGCATGTTCCAGAAGCAAAATAGAGACCCATGGAGCTGAATGCTAGAGATTAAGAGGCAGGCTGGTGAGAAATAAAGTTGGAGAGTGAGACAGAAGCCATATCATACATCAGAATGAAAATTACCCAGGGCTTATGTTACACCAGGGATTACATATAGAAATACAAATAAGAAATGACTCTTGCTCTAAGATATCTCCCAATCCAGTGGTAAAATGAAGTTTCTGTATTTGCTGTCAAAGCAACTTGTTGTGGATGGATCCTAGTCAGGTTTATATTCAATCACCTCCTAGCTCAGAATTAGACAGAGGAAGTCCTCAAAAAGTGTTTCTTGAATGGATGGATGACACATGGAGAATGTCCAACTTGATGCTGAAATACCTCATGAGTGATATTTTCTTGGTATTATCACCATATACAGACTCAAATTGAGTCTAATTTGATGGCTAAAAACTAAAATGTTATAAATCTGTATATATCTGCCCAGTTGGCTTCTGACCGACTTATCATTTGGGGCAGGTTGCATTAACTTCTATTTCCTCATCTATAAAATATTTATAACTGTACTTATCATATATATATATACATATACATACGTAGACATATATGACATTTTTCAAACTTCTTTAGCAAAACTAAATAGTTCCAGAAGCAATAATCAGGAGTAGAAGAGATCTAAGGCATCATAACTTGGTGGTCACAGAGGAAGATTAAGAGGAAAGGAATCTTTTGGTTGTTACAAAGTAGTGTCTTCTGGAATTCTAATTTCTTGTTGTTTTCTACTTATAGTGTTGTATCATTATCGTTTTCTTTCATTGACTTTACGTAAAAAATGCTCAAGTTTCTTGCATCTCACAAAGGTATTCTTCCTTTAATCCTGCATTTCCAACTACTTACCCCTCTATTCCCAAGCTTTCTTTCCTAGTCATCCTCCAGAAATAATAAGATGATAGTCGTCAGGTCCACTTTTCCACCTTCCATTCATTCTCCAATCACTAAGCCATATGGCTTTGTTGTCTAAAACTTCCCAGTAAATGCCACATAAAAATGAGATTTGTCTAAAGGCTTTCCTCTAAAGTAGCTAAAGTTTAGGTCCTGATATTAAACATGCTATAACAGAATTATGACAAAGGCATTCATATTTAGGCTTCAATGCTTTTAATATGATATTCTTTGTGTTGTGTGACTCCTCTCTGGGGAGCTAAGCCTCTGAGGGCCTAGTTGGTAGCCTAGCCATAGTCTATGAATCTATTAATTTAATTAATTTTGGTGTAATGGCCAAGTCATTATAGAGTATAAAAGAAATGGTTTCAGGCCCTCAGCAGCAAGTAGACTTATTTACTACCTATTTCCAGGTGGAGCTAGAGGTAAAGAACCTGCCTATCACTGAAGGAGACATAAGAGACATGGTCCAATCCCTGGGTCAGGAAGATCCCCGGGAGGAGGGCATGGCAACCCACTCCAGTATTCTTTCCTGGAGAATCCCATGAACAAAGGTGTCTGGTGGGCTATGGTCCACAGGGTCACAAAGAATCAGACACAACTGAAGTGAATTAGCATGCATGCATGCATGCATGAGATCCAAGTATAATAGCGAAATGTGTGTAGCTTGAAGAGGCAGATGAGTTACAGAGAAAGTCAAGTTGTGATAAGAACACAAACAGATTTTGCAGGCTGAACAGTTCCATATGTTGACATACTGCCATTTTGAATCTGCTGTGAAATGACTATATTGAAGAGAAATGAAAGTCATAGGATTAAATAATTTGAGAGAATTTAAGGTTGAGGTAATAGTTGTATATATAAATGTTGAAGATACAGCATTTCTTGTCTATGCAACATTTTTGACACTAAACATGCTATTTCTCTAAGATATTTGCTGTCTGAAATGTAATTTTTTAAGTAAGCACATCTTTTTTGTTGTTGTTGTCAGTGAAACTGTAAGTACCTAAGGACAGGTGCTGATCACCATGCCTTTGGATTCTGGAAAAATCAAGGTGAACTATGCATCAATCAACTAAGAAAGAAACATTTTCAACCCAGTGAGATTTAATATATTAAGGTTCTCAACCTGATGATCTATAATTTAGAATTTGTTTATATCTGATTTTTTTCCCCTTTTTGATCTTACAACTTTGAAGCAGGAATTTAATGATCCCAAGTAACTCTAGATGAATAACCGTATTTGAAATAAATTTGATTTGAGTAAAATATTGGTTAAGCCTTATTTTTTTTTCCTTAGAGAAACAGGTATTTAGACTGTCAGAGAAGACTAATAATTTTCCTTCAAATTTGTATTAATATCTCACAGAAGAACAAGAGAAGTAATCTTTGTTTATAGAACTTCTTTTGTGTTGGTGGGATGATTCATATCAAAATGCAGTTTCTTTCAGATGTG
The DNA here is from genome assembly GCF_014754425.2 of Oryx dammah. Taxonomy (NCBI): domain Eukaryota; kingdom Metazoa; phylum Chordata; class Mammalia; order Artiodactyla; family Bovidae; genus Oryx; species Oryx dammah. The sequence goes on from NW_024070200.1 coordinate 31,689,913, forward strand.
TCATTATAATGGAGGACTTCATAGTTCTTTTTGTTAAATTACAACACTATAATGTGTGGTGATGTTTTAAGTTTTCTTAATGACAATATAGCTTTGTGAAACATTATTTCTATTAAGAGAATAAATCCATGCATTAGTGAAGTTCATGACAGATTTTGAAAATGTAGATGTTATGACTCATGTATATTCTAGCTTAACCTCCAGTTTACAGTTGCATAATTAAATTCCAAGAATAATTTATTCATCTTCTATAAAATGCTAATCCCACAACAAAGTTATAAAGGTAGCATTTAGCAGGAGTGGTAGCTCATTTAGTTGATCAGATGACTTGATTTTTAAAGGGCTTTTGGACTAATTTATAAATAAGGAAGCAGACTCCAGAGCCCAAATAGTAACTTTACCTGGTGCTAGCACATTATTTAAGAACTAACCTGGAATTTTCTGCTGCCATCTGTAATTGCTAACCATTACTGGACTAGCCTTCATACAAAAACAATCCAAAAAGTAGGGAAAAAATACAAGTCAATTGTTTTTAGGCATGGGATTGAAAGTAGCAGAATACTGTGGTCCCTAAAAAGAGAGGAAATCAGAGGTGAATACCACAACAGCACCAGCTTGATCTGTGGAAGAAGAGGGAGGTATAGTGTTGGAGCCACAGAAATCCATGGGAGAAGGTTTCCTGGGAATCCTACAATGAGGGCAGGGCTATGAAAACACAGGGTGAGACTATAAGGAGGTGACCAGAAAGCAGATGCTACAGAGTTGAGAACAAACAGAAATATTTGCAGTCAAGTAGTGCTGGTAGATACTGGAATTCTGACCCGGATAGAATAGAGAGATTTTAGTGACTCTGTTGTCAGACATGATCATAGGCTTATTTATTTTTTAACTTTGTATTTTTACATAATTACAGATTTATTTGCAGTTGCCAAAAATAATACAAAGATTCTAGAAGCTCAACCAGTTTCCCTATTGGTTATAACTACTGTACACTATGACAACTAAGGAACTGGATAAAATCTACATATCTTACTCAGATTTCACCAGTTTGCAAGCACTTTTGTGTGTATGGGTGCTTTAGTTCTATGCAGTTTTATAACATGTACCAATTAGTTTAACCATTCATCTATTGAAGATCAGCTTCTACTGGACATGCAGACCAGGGACTGGGGTGCCACATAGCCCTGCTTCCAGCTGCCTTATTTAATTCAGAACAGTATTGGACCTCACTGACACTGAAGTGGATAAACTGGGGCACAATCGGTTTACTCAGTAGATGGCAAAAGATTATCTCTTTGCTCAGCCCTGCAAGCACTACATAGAGGCACAGCCTGCTTAGAGTGGGGATGGAAAATAAACTCCCTGCTTGCCCACCAAAACTGTGTGGGGTGTGGAGGGGAAGTACTACTCTGTTGGGTGTTATCCCTGGAGGACTAGAATTACAAAAAATTGGGACTTCTCTGGTGGTCCAGTGGCTAAGACTCAGGCTCCCAGTGCAGGGGGCCTGGGTTTAATCCTTGGTCAGGGAACTAGATCCCACATGCTGCAAATAAAAGCTTGAGTGCTGCAAATAAGAAGTCTGCATGCTGCAAAGAAGACTGAAGATCCTATGTGCCACAGCTAAAACCGTGACAGCCAAAAGAATAAAATATAAAATAGTAAATTTAAAGAAAAAAAAAAGGATAAAATCGTTACAAACTAGAGATAGGCAAGTATTGCCTAAGAGAGACAGGAGACAGCTGCCACTGACAGTGATAACCATTGTACAGTTAAATATATTTAAATTAAAAATGATTGCTCTTTTAGCAGATTTGTATTTGCCAAGTAGGAGGGTACGGAGAGAGGGCTGGATTGGGAATTTGGGATTAGTAGAGGCAAACAATTATACATGGGCTTCCCTGGTGGCTCAGATGATAAAGAATCTGGCTGCAATAAAGGAGACACAGGTTTGGCCCTTGGGTTGGGAAGATCCCAGGAAATGGCAACCCACTCCAGTATTCTTGCCTAGAAATCCCATGGACAGAGGAGCCTGGTGGGCTATATAGTCCATGGAGTTGCAAAGAGTTGGACATGACTGATTAACTAACACCTCTGGCAAACAATTATACATATGAAGGATAAACAAAATTCTGAGCTTCTCTGGTGGCTCAGGCTGTAAAGAATCTGCCTGCAATGCAGAAGACCTGGGTTCAATCCCTGGGTCAGGAAGATCCCTCGAGAAGGGAATGGCAGCCCACTCTAGTATTCTGGCCTGGAGAATTCCATGGACAGATGAGTGTGGCGGGCTACAGTTTATGGGGTTGCAAAGAGTCGGACACGACTAAGTGAATAACACTTTTCATTTTTCAAACAAGGTCCTACAGTATAGCATAGAGAACTATTTTCAGTAGCCTATGATAAACCATAAGGAAAGGAATATGTATAACTGAATCACTTTGCTGTATAGCAGAAACTAATACAGTATTATAAATCAACTATACTTCAATAAAATAAAAATTTTTTAAGCTATTGTTCTTTCAGTGGTGTATTATTTGCTCAGCTGTGTCCGACTCTTTGCCACCCCATGGACTGTAGCCTGCCAGGCTCCTTCCCAAACCAGGGATTGAACCCAGGTCTCGAACCCAGGTCTCCCACATTGCAGGTAGATTCTTTACCACCAGAGAAGCCCTCTGCCTTTTAAAGATTCTGTTATGAAATTAAAATTACACTTAAAAGATTGGAAGAATAAATATATACATATATGTATATGTGTATGTACACAAACACACACACAGAATTGTACCCATAATCCATAAGAAACATTTAAAAATTCAACAATAACCCCAATGTTCATTGCAGTGTTATTTACAATAGCCAGGACATGGGAGTAACCTAAATATCCATCTACAGGGGAATAGTTAAAGGTGTGGTATAGATATACAGTGATGATTAGCCAAAAAAGAACAAAACTGTGCCATTTGCTGAGATGATGAACCTAGAGACTGTCATACAGAGTAAAGTAAGTCAGAAAGAGAAAAACAAATACTGTATATTAATGCATATATGTGGAATATAAAAAAAAAGTACAGATGAACCTATTTGCAAAGCAGAAATAGAGACACAGACACAGAGAATAAATGTACGAGCACCAAGTGGAGAAAGTAGTGGGAATAAATTGGGAGATTGGAATTAACATAAAACACATTACTATGTATAAAATAGATAACTAATGATAACCTACTGCATAGTACAGGGGAAAGAAAAAAGAAGGTACAAACTGTAGGATATTTATTAACTTTAAAAATGTGTCCCAATATACAAATATGCAAACAGTATTTGATTCCACTTATGCAAGGTACTTTGTAGAGTCAAATTCAGAGAATCAGAAAGTACATTGGTGGATGCCAGGGGTGGGGGTGGGAGAAATGGGGAGCTAGTGTTTAAAAGGGACAGAGTTTAAGTTTAGGAAAGTGAAACTTTTGAGAGATGGATGATGGTGAGGGTTGCACAATGTACTGTACTTAGTGCCACTTAACTGTATTGTTAAATGTTTAAAGCACTATACTTTATATGGCTTTTACCAAAGTAAATTTTTAAAAACTCAGTAGTAAGAAGGTAAAATAAAGAAAGAAAGAAAGAAAAGAATGGGCAGTCTTTGAACACAGATTTCATCAACAGTACTAAGCACAACTGGGACTTCTCTGGTGTCTCAGTGGTAAAACTGTCTCTTGCCAATTCAGGAGACACAAGTTCAATCCCTGGGTCAGGAAGATCCCCTGGAGAAGGAAATGGCAATCCACTCCAGTATTCTTGCCTGGAGAATTCCATGGATAGAGGAACCTGGTGGGCTACAGTCCATGGGGTTGCAAAGAGCCAGACACTCTTAGAACTAAACAACAGCAGAGCATGTGGTGTAACTGGAATGTTCGTTGGTACTGGAGAACATTTTAGTAGTTTTAATCCTAGGCAATTTAGCCAAGAGTAATGAACTATAAGTTCAAAAAAGAAAAGTCTTACATTAGAACCAATCCTAATTTCCATTAACAAGAGAACGGATACAGATTGTGGTATATTCCTACAATGGTGTGTTATTCAGCAATAAGAAATAAACCACTAATAAATGCAGTAATAAGGATGAATGAGTCTCAAAAACAGTGTACTCTGTGAAAGGAGCCAGGGACAGAAGAGTCCAAATGATATTTTTTCTATTTATATGGAGTTCTGGAATAGCCAGAATTAATCCATAGTGATGTAGCAGATAAGCGATGACCTGAGATAGAATGGGAGGTGGGTGGGAACATTTTCTGAAGTGATGGAAATGATTCACATCTTGATAGCTGCGTTATTTGCCAAAATTTATCAAACTGTAGATTTATAATTTGTGCCTTTTATTTTATGTACATTCAGGTATATTAAACAAACAAACAAACCTAGTTTAACACTGCTGCTGCTGCTGCTGCTAAGTAACTTCAGTCGTGTCCAACTCTGTGCGACCCCATAGACGGCAGCCCACCAGGCTCCCCCATCCCTGGGATTCTCCAGGCAAGAACACTGGAGTGGGTTGCCATTTCCTTCTCCAATGCATGAAAGTGAAAAGTGAAAGTGAAGTCACTGAGTCATGTCCAACTCTCAGCGACCCCATGGACTGCAGCCTACCAGGCTCCTCCGTCCTTGCGAGTTTCCAGGCAAGAGTACTGGAGTGGGGTGCCATTGCCTTCTCCGAGTTTAACACTACTGCCTCTAAAAAATATGATGTCTGTCCTGGGTTTTGTAACTTGAAAAACTTTAGAGTTAGAGGGATTCTTGCATATTATTGCAAAATAAGCTTTTGTTGTACAAAGAAAGACAAATAAACCTTCGAAATATTAAAATTTCCTCTCTATTCAGAATTTTTTAGAGTGGCACTGAAGTTCAGATTCCTTATTTATTATTTAGTGTCATCTCAATGATACAATGTGGTCCTCCAACAAAGGAGTGCTGTGAAGGATATGGAATATTTTGGGAATTCCCTGGAGTTCCCCTGGTAGAGCTCCATGCTTCCCCTGCAGAGGGCACAGGTTCAGGTATGTTCCCTGTTCAGGAAATTAAGATCTCACAAGCCATGCAGCATAGCCAGGAAAAAATGATATAGAATGTTTTATTATCAATGTTTTACCATAGCAAGTATTCATGCACTAAAATTAAAATGGCTTATTGTGGTTTTGTCTATCTCCCTAATTTAAGAAAGAATGAGTTATTGATTTTTACCTTATTTTTTGAAAATTGCCAGTTTTGTGAATGCTAATTAGATTCTTCTGACGAAGAAATTGAATTCTGCCTCCAACATGTGCAGCATTAGCTCCTGATCTGGCCCACTCTCTAGCTCATCCTCTTATGCCAAAGTCGATCCAGAAAGAAAACACCCACTGTTGCATTCTCATAAATCTCAAAAATCATATTTTTCTTATTATGCATGAGAAACACACAGACCTCAAAGGTATATAAAATAAGGCAAAAATAACTGAGTGGATTGAGAAGACTGATTTTAAGTGCTTCCTATAATTCAGACTGAAGAAATTATTTTTGTGTTTTTTAAGGTAAAATGTCATTGAAAACAAAATTTTCTTCATTTCTAGACCATTAGAAATAATGATCACCTTCTCCCTAAGGATGACTCTTTGCCTTTTAAATATAACTGTGATGTTATCATCTATTTTTGATGTAATATTCAATTTTTCAACCCACCAACAATGCTGTTAGTTAATCCCTCTAATTTATAATACCTAACGGCTTAAAGCTCAACATTCAGAAAACGAAGATCATGGCATCCGGTCCCATCACTTCATGGGAAATAGGTGTAGAAACAGTGGAAACAGTGTCAGACTTTATTTGGGGGGGCTCCAAAATCACTGCAGATGGTGATTGCAGCCATGAAATTAAAAGACACTTACTCCTTGGAAGAAATGTTATGACCAACCTAGATAGCATATTCAAAAGCAGAGACATTACTTTGCTCACTAAGGTCTGTCTAGTCAAGGCTCTGGTTTTTCCAGTAGTCATGTATGGATGTGAGAGTTGGACTGTGAAGAAGGCTGAGCACCGAAAAATTGATGCGTTTGAACTGTGGTGTTGGAGAAGACTCTTGAAAGTCCCTTGGATTGCAAGGAGATCCAACCAGTCCATTCTGAAGGAGATCGACCCTGGGATTTCTTTGGAAGGAATGATGCTAAAGCTGAAACTCCAGTACTTTGGCCACCTCATGCAAAGAGTTGACTCATTGGAAAAGACTTTGATGCTAGGAGGGATTGGGGGCAGGAGGAGAAGGGGATGACCAAGGATGAGATGGCTGGATGGCATCACAGACTCGATGGACGCGGGTCTGAGTGAACTCCGGGAGTTGGTGATGGACAGGGAGGCCTGGCGTGCTGCGATTCATGGGGTCGCAAAGAGTCGGACACGACTGAGCAACTGAACTGAACTGAACTGAACTGAACTTTACATATAAAAATAATTTCTGGGAATATCTCTCTTAATCAGTAATATTTTTTTCTTGACCTATTACCTCATTCATACAAAAATCTCTACAATAAATAAAAAGAAAATTTAATTAATACTCATTATTTTTACATGTTGACTAATAATACTAAATCTAGCTTAGTTTAAATACTTCATACCCTAAAACATTTTTTTGTTTGTTAGTCACCTAGTCGTGTCTGACACTTTGCAACCCCATGGCGGGTGACCGCCAGGCTCCTCTGTACATGGAATTCTCCTGACAAGAATACTGGAGTGGGTTGCCATTCCCTTCTGCAGGGGATCTTCCTGAACCAGGGATGGAACCCAGTTCTCCTGGATTGGCAGGCGGATTCTTTACCACTGAGCCACTGGGGAAAACCCTCTAATGCTCTGTATTCAATCATGAATTTGTTTGACTCTTATTAACACAATTGTCCTTGTTCACCATTCTAACTTTTGGAAATCCTCTCCTCTTTGGACATCATATTTGCGTAGCTTATTTCCAATTATCTGAGAATACTATTTCGTTTTCTTTTATTGGCTCCACTTTAAAGTCATTATTACCCTTTAATATTCTGTTAGATTTTATTCTTGACCTTCTTATATTTCTGTGTACACACTTCCTGGGATAATCTTATAAGATTGCTTCTACCAAAACATGGCTAGTGACTCTCAGATCTTTATCTCTTCTTTTGTTCTCTCTCATGAGCTGTGGATACAATGACTGGATTGGGACATCTCTAAGTCAATAAAATACTAGCAACCAAAACTTAAAACATCAAACACATTACTTAGTACCTTCATTCTCACTCCAGTCTGTTTCTCCTGCACTCATTGTCCCAGTTATTAATATCCATGATGGTGTCATCCTTGATGCCTCTATGCTCTTCACAGGTGTTATAACATAGCAAAGAAGTCTTATACATTCAGTCTCTAAAACATCACTTATTTCTGTTTACCGCCACTTTGTCCCCACGGCAACTGACTTTATTCAGATTCTTACCATTTCTTTTCTGAATCATAGCAACTTTCCCTTTGAACTTCCTGTGTTCAATATTTCCCCTTTCAAGTCTTTCCCCTGCCTGCTGCTGGAATAATCTGTTTAAATCCCAACCTAAATCTGCTGTACCACTAGCCATAAATTTGAAATCCATTGTTTTTTGTATGAGATCCTTCATTATCTACCTTTAAACTACTTCTTCAATTTCACTGTTACTACTTATACCTGACATGTCAAACAATTACTTGTTTTGAATATCTTGAATAAACTAGTGTTTTTCTATGTTTGTGTCTTTGTACATATTACTGCCTCATGTTTATATTTCTTCTCTTTATTATTCCACCTGGAGTAATGATATCTATTTACTCCTCAGTACTTGATTAAAATATTTTTTCTTTTAAAACCATCCCTATGATCTCTAAGACTTTAATATATGCTATCCATCAATCTATCCATCCTCTATTTATTCATTCATCTATCTATCTACACAAGCACATATATGCTCTCTTGTTTACAAAAAAAAAAGAGAGAGAGAGAGAGAGAGAATTAAAGCCTTGTTTTCCCTGCTACTTACAAAAATTTTCCTAGAAGAAATCCCCTCCAAAAATAAAACTGAATGAGAAATTTCCATACAATTGTTTAACAGGTCTTCTCAGAATTAGAAGCTAAAGTTTTCTTTCCTTCAAAATACAGATGTAGTAGTCAGCTAATTTATATTATAAATTATATCTATGGTAGATTATTTAGATGTGACAGTGTTTGATAACTCATTTTACTTTTCTGGACCTTATTTTTTCTCTTCTTAAAATGAAGTGTTTATATTAGATTTCCAAGTTTGCTTCCAAATAAGAATTTCCCATACATAAAATTAAAACTTAAATCCTCATGTTTTACTCAGAAGAAACCGTTTGCATTAATTCCATCACTCAAGTTATGGTCATTTTTATGTGCATAGATTTGATAGTCAAATGTATACATCTCATACATTCTCAGGATATTTTAATATTTCACTGTAATAAGGCTTTAAAGCTGAGTTTACAACTAAAGAGAAAATACGAATATGGAAATAGCAGCAGATTATATTTCCATCTGTGATGAGATGAATTAAAGTCAGTCCTCTGTATGCACAGTTGCTCTGGTTTATAAGGCATGTCTCTGCCTTTAGAAAGATGCCAGCTAAAGGTTAAGTTAGATATTCTATTCTGTGCCGGTACTGCAGTTTAACCTCTTCAGACCTTTATTAACTTCTTACATTACTAGCTCACTGAAGGCATTGCTTGTTTTCCTGGACTGCGGGCGGGGGTGAGGGGGGTGAATTAGGAGGCACAATAGTGTATTGTGAAGACAAGCAAGCTGGAATTCCAAAGGTTGGAATCCTTCTTTTGTCATAGGTGTCCTCTTGAGTGAGTTCCTATCAGTCTGTGCCTCTGTTCCCGCGTGTGAGCAATGAGGTGCACACAGCATCATGTCTTTTGTTTTCTCTAAAGGATGCTGCAACAATAAAAAAGATAACAGGTATGGAAACAAAGTGACCTTTTAAAGAAAAAAATGCATTTCATCATTTGGTAAAATATTATTTCATACTGGGGTGTGCATACACACTTATTGCTTTTTATCATCTTTATTTCTTCATACTTATCCAGCTGTAAACTAAAAGGCAGGAATATAGGAACTAGTATCCTTGCTTGTCCTCTGCTTTCAAGGAGACAAACTGTTCTTTCCAGTTGCTGTAATATATTTTTGGTGAGGAAGGAGGGAGATGGAGCCCAGACAGATAGAGGCTTACCAGCATTATTTTTCTAATTGTTAGAAAAAAGTAATGGATTACGAGTTCTTTTTTCTTGTGACTCACACTCCAGAGGATAAAAGAGAGTGAGAAATAATTGTGTTCTGACACTGTCAGTTGGAAAAAAAACACCATGCACAGAGCAGCAAACAAAACCCAGGACAAAAAGGTGAGGTAAGTGGTGAATGATCCTTTGGGAATTCTCATAATTACTAAATACTCAAACTCCACTATCCTGTGGCAACTATTGAAACTGACCTCACTGCAACAGAGCAAAAAGACTAAAAAGACCCTCCAGGATGAAAGTGGAGAAGAGGTAGAGCAATGTCATGAGTGAGCAAATAAACTTCAGAACAAAGTTGCTACTTTGTGGCATGCATTTAATCATAGACTTGAGGTAGGCCTTGATAAACACCCTTTGCTGTAACTAGACATTGTGTTAGTACAATTGTACTCAGGAAGATGAAAAAATCATACTCATCTACCTCTTGAAGCACTTTAGAGTTTTGCTGGTTAACAGTAGAAACATTTAAATACATGAATGCTACTCACTGACAGTGGTGGTAAACACTGCAAGGCATAAAACAGAAACCAAAGTCCATGAGGCAACAGAAAACCAGGAGAAGTCCTTTTCTTCTTTATCCTTGTTTGAAAATATTTTGTTTACCCTCGTAACCATATCTACTTTCCCAGTATTTCTTGTACAAAGATTCAGGCAGCATTCTTGTTGCGTTAAAGTCACAGGCTTAAGGTGCCATCTTTCTACGTGTATTTTTCTCCCCTGATTTTCATGGAAGAGATGAACCTTAGTAGATGTCTTCTGGAAACTGACCCATTAGGAAAACATCTTAGTCAATAAATCGTGGAGGCTCCTAAGCTTCTAAATGGGAACAAAGAGTCATATGCAAACATGCTTAGTTGCTCCATCATGTCTGACCCTTTGTGACCCCATGGACTGCAGCCAGCCAGGCTCTTCTGTCCAAGGGGATTCTCCAGGAAAGAATATGGGAGTGGGTTGCCATGCTCTCCTCAAAGAGACATACACACTTTGTCTAATAGAGGATAGTTTCTCTTTCAGTATCAGAAAAGTAAACCATAAACATGTGATAATACTAATTATTCTAAAAACATAACAATATAGTTTATAGTATTATTATCACATAAAATGTTTTCCCGGGTGAAACCCTAAAACGATGTATCAAATTTCCTATTTTCATCAAATATCTGTCTCTTATAAAATAATATACAAATAAATTGCAAAAAAAAAAATCTCTCAAAATATCCCTGCTTTAGGAAATATTCCCTAAAAAGAGCTGAATAATAAGGAATGGCCTGAACAAATTGTGTATTTATCCTAAGAATAAGTTAAATTTGATGTGAATAAAAATATAGCACAAGTTTCTTTCTTTAATGTTTTACCTTTCATGCTTTTAAAAAATAAATGTGTTCCAGTTATATCTAGAAAACACAAAATGGAAATTATTATAGAAATTTTGCTTCAGATCATTTTACCATCACCCCAAAATTATATAGTAAATCTAATTCATTAAAAAAAATTTAATTTGCCTCATCTTGTGAAAGTCAGGCAGAGCAATGATTTTGAGATCCTACCATTATGCTCTGCAACTTCAAGGCAGCTGGTGAAATTTGATACATCAGAGAATTGATAAATCTCACTGTCCATACTACTTACTGAACAAACAAGAACATAATTTGGGATTTGGCATTGTGGAATTCACGAGATGAGGCTAAGACCTAATCTCTACACCTGGGGAAAAATGTGAAAATTCCATGGAAGAATAATATACTTAAGAGACTACCAGTGGGCACTTTCCTGTTGATGCTTCTTGACTACACTGTACCATTTAATACATGACTTGGAGCACAAAGTAATTTCCTTCTGGCTCCATCTTTGGGATAATTTTGTGATCAATATGATAATGGTTACAAACATATGACAATGGTAGGAAATTCAAAATTTTACAGCAATCCTAGAAATGTTCTAAATGTTTTATGCCTCAGAGAAGAAACCTGCCAACCTATCTGTTCTTCAGACTAATTGCTAAGATATATTTCTGGGAAGCACATATGTGACCTATGCCTATGGCCCCAAAGTAAAGAACACTGAAAATATTTACAAATTTTTGGAAGCTATCACCATTAGAACTATCCTCATCCAGACCTATTCCATCTTCAAAGCTATCCTGACCACAGATATGAGTCATAAAATATTTTATATACTTAAGGACATATGCTGTTCTATGATTTAATTCTGAAGTTGTTACATGTATGTGTGTGTGTGTGTGTGTGTGTGTGTGTAAGAGTTAGTCTGCTTCTAATCTCTGATGTGCTGTTTCATTTCTCATTATGATAATATTTTTGCACTATCCCTTGGTTCATCTCTTTGAAGAGTTCCGCTTCCAATTACCATATTATCATTAGACATACTCCTTCCAATTTTTTCAACAAAGTTAACATTATTTTAAGTGAAAGTGCTAGTCTCAGTCGTGTCTGACTCTTTGTGACCTCATTGACTACAGTTCGCCAGGCTCCTCTGTCCATGGAGTTCTCCAGGTAAGAATACTGGAGTGGGTCGCCATTCCTTTCTCCAGGGGATCTTCCTGATCCAGGGGTCAAACCCATGTCTCCTGCATTGCAGGCAGATTCTTTATCATCTGAGCCACCAGAGAAGCCCCAAGAAAACTGGATTAGGTAGTCATTCTCTTCTCCAGGGATCTTTCCAACCTAGGGACCAAACCCCGATCTCCAGCATTACAGGCATTCTTTACGGTCTGAGTCACCAGGGAAGCCCCTTTATTTATTATATTTTAATTTAATAAATAAAGTAAATACCTAGGTTCAGACTGAATAAGGAAAATATAATCACCAGGACATTTTCTTTCTATGCTGAAGCAAGAATTGTATTTACTGAGGATTTAGTGCCCTGGGACACAGAGGGATTAACTGTACTAATTTGAGGCCTATTCATGAATTATTACACATGTAAAAGGCCCCATAGAGGCAGGGTGTGGAAGAAGGGTGTGAGATATCAAATGTACAAACTGCAAACTTCATTTCCAAGAATGTGGTGATGGTGAAGTAGATCGATTGGCCCCTGGGCTGGACAGCTGGTGTTTGTCAAGTGAAGTAAAATTCAAGCTTTGTTGTCACTCAGACACTCCAAAGGCAAAGCTTACGGCAAAAGCTGAGCTCTGCTAAAGCAGAGATAGGTGCCTACTCCTGAGGTCAAGAAAAGACTCCCCTGTCTGCACATGTGCAAGAAAGGTTCTTGGGGGCCAAAAAGGGAGGGGATCTCACCCCATAATAAAGGTGGGCATGTACCCATAGGCTTGTACAGTGGGATCCATTGTAGCAAAAAGTTGCATACATATCTTAGGGAGGGTCCAAGGACCAGTCAGGTGTGAAGAAAGAAACAAGATAATTGGCCAAATGTAAATAAAGACCTGGAAAGACTATCCTATATAAGTGATTTAAATCACCATTCTGCAGCACTCCTCCTTACTCAGGTACCTGCACTCCTCTCTGGGTGTGTATTTCTGCCTTTGTTGTCATTCAGTAGCTAAGTCATACTCTGACTTAAACAAACTACTTTTCTTTTTTTTAATTTTAATTGGAGGCTAATTACTTTACAATATTGTATTGGTTTTGCCATATATCAACATGAATCCGCCACGGGTGTACATGTGTTCCCCATCCTGAACCCCTCTCCTCCCTCCCTCCCTGTACCATCCCTCTGGGTCATCCCAGTGCACCAGCCCCAAGCATCCTGTATCCTGCATTGAACCTGGACTGGCAACTCATTTCACATATGATATTATATGTTTCAATGCCATTGAAATGTATGCTTTTCCATACATTGTGCAATGTCTCTAATAATAAACTTTGTACCTATTTTTACAATTTTTTGCCTCCTTGAAATAGTCTTGCTTTCAAGTTGGGGGAAGAGCCACAGTCAATTTGCTTCTAGTCTCTAGCCTTTGGTGGTCTAGTGGCTAGGATTCCCAGTTTTCATTCAGCCTCCCCAGGCTCAATTCCAGGGCAGGGAACTAAGATCTCTCTTCAGATCTGCTCACTGCTGTCTCTCCCAGGTCAATGGTGATACATAGTTTCACTCTTTCTCCTGTATAATTTTACAGTTCAAAAATTTTCATGAAGAATAATCATCATAGCTGCAATCATAGCACTAGGCCACAAATTCTGCTGCATTCTTCCATAGCACAAAGTGGAATTTCTGTCAATATTCTAGTGAATTCCTTTTCATAAAAATCTGGACAGATCTTTCAAAATGAAGGCAATCTGACAACATCCTCTTCCTCAAATACAAATATATATCTATACACATACATACACACACACACACACACACGTGTATATACACACACATATATATCTAAATACTAAAACTGTGGGTCTTGTTGAAATGGATCTTAGCTCTGTTATTCAATTATTTAACCTATTCATAATCGAAGAAGTTCTAAGTGTGCCTTGTCTAGGTAACCTTGATGAAGTCCTGAAGTTCTCTGACTCTGTACTTCTTTATCTTTTAAATAGGACTGCAAAAGTCTTACCAATTATCACTCTTTTTAAAAATGAAGTGCTAAGGTGGCTGGCACTCTATAAGCCTGTAATAGGACACCATTTTAAACTCATCATTAATGTGTGTCCTTAGGGTATGCAGCTTAGGAATTAGCAGTCCTTAATTGGGCTTTATTAGATTTAAAAGAATCCAGTGCTCTCTCCACAGTGAGAACAGCTCAAGTGCAAACCATGGAGTCAGAAGAGTCATAAAGAATGTCAGGAGAAGGACAAAGTAACATTTTCAGGACTCTAGAAATAGAAGTGATTATTTTTCTTGTTTTGAGATCATCAACAGGCTTTAATAATCCCACTACCCAGAATCACATAATCAGCAATTACTTGGGTGACCTAAAAGAACTTTTTGACTTATAAAATAATTTTTTTAAAGTTCATACACATACACAAAACCAAAAATCAACAACTAATAAAGGTCAGACTATTTTTTAAGTGACTGGGCAAATATGTACAGTATTTCTGTGCCTTAAATCATGCAGTTATAAATGTTACAGACAAATTTGGTATTTGTTTAGACATTCCTTAAGTATACAAGAACATAAGAAAAATAACATTTTTGATATAAAATTTGTGGAATATACTAAAAGGCTGAATGTATGGCAGATGGATGCTTAACGATTGGGCCACCAGGGAAGTCCCAATTTTATTTTTAAACTTAAAGCCAAATAACTTTTAACATATATTATTAATAAAATTTTCATTGAGAAATCTTTAAATTAGTTTAAATATTATTTCTCTCCACATTGTTTCTATCCTGTATTCCATCCACTATGCCTTCAACTTTCCTCTCCTTTTTTCTTCCATAAAATATTTAATAACTGGCAAAAACACACCAAGCAATACAGTAGATGACAAAAAGACTTGTTCTACTTATCTCTTGCTGGATAACAAATTAGCCCAAACTCAATGGCCTACAAAAGCAAATATGGTATCAGTGTTTCTGAGAATCAGAAATATAAGAGCAATTTAATGGGTGGTTCTGGTTTGGAGTTTCTCCTGATGTCAGAGTCAAGATATTAGCTGGAGCTTCAGTCACTTTAAGGTTTACCTGGACTAGATGGTGCCTTCCCACGTTGGCTCAATTACATAGCCATTGGCTAAAGACTTTAGCTTCTCACGGGTTATTGGTAAAATATCTCAGTACCTCAAATGTGGACTTTATATAGTTGCTGGAATGTCTTTACAACATGCCAGATAGTTTATCCAGTGCATGCAAGAATTTTAAGGATCAAAATAATATTGGCAAAATTACTGCCAATTTAGACCATCCCTTTCAGTCCAAGATGACATTGTTTTCACCAAAATAATTCTTTTAAAACAGGATCTTCTTCTGTTACTATTTTTAAATGTTTGTTTTTAAAAAAACATTTATTTTAAAATGTTTTAAAATTGAAACATGTATAATATCATATATGAAATGACTTGCCAGTCCAGGTTTGATGCATGATACTGGATGCTTGGGGCTGGTGCACTGAGATGACCCAGAGGGATGGTACGGGGAGGGAGGAGGGAGGGGGGTTCAGGATGGGGAACACCTGTATACCTGTGGTGGATTCATGTTGATGTATGGCAAAACCAATACAATATTGTAAAGTAATTAACCTCCAATTAAAATAAATACATTTATATTAAAAATATATTTTTTAAAGTATTTATGTATCTTAGTTGGGGCATGCAGTATTTTTTAGTTGCAGCATTCAAACTCATAGTTGTGGATCTCTTGTTAATCTTCATGTGGCAAAGGTCACACTGACAAGTCTCTTTTGACATATGCCCTTTTCTATTTTAGATTTTTGTTGCTGGGTAACTTCCTTAAGCTTCTTAGTGCCTCTACTATTTGATTTAGAGGAACTGTGAAGCAAACCTGTAAAATCTTTAGAGGAGCTTTTTTATGACTGAATGGTATTCTGAGGCTTCTCCTCAGAGTTTTATGAGATCTTAACAAAGATTTTACAGTCCCAATCTTGACTTTATCTGTACAGCAGGTTTTCATGTCAGTGTTTGCCCTCTGGAGTGGTTGAGAATTTTCAAAACAATCAAATCTTGCTTCTCTATGTTTAACAATACTTACTTTAGTTCATCTCTCTCTTCTCACAGTTTGCCATAAGCATCAAATAGAAATCAGATGACATCTTCCAACATTTCTTCTGGAAATTTCTAAAGCTAAATATCCAGGTTCATTAGGTGCATTTTTTACTTTCTATATTTTTTGCAGGAATCATTGTTGCTTACCTATTCATTTCTACATCAAAGAACCCTTTCTTCCAGGTTCCAGTATTATATTGATAGCTTTATTTTTAGCCCTCACACATAGCTTTCTGAATTGTCATCATTCTTCTACATAGTTTTTCCAAGCTTTTAAAATCTTCAACATTTTCCTTTTCAAAATCTTACTAGTTTTATCCACTGGCCAGTTCCAAAGAGACTCTACATCTCTGTCATGGCAGTGTGAAGAACTACTTCCAGCTAATAAATTTTGTGTTGATTATGACCTAGTCTTGGAAGTTATCCTCTGTGATTTCCACTATATTCTATTTGTTAGAAAGAGTCATAAAGTACAGCCTACTTTGAAGGAAAGGGGATCTAAACACAATCTTTGGAAGGAGGAGTGCTAAAGTATTTGATTTGTGGCTATATAATAAAACACTACAGGGAGAAAAAAAATGAATAAGACACATCATCTTAAAGCTTTTATAACTAGTAAAAGTAACAAATACATAAAAGAAGCATGATTGAACATAAAATATACTTGAATAGATTTATGGGAAACATTTTTAAGATACAGAGGAAGGAATAATATATGTAGCTTGAATGAGTTTGTAAACTTTAAGGATGAATAGCAATTCACAATTCAGAGAAATGGGAAATGGTATTTTATGCAAAGAGAACAGCATGAGAGTTCAGAGATGAACTCTGGGAAGTTTGAACATGGAAACATGGGAAG
The DNA here is from genome assembly GCF_014754425.2 of Oryx dammah. Taxonomy (NCBI): domain Eukaryota; kingdom Metazoa; phylum Chordata; class Mammalia; order Artiodactyla; family Bovidae; genus Oryx; species Oryx dammah. Next base: position 31,706,731 of record NW_024070200.1, read on the forward strand.
TTTGGGGAATGGTACTAGTGGTCCATCAGAGATAGCTCAGAAGAATGAAAGTGGTAAGCAGTTGCAGGATATGGTGTTAGCTGGTCTCCAATTGTTAAAAGAATTATACACTATGATAAGGAGTTTGAACACAAAATCCAAAGAAGATTGATTTTACAAGCATGACATTTCTTTGAGGCTTCTTCTCTTAATGTGAAAATCATATGGCATTTCATGCTATTCTATAGTAAATCAGTATTTTTTTATTTAAAGAGTATATCCAACTTTTAAGTAAAATTACCATTCCCGGAATAGGTGCAATTGTTTATGATCTGGCTTCACATACTGTTTGCATATTACAGGGCAATCTTATAGCAAGCCACAGTAAAGCTTCTACCCATGGCACAGAGAAGCAGCAAGGCTAAAACATAAGGAAGTATTTTTAAAGAGGGTATCATAGTAAGATCTACATTTGAGAAAGTTAACTCTGGGGATAATAATGACTACAATCTGCATCTGGGGAAATTGGGAAGGGCAAGTTGAAAGTTACTGTAAAAGCTGATTGATGCTTGAACAATAAGTGTAACCTGAGAAAAGCAACAGCTTCAAGGGAGTTACAAAATAAGGGACTGCTTCCTGAAATTAACTGAATTATTTATACTTCATAAAATGTTTGTTTTCAAACAACTGGCTGAGATAACCATGTGCATAGATTGTGTTTCTCTTGGGGAGCCATTCATTCATTTCTTGGTCCATCTTGTAACAATAGACAGTCAGAGCACATCCTACTCCAGAGATTCTGCTTCATTTTTCACTAATGACTAGCTCTCTCCATAGCAAGTTTGAAAGAAGTCTAATTAAATGACCTTATCTTTATTTATTTATTTAGCCAGGAAAAATAAAGAGTGTAATTTGTCATTTTAAAGTTGTTGTATTAAAGAGGCCAAAAATTAGTTCAGAGATGAGATGCTGTGCTTATAGACTCCTAATCCATCAAAATCTTAATTCATGAGTTAATTTTCACAGAAAAGGAATTAATTTATGTGGCTAACACTCTACTTTCAAAGGAAAAGGTAAGTTTTTCCAAATAAAATTAAATTATAGATTATGTTAAAAAACTAGCTCTGTGTATACCTCTATAACTTTTACTTAGCAGGTCACTTCTGGCCCTGGAAGAACTCAAGCAGAAAAAAAAATCTGCTTCTCAATCCATCCCACACACCCACTTTCTGATGTGATGGAGCAAAAAACAAACACCCCAGAAAAAAAAAAAAAAGAAAAGAAAGAATAACTGCTACCTAAATCCTGTTTATTAAGAGGGTGATATAAATCATGTATACTGATTTACAGAAGACGCAGATGTTTAAATGCCTTACTTATCTTCCATTAACAGTCAATTAGCCTGAGGAGAAAACTTTTAGCGGAAGGTGTGGGAGGAATTGTTAGAATGCTTACTGGAGGCAGATCAAAAAGTAATAACGATATCTATGCCAGGATGCCTCCTACTCCCCAAATCCCCATGAAATTTCAGCAATCCCTGAGTTAAGCAAATGTAATTCTGTATGCTTAAAACAGAGAGAAGAAAAAGGGGGAAAAAAAGAACCCTTAGAACTAGTTATTCAGAAAGAATTCACTTGGGGAGAAAGAAGTAACTTTAAACATTTCAGAATGGAAAATGAAACTAAGCCAGAGAAAGGTCTTTATGTTAGTGGTTTCATGAAACTGTAATTCAGTTCAGTTCAGTCGCTCAGTCGTGTCTGACTCTTTGCAACCCCATGGACTGCAGCATGCCAGGCCTCCCTGTCCATCACCAACTCCCAGAGCTTGCTCAAACTCATGTCCATCAAGTCAGGAATGCCATCCAACCATCTCATCTTCTGTCATCCCCTTCTCCTCCCACCTTCAATCTTTCCCAGCATCAGGGTCTTTTCCAATGAGTCAGCACTTCACGTCAGGTGGCCAAAATATGGAGTTTCAACTTCAACGTCAGTCTTTCCAATAAACACCCAGGACAGATCTCCTTTAGGATGGCCTGGTTGGATCTTCTTGCAGTCCAAGGGACTCTCAAGAGTTTTTGCCAACATAATTCAAAAGCATCAGTTCTTTGGCAGTCAGCTTTCTTTATAGTCCAACTCTCATATCCATACATGACTACTGGAAGAAACATAGCCTTGACGAGACAGATTTTTGTTGGCAAAGTAATGTCTCTGCTTTTTAATATGCTGTCTAGGTTGGTCATAACTTTCCTTCCAAAGAGTAAGCATCTTTTAATTTCACGGCTTCAATCACTATCTGAGTGACTTTGGAGCCCCCCAAAATAAAGTCAGCCACTGTTTCCCCATTTATTTGCCATGAAGTGATGGGACCAGATGCCATGATCTTCGTTTTCTGAATGTTGAGCTTTAAGCCAAGTTTTCCACTCTCCTCTTTCACTTTCGTCAAGAGGTTCTTTAGTTCTTCTTCACTTTCTGCCATAAGGGTGGTATTAGCGGCATATCTGAGGTTATTGATATTTCTCCTGGCAATCTTGATTTCAGCCTGAGCTTCATCCAGCCCAGCATTTCTCATGATGTACTCTGCATATAAGTTAAATAAGCAGGGTGACAATATACAGCCTTGACGTACTCCTTTTCCTATTTGGAACCAGTCTGTTGTTCCATGTCCAGTTCTAACTGTTGCTTCCTGACCTGCATACAGGTTTCTCAAGAGGCAGGTCAAGTGGTCTGGTATTCCCATCTCTCAGAGTTTTCCACAGTTTATTGTGACCCACACAGTCAAAGGCTTTGACATAGTCAATAAAGCAGAAATAGATGTTTTTCTGGAACTTCTTTGCTTTTCCATGATCCATTGGATGTTAGCAATTTGATCTCTGTTTTCTGTGCCTTTTCTAAAACCAGCTTGAACATCTGGAAGTTCACAGTTCACGTATTTCTGAGGCCTGGCTTGGAGAATTTTGAGCATTAATTTACTAGCGTGTGAGATGAGTGCAATTGTACAGTAGTTTGAGCATTCTTTAGCATTTCCATTTTTGGGGATTGGAATGAAAACTGACCTTTTCCAGTCCTGTGGCCACTGCTGAGTTTTCCAAGTTTGCTAACATACTGAGTGCAGCACTTTCACAGCATCATCTTTCAGGATTTGAAATAGCTCAACTGGGATTCCATTACCTCCACTAGCTTTTTCGTAGTGATGCTTCCTAAGGTCCTGTTGACTTCACATTCCAGGATGTCTGGCTCTAGGTGAGTGATCACACCATCATGATTATCTTGGTCGTGAAGATCTTTTTGTACAGTTCTTCTGTGTATTCTTGCCATCTCTTCTTAATATCTTATCTTCTGTTAGGAACATATCATTTCTGTCCTTTATCGAGCCCATCTTTGCATGAAATATTCCCTTGGGTCTCTAATTTTCTTGAAGAGATCTCTAGTCGTTCCCATTCAATTATTTTTCCTCTATTTCTTTGCACTGATCACTGAGGAAGGCTTTCTTATCTTTCCTTGCTATTCTTTGGAACTCTGCATTTAAATGGGTATATCTTTCCTTTTCTCTTTTGCTTTTCACTTCTCTTCCTCTCACAGCTATTTGTAAGGCCTCCTCAGACAGCCATTTTGCTTTATTGCATTTCTTTTTCTTTGGGATTGTCTTGATCCCTGTCCCCTGTACAATGTCACAAACTTCTGTCCATAGTTCATCAGGCTCTCTATCAGATTTGGTCCCTTAAATCTATTTCTCACTTCCACTGTATAATCAGAAGGGATTTAATTTAGGTCATACCTGGTGGCCAAAATATTGGAGTTTTAGCTTCAGCATCAGTCCTTCCAATGAATATTCAGGACTGATTTCCTTTATGATTGAATGGTTGGATCTTCTTGCAGCCCAAGGGACTCTCAAGAGTCTTCTCCAAAACCACAGTTCAACTGAAGCATCAATTCTTCAGTGTTCTGCTTTCTTTATAGGCCAACTCTCACATCCATATGTGACTACCTGAAAAACGATAGCTTTGACTAGATGGACATTTGCTGGCAAAGTAATGTCTTTGCTTTTTAATATGCTGTCTAGGTTACTCATAGCTTTTCTTCCAAGGAGCAAGCATCTTTTAATTTCATGTCTACAATCACCATCTGCAGTGATTTTGGAGCCCCCCAAAATAAATGTCACTGTTTCCATTGTTTCCCCATCTATATGCCATGAAGTGATGGGACTCGATGCCATGACCTTAGTTTTCTGAATGATGAGTTGTAGCCAACATTTTCACTCTCCTCTTTCACTTTCATCAAGAGACTCTTTGGGTCTTCTTTGAATTCTGCATAAGGGTGGTGTCATCTGCATATCTGAGGTTATTGATATTTCTCCCAGCAATCTTGATTTCAGCCTGTGTTTCATTCAGCCCAGCATTTTTCATGATGTACTCTGCATATAAGTTAAATAAGCAGCGTGGCAGACAATATACAGCCTTCACATACTCCTTTCATGATTTGGAACCAGTCTGTTGTTGCATGTCCTGTTCTAACTGTTGCTTCTTGATATGCATACAGATTTCTCAGAAGGCAGGTCAGGTGGTCTGGAATTCCCATCTCTTTAAGAATTTTCATTATCTTCATTACATCCACCATAGTTTGCTCTCATGTCAATCAACAGGGAGGGAACACAACCCTACCCATCAAAAGAAAATTGGATTAAAGATTTGCTGAGCATGGCCCTGCCCAACAGAATAAGACCCAGTTTTAAAATCAGTCTCTCCCATCAGGAACTTCCATAAGCCTCTATCCTTATCCAACAGATGACAGACAGAATGAAAGCCACAATCACAGAAAACTAATCAAACTGATCACATGGACCACAGTCTTTTCTAACTCAGTGAAATTATGAGCCATGCTATGTAGGGCCACCCAAGATGGATGGGTCACGATGGAGAGTTCTGACAAAACGTGGTCCATTGGAGAAGGGAATGGCAAACCACTTCAATATTCTTGCCTTGAGAATCCCATGAACAGTATGAAAAGGCAAAAAGACACTGAAAGATAAACTCCCCAGGTCGGTAGGTGCTCAATATGCTACTGGAGAAGAGTGGAGACATCGTTCCAGAAAGAATGAAGAGATGCAGCAAAAGCAAAAGCAACACCCAGTTGTGGATGTGACTAACGATGGAAGTAAAGCCCAATGCTCTAAGAGGAATATTGCATAGGAACCTGGAATGTCAGGTCCATGAATCAAGGTAAACTGGAAATAGTCAAACAGGAGGTGGCAAGAGTGAACATCAACATTTTAAGAATCAGTGAACTAACATGGACTGGAATGGGTGAATTTAACTCAGATGACTCATTATATCTACTACTGCCCTTAGAAGAAATGGAGTAGCTCTCATAGTCAACAAAAGAATCTGAAATGCAATACTTGGATATAATTTCAAAAATGACACAATGATCTCTGTTCATTTCCAAGGCAAACCATTCACTATCACAGTATTCCAGGTTTATGCCCTGACCAGTAATGCTAAATAAGCTGAAATGGAACAGTTCTATGAAGTCCTACAAGACATTCTAGAACTAACACTCAAAAGAGATGTCCTTTTCATTATAGGGGACTGGAATGCAAAATAGGAAGTCAAGTGATACCTGGAGTAACAGGCAAATTGGACTTGGAATACAGAATGAAGCAGGGCAAAGGCTAATAGAGTTTTGCCAAGAGAATACACTGGTCATAGCAAACACTCTTTTCCAACAACACAAGAGAAGACTCTACACATGGACATCACCAGATGGTCAACACTGAAATCAGATTGATTATATTCTTTGCAGACAAATGTGGAGAACCTCTATACAGTCAGCAAAACCAAGACCAGGAGCTGACTGTGGCTCAGCTCATGAACTCCTTATTGCCAAATTCAGACTTAAATTGAAGAAAGTAGGGAAAACCACTAGACCATTCAGGTATGACCTAAATCAAATCCCTTAAGATTATACAGTTGAAGTGACAAACAGATTCAAGGGATTAGAACTGACAGACAGAGTGCCTGAAGAACTATGGATGGAGGTTCCTGACATTGTATAGGAGACAAGGATCAAGACCATCCCCAAGAAAAAGAAATGCAAAAAGGCACAATGGTCGTCTGAGGAGGCCTTCAGATAGCTGAGGAAAGAAGAGAAGCTACAGGCAAAGAAGAAAAGGAAAGATATACCCATTTGAATGCAGAATTCCAAAGAATAGCAAGGAGAGATAAGAAAGTTTTAAGTGAACAATGCAAAGAATTAGAGGAAAACAATAAAATGGGAAAGACTAGAGATCTCTTCCAGAAAATTAGAGATAACAAGGGAACATTTCATACAAAGATGGGCACAATAAAGGACAGAAATGTTATGGGCAAAAGAAAAGCAGGAGATATTAAGAATAGGTGGCTAGAATACCCAGAAGAACCATACAAAAATGATCTTCATGACCCAGATAACCACAATGGTGTAATCATTCAGCTAGAGCCAGACATCTGGGAATATGAAGTCAAGTGGGCCTTAGGAAGCATCACTATGAACAAAGCTAGTGGAGGTGATGGAATTCCAGTTGAGCTATTTCAAATCCTGAAAGATGATTCTGTGAAAGTGCTGCACTCAGTATGCCAGCACATTTGGAAAATTGAACAGTGGCCACAGACTGGAAAAGGTCAGTTCTCATTCCAATCCCAAAGAAAGGCAATGCCAAAGACTTCAAACTACTGTACAATTGCACTCATCTCACACTCTAGTAAAATAATGCAAAATTCTCCAAGCCAGGCCTCAGCAATACATGAACCGTGAACTTCCAGATGTTCAAGCTGGATTTAGAAAAGGCAGAGGAATCAGAGATCAAATTGCCCACATCTATTGGATTATCAAAAAAGCAAGAGAGTTCCAGAAAAACATCTACTTCTGCTTCATTGACTACACTAAAGCCTTTGACTGTGTGGAAAATTATAAAGTTATTAAACTGTAATTAGAGGTAGAAAAATAGTTTTGTTCTCTAAAAACCTTTCAGGAAGGTAGAATGTGACCATTAATAACAAAGATGTGCCAACAGGTACATTGGAGGCTTTCCCCTAGAATTCCATCTCAACACAGCTTATACTTTGTAGTGAGCACAGGAAATGTGGTTCAGGAAAGAAAAGAGGAATTCACATTTTACTAAGTTTATCATGGGCTTCCCTGGTTGCTCAGATGGTAAATTATCCACCTGCAATGTGGGAGACCTGAGTTTGATCCCTGGAGAAGGAATGGCTACTCACTCCAGCATTTTTGCCTGGAGAATTCCATGGACAGATGAACATGATGTGCTACAGTCCATGGGGTAGCAAATTGTCAGAGATGACTGAGTGACTTTCACTCACTAAGGTTATAAATTCAACTTTCCACATAAAATGGGGTTTCCCAAATAGTAGATCAGGATATATCTTTAGTTACAGAATTTGCATACATGATAATAACTTTCACAAACTGACATTGTCCTCCTACCCCTATACCAGAACATTACTTGCTAGAAGTTTGGCGAGTAAAGTCAGGGAAGAGCTCTAGCTCTGGAAAGGTTAGAAAGCCAGAAGCATGTTCTTCAAGCTATGAGCGTGCTAAGTTGCTTCAGTCATGTCCGACTCTTTGTGACCCCACAGACTGTAGCCCACCCAGGCTCCTCTGTCCATGGGATTCTCCAGGCAAGAATACTGGAGTGGGTTTCTATGCACTGCACAAGGGGATCTTTCTGACCTGGGGATCGAACCTGCATCTTTTACCTATCCTGCACTGGCAGATAGGTTCTTTACCACTAGTGCCACCTGGGAAGCCCTCTGTAAGCTATGTAGGATCTTAAATGAACTGCTGACAACTCTGAAAGATTTATTTTGAAAAATTATAGATGCACAGAAAGTTGCAGTGGGATGTAAAAGAGGGTCCAATTTACCACATATCCAACACTCTCTGTGTTGATATCTTATATAATAACAGCACAATACCAAAATCAGGCAACTATTACTGGTTCAATTCAGAGTTGATTCATAATCTCATCAGCTATGCATGTACTCATTTGGGTGTGTATGTGTAAATTTCCATGCAATTTTATGACATATTTTCCACAATCAAGATATAGAATTCTACCATCACATAGGGCTCCCTTGTGTTAATCTTTACAGCTACATTCACTCCCATCTTTTAATAAAGTCTGCCTACCACTAATCTTTTCACTATCTCTATAGTTTCATTATTTCAAGAATCATATACTGGTTAGATTTTTAAGAAACCTATACATAGGGTCTTCCCTGGTGACCTAGTGTTTAAGAATCTACCTTCCAATGGAGGGGACAGGGGTTCAATCTCCAATCTGGAAACTAAGATCCCACAAGCTGGGGGGCAACTAAGCCCTAGTGCCACAATGCAAGATCTCACATGCTACAACAAAGATCCAATTCAGTCAAATTAATTAATTAAAAAACTGTTATATGTAATATTATGTATGTATTTTATATATATTCACTATATATCAAAGTTTGATATTTGGTTATAGTTTCTCACTCTGGAAAATTTCTTTAAGGTTTATCCAAGTTGTTGCATGTATCAGTGTATTTTCCCTTTTAACTGCTGAGTAGTATTCCATGGTATTGGTATGTTACAGATTGTATAACACACTGAAGGATATTTAGGTAATTTGCAGTTTGGGCCTATTACAAATGAAGTGCTATGAGCACAGGTATACATGTATCTTTGTGACTATAAGTTCTCATTCTTCTGGAACAAATGCCCAAGAATACAATTGCTAGGTCCTATGTAGTGTCCATGGGGAAGGCAATGGCACCCCACTCCAGTACTCTTGCCTGGCAAATCCCATGGACAGAAGAGCCTGGTAGGCTGCAGTCCATAGGGTCGCTAAGAGTTGGACATGACTGAGCAACTTCACTTTCACTTTTCAGTTTCTTGCATTAGAGAAGGAAATGGCAACCCACTCGAGTGTTCTTGCCTGGAGAACCCCAGGGACGAGGGAGCCTTGTGGGCTGCCATCTATGGGGTCGCACAGAATTGGACACGACTGAAGCGACTTAGGAGCAGCAGTAGCAGCATGTAGTGTCCATTTTTAGATTTAAAAGAAATTGCTCAATCAGAATAACTGTGCCATTTTACATCCATACCAGCAATTATGAATAATCTAGTCTCTCCAAATCCTTATTGTATTTGATTTTTTTTTCTTAATTTTAGTTCCTGGATAGATCTGTATTATTATCTCATTGTGATTTAATTGCATTTTCCTAGAATGGCTAATGATTTTGAACAACATTTTCACATACGTATTAGATGTCTATACATCTTTTTCAGTGAAATATTTTCTAACTGGATTATTTGGTTTTTAAACATTGACTTTTGAAGGTTCTTCAGGTAGTCTAGGTAAAACCCTCTGTTGAATATGTAATCTGCAAAGTATTTTTTCCAGTCTGTAAATTTGATTTTTATTTTCTTAAGGGGAAAATATTTCTATATTTGATGAGGCTTAATTTATTAAGTTCTCTTTATGAATGTGTTTTTGGTATCAAATTTGAGAAATCTTCACTTGTTCTAGGTTGTAAAGATTTTCTTTTTTACCTCTAAAATCTCATACTTCTATACTTAAATCTGTTATTCATTTTGTGCTGTTTTATTAAGATGAGAGACATAGGTAGAGGGTTTTTTTTTGTTGTTTGTTTTCTAATATCTTTGGATGTAAAATTGCTCCAAAACAATTTTTCCTCCATTGAATTGCTTTTGTAACTTTGTCAGAAATCAATTGAGTATACTTGTGTGGATCTATTTCTGGTTACTCTATCCGGTTCCATTGGTCTATGTGACATTCTCTGTAACAGTATTACAATATCTGTTTTACTCTACTGTACAACTAGTTTAACTATTCAGTGAGTCTAAACAGTAGAAGAGTAATTTCTTTCAATTTATATTTCTTTTCCAAAATTGCTTTCAGTACTCTCAGGCCTTTCCAATATACACTTTAGAATAAGTTTATCTATGTGTGCAAAAACCTTGCTGGGAATTTGATAGGACCTACATTAAATTTATATATCCTAGGTTGAATCCTCCAATTATTGAGCATGATATGTATTTCCATTTACTTTGGTCTTCTTTTATTTCTTTCATCAACATTTTACACATTGCAGCCTATAGCTCTTGTATATGTTTGTTAGATGTATGTCTAAGCATTTTGTATTCTTTGGAGCATTTATAAATGGTACTGCATTCTAATGTAAGTTTAATGTGTCCCTTATTAATATATAGAAATGCAATTATTTTATGTGTGTGTGCGTGTGTATTTTGTATTCAGCCATCTTGTTGAAACTACTTATACAAGCTTTTTTTGTTGTTGTTAAGATGACTTTTTCTATCTAGGCAACCATGTCATCTGCAAATAAGCATAGTTGTGCTTTTTCCTTAACAAACTGACATTATTTCCTTTTCCCCCCTAATTGTATAGGCTAGAGCTCTCAATCCCATGTAGAATAAGAGCAATAAGAATGGACATCTTTACAATCTTCACAATCTTACAGGGGAAGCACCTGTCTGTCACTACTACCTATGATGTCAGCTGTAGATTTTACTTTTAGATGCGTTTATAAAGTTGAGGAATCTTCCCTCTTCCTAGTTTCCTGATATATATATTTTTATCATTAATGGTATTGGTTTTTCTCAAATATGTTTTCTGTATCAATTGATATGATCATACAGTTTTCTTATCCTATTAATATGATAGATTACATTTATAGAGTATGATATATTAAAAAAATTTCACTTTGTTGCTATGTAGAGTTTTTTTTTCTCTATTTTCTGGATTTAATTTTCTAATATTTTGTTGGTGATTTTTATATCTAGGTTTATGAGAGATTTTGATCTGTAGGGTAATGTTTGCCCCAGAAATTGAGTTTAGAAGTGTTTAGTTAATTTTATATAGACTTTCCAACTGATCATCTTTTAAATGAAAATAAGATTCATGATCTTTCCCTATCTGTAAAATAAACTTTAAAGTTAATTAGAATAAAAATTAAAATAGTGTTTTTAATTTTTTAATAAAAAATTAAAATAGCATTAAAAGGGTTAAGTGAGGACCTTGAATAGAGAAAATGCTCAATGAATGGAAACTAGAGCTGTTTATATTGACCTAATACCCAAAATCGAGAGGGAAAGCTGAAACTCGACAGTGTCCCTCCTTTCTGTACTCTGCTTTGGAGCTTCCTCCAAACTTCATGCTATATTTGCTTACAGGCTTTACTCATGATAATGTCAGAGAGGAAGAAAATTTTTCTCTGTCTTTCTAGGTTCTTTTAGCTGCTCTAAGAATTAAATTGACATGAGACAGATTAACAGTAGTAAATCAAATCTAATTTCATAAATATAGGAGCACCACATACATGAGAGTTTGCAAAACAGAAAGTAAAATAAGGTATATATACTCTCCTGAGCTAAGGAATGGGATGGAGGTCTATGGCTTCCAAGAATAGGAGGTTATTCACAGATGTTTGGTAATTAAATGTTTGTCCTGCCATATAAAGATTGGGCCACTTAGATAAAATTTATCTCTGGTAACAACATTTTAGGGGGGGGGAATCCACAGTTTAAATTGTTCTAAGTAGTTAATGAAGGGGCAGTAGTTTTCTTAAGCCATGGTCTCCATTGCCTTTAGCTCAACATAATCCATATGCCAAAATGGCACAGTTAGGGGAGGCCTGTTCTGAAACACTACAATTAACCATCAAACTGCAACACACTCTTCACCGCTTTCTGTTAATACCACAATTAGGGGTTCAAAAAAATTAAAGAGTAGAACATTTCTGGCAAAAAAGATACATAAATCTAATGTAGAACACCAAGATAAACTAGCCAATACTAAGAGGATTCACATGAGAATGAGGAGGTGGTAGATGGGCCTGCTGGGGTAAAGCAGTTGGAGATTCATTCCCTGTGGACTGAAACTCCAAAGTGTCAATAGCAGGATGATGGAGAGAGGAGGCCAGACCAAGTATTTCTCATTCTCGAAGTCAGGAGACCTCCCTGATTACACATGCACAGAAAGGCTCCTTGGAGGTCAAGAGGGGAGTGATGCTAAGTGATGTTCTACCCATAGGCCCCTTCGGTGAAATCCATCTTGGCTAAGAGATGCATGTGCACATATGGGAGGACCCTGAGATATTATAAATGTGGACTCTGAACCAGGCAAATGAGAATGACTAGCCAAAGGAAACCAGGAAGAAATATCCCATAAAAACAATTCAAAATACCACAAGGGTATGACTCAGCAGCTCTCTCTGAGTCTGCCTGTGTGTCTATCCATAAGTACTGTACTCTTTTTTTCCTCCTAATGCATACTTTACTTGTTTGACTACTTTCTGTCTTTGTAGAAATTGTTTTTCTGCGAAGTTGAAGGGCCAGGGCTCGATCACTGACCACTGGTCTGGTGGTCAGGATTTGATGTTGTTACCACCGTGACCTGACCTCAGTCTCTGTCCAGGAACCAAAAACCTTGCTTCATGCTGCTGCAGGCTGAGGCTATCCATGATTGAGAACTACTCAAACATTAGGAAGACAATGTAAACCAAGAATGAAAAGTATTGCTCACCACCCAGCTCTAAGTCATTGGCCATTGTAGTTACTGACCCACAGTGTACTTTGAGAGGAATTTGGGAAGAGAAACAGGATGAGGAGCACTGTGTTTTGGGAGAATAGGCCCCCTAGATGTGTATCTCAGGAAGAATTTTAATAAACCCAGATTCTTGCATCTTTCCATACAAACAAAAGCACTAAAATCATTAAGTTGAGTTAATCTGTTCTTTGTGAATAGCAGTCATCTTTTTACCAAGAGGTATGTTTGATTGTATGTATTCTATTGCCAAAAAATCATATATAAACTAGGCTTCTCCCTCTTCCTCTTTGGAGCAGTTTCTTTAGAACTACTGAGAGACTGTGTCTCAGGCTATAGTCCTCAGTAAGGTCCCTGAATACAACTTAAATCCACAACTTTTGTGTTGCTCATTTTTCTTTAGGTCAACAGCATCAAGAGAAGAATAAAGAAACTAAGATAAGAGACCCTTGTTAATTAAAAGTGTGATCTAGGTCCAGAAATATCTCCATAACCTGAGTTAATTAGAAATGAAACTCTCAGCTGCCCCCCCATCCAGATTTATTTCATCAGAATCTGCATTTTAATAGAATCCCCAGATGGTTCCAATGCATGTCAACATTTGAGAAAAAGACACTTGCTTAGACAACAGAAGATAGAAATGAATATATGTATGTATATGGATATTCATTTCAACTTCAACTTTCTTTATTCTCTTCTGTTTGAGTTATGACCACAGTGGTTCTACTGGCTTAGCTTGAAAGAAAGGGGGAGAATGAAGCTAAGCTGGTGAACTTACTGCTGAGTTATTTAGAGCTTTTCTTTTTTCTTATCATTTGTAAAGTTTATGATAGCCAAATAGTATTTATGCCTTGAAATTTAAGTACACTGATAAATCCTCAATTTCAAACTCTAAAGACTTATTAAACTTGGCAAATACTTGCTGCTCTTATCTCCAAAGAAATGAACAAAAAGAAGAAAGTTATTTTTTTGCTTGGGGTAATGCATGCCATTGAATGGCACTGGCAGTTAGAAATTTCAGAAATACGCTCCATCTAGGTTCTCTATTCTTTCCACGAATGAAGCACAAAAAGTGAACCTAAAGGCAGTTGTAGGGGAGGAAAAATAATTTTCCTTCTACTTTTTAGGTTTTTGCTGAGACCACACTGTATTAAAAGATAGATTAACAGGAAAAATAAATCGGAAGTATGATAGCATGTATACCTCCTGCATCATTGGGAGAGACTCTGGAAAACTCATTGGCTCCCTAAAATAACCCAACCCACAATTTTAGGTATCATCTCCAGTTAAAAGACAAAAGAAAATGTTGGGGGTGGAGGAGCCAGCTGTCCTTGTTTGTCATTTACTTGCTCAGTTGTATCCAACACATGACTGAGCGACTACAACAGACACTGAGGCACCCTTTTCTGCCTGTGGGGACTTCCTAGGTGGCTCGGTGGTAAAGAATCTGCCTGCCAATGCAGGAGACATTTGACCCCTGGGTCAGGAAGATATGCTGGAAGAGGAAACAGCAACCCAGTCCAATATTCTTGCCTGGAAAATTCCATGCATAGAGGAGCCTGGTGGGCTACAGTGCACGGGGTTGCAAAAAGTCTTTCACTACTGAGGGACTGAGTGCATGCACGCGTGCATGCATGCACGCATGCACGCATGCACGCACGCACGCACGCACACACACACTTTCTGGTATATTAATAGGAAGACTCCCTTACAAATGGAGATTTCCTTTATAAACATAAATGTATCCTTCAAAAGGGTAGTTTCTACTTGGTTTTCAGAGCTTCTTCCCTGTCTGCTGTTTTTTGAAAAATAACCAAAGCAAAATATCCTTATGACAGAGACATATTTTGGGGTGGCAAGTTCTCTTCCCCTTCACAGTTTTGGGGACTGGAAAACAACAAAGAGAAGTATAATTGTAATATATTAGCACAGGAAATCAAACCATGTAAAATATTAATTAAAACACAGTTGACATGTTTTGTAAAGGAGTTACAGTTAAAATGTATGAATTTAAAAATAATATAAACTGCTGTACAATGACCCATAGTCTCCCTTTGGATTTTCCATTTCAAATATAAATTTGTCTAATGAAAGTGGAATTGCTCAGATTTTCTGTGCTGTCTTTTTCATTGTTGTTCTTTTTTCACCTTAATCTTCTAGAGGTCACCCTGGGAAATAATAATTAGAATAGCAAGGTTTTTCTAACCTTTCAAGCCAGAATCTGTGTGGAATCTATTGGCTAAACTTTTAGCAGAATAAACAGTGAACATACTTCATGTCTCTCCTGTGCTGTTCATTTGTGGGAAAAGGTTTAGCATTAGTGTCAATTCTTTAACTAAGAGTAACCTTGAAATAGAACTATACCTCTGCAAACTCAACTATTTTGTTTTCCAAGTTCCTTTTTTGTTCAGTAAGTTTAAAAGTGTCTACTTCTGACTCTACTCTCTTTTTGCAAATGACCCTGAAAATATTTGTGTGTCAGTATCACTTAGCATTTTCAACTACAGCCTCAGTGACATGCTGGGCATTGATGGGTTTTTAATACTAATGATGTCAACTCTTCTCTCCTGCAGGGAATCAAAATCATACATCTAACTCCCTTACTCTGGCAGATTTCTCCCTTAACTAAAACAAGCAACGTATTCGTGTCCCAATGGACTCCCATTTAGAACTATGGTATTTTTGTGAGAAAATATAAGAGCTGAAAACCCTGCACCTTGAGTTTAACCTAAGTGTCTTTCTTTAAATGCACACCTTGAAGTAAAACAAAATGTTACAATAACTACCTCATTGCTGTATAAAATATACTATTTAATACTCTTACACAGTGCTTGCTTCATTTCTCAAAACTTTGTTTGTGTTTTTGTAATTGAAACTCAAGTTACTTAAATTGACTATATCCCCAATTCTCTGCTAGCCATGAACTGAGTAATTATAAAGAAATAAAAGCATCCATGCTATATATTTCAGTACCAAAAGGTCTTGCAAGGGATAATAGAAAGCATCTTCTGAGAGACTCAAACAGCATCCTTCACACCAGAACAACATCCACTCCAGATAAGAATCTGCTAGAAAGAGGTGGGGCCCCAAACTTACCAAGCATCCTATTCTACTGATGAACAGTTTGAATGGATAGAAAGGATTTATTTATAATGAATACTTAGATGTTAGGCCACTGGTTCTATCTCTTAGAACTAAACAGAAAAGTATAATCTCCCTTCTGAATTACACAGTCTTAAAACATTTGAAAATTTGTATAGGTTTCTTCCTTCTCTAGGATTAAGATCTCATTTATTATTTGACAGATCCTCAGGGTACAAAGTTCCTGGCACATAGTAGGCAGTTACAGATACCCGTTGGATGAATGTCATGTTCTTCAAGTCATATAGAGTGGAAATAAAACTCCCTTCCTATGTTTACTATGCTTCTATTTTGTAAATTTGAATTTGAGTCATCTGACAAACCTGTAGATTTCTCCTTGCTCAACTTTACTTTAGTCATTCCATATTTATTTCAATAGAGAGATTCATTATTGCAGAGCAATAGCATACTTTCTGAGCTGTGTCATTATTAAATTCAATAAACATGCCTTTACAATTCATCAGAATCATGATAAAAAATTTGAGGATCCCAACTATAGAACAAGACAATAGACATCTATCCATTACCCTCACTGGTATTTGGCAAAGAGGTTAGAATGCTCATAATTCTATTTACTCATCAACTTAAAAATTTGCTACAATATGCATTATATGAAAGTATGTTAAAGTTTTTCAACTCAGAAATATAGTTCCAGTAAATAAGTAACATTAGTTCAGCAAGACTGGTTGTTATTGAATTAGTGCTGGTTCTTAGTACCCCTAAAATTCCTATATGATTACTCTAATACCTTTGTTTAAGAGTCCATTTTCTAACATTTTTTTCTAGAGAAGATTATTTTACTTAATTTATAAATCTTGGAATTCATATTTTTTGAAAACTGCAAACTTCAGTTTTGATTCTATTCCCAGTCTCCATGATTTCTTTAATATTTCCAACAACCAATCCTATGATGTAAGAGAAAGAGAGGTACAGATATAAACATATATTTTTATACTATTTTATTAATCTATACAAGCCTAGCGTTTATGATGAAATTAAATTACATATGTAGTCTCTTCATGTACCCCTATCTCATTTGTTTTCCTCATTAAAGCAAGTTGTTATCTTTCTCATTTTCAAGAACATCTTTGATGCAGCAAAATAAAACTGAGTTCTGTTTAATTTTGTTTTCTATAAACATCGCCTCAATTGTAGGTCTCTCTTTTTTATGACCAAAACAAAATTTAAAAACCTTCTGTTTCTGGTTGTCTCATTTATAGTCTAATCTCACTGTCAATATCCTTTGAGGTTTAAGTCAGTATTTTTTATTTGCTTTTCAGTTTCTTGATCCTTTAAAAATCTAAACTGATGGAATAGCAATCTATATGATTCTGGAAAAATTTTCAGCTCCTTGTTTTCCTTTTACTATTTCTTAGATATTTTAACATTACTTTGTTATTTTGCAAACAGCTCTATCTTCAACCTATCTCTTTTTATTATTTCAGTCCATGCTGTGATGCTTTTTATTCTGTGAAATTCTTAACATATTTCCTGAAGTTCACATATCTGACTATATATCCTAATAGTGCCCAGTGTTAGTCACTCCGTCGTGTCTAACTCTTTGCAACCCCATGCACTGTAGCCCACCAGGCTACCCTCTCCATGGGATTCTCCAGCCAAGAATACTGGAGTGCATTGCCATTCCCTTCTCCAAAGGATCTTCCTGACCCAGGGATGGAACCCAGGTCTCCTGCAATGCAGGCAGATTCTTTACCCTCTGAGCTACAGCAAAGATCCTTTACATCCTACCATGTATTTATATTTTTTCATCATGATCAGTTTGTGCCAATAACTTAGTGCCATGCTCTAACTCTTGTTCAGTAAGCGTTCATTAGTCAAACAGACCAGATCTTGAAATTCTTGACTTTCGGCCATGCAAATAAAAAAAAGATCAATTCTTCTGCTTTAATTGAATACAACTTCCAGTCAAAATGTAAAATTTTATTTCACCTGTGTATTTTCCTTCATTGCTAAAACTGAGCTAAACTGTGCTTTCTATCATTCTAATAATCTTTACTAAGTTCATTCATGAATTTATCTTGATTAGGCGGTCATGTTGCACTAGTAAATTAAGCATAACATGTAAATTGCTTATAAGAAACAACACAGAAAGTATATTTCCTGCTCATGATACATGCTGAAGTAGGTCTGGTAGTGAGGAGAGTTTCCTTTTCCATGTAGTTATTCAATTTCCAGGTTGATAGGATCTCTACTACCTGGAATTTCACAAGTTACTGATTCACTGTGTGCCAGCTAGAAAATCATGTGTATATTTTCAATGCTCTGTCTCAGAAACATTATACATCATGTATGTCTGTAATTTATTGCTCAGAACTAGGTATATCATTAGTCTTGCCTAATTGCAAGAATTGGGGTATAAGTTGGATATCTAGTGAGTACTACTGTCCTAACTGGGTTTGTAGATTACTTTGCATCTATGTACTTCCTTACATCCAACTTCTCTGTCTAGAATTGTTTCTTCAAAGCAAGAGCCATATTCTGAACTCTATTTCACTGAATTTCTGGCCTAACTATGAAAATACATATACTTACTTTTACAAAAATATCAGGTCTTCATTTTATTTGCATAGTTTTGGTAAACAATTATTGACACTCTATATATCATATCTTTATATCTCTATATGACCTTCCACATCCTTGCTGCCATGATATTTTATATGACATATCTCCTTCTTTTATGAAGACTAGATTGTTTTAAAAACTCTCTCCTCTGATATTTCAGCTAAAGTTATTTTGATCAGACAAATGCTTTTCTAACTACATTATTCTGCATACTGTAAGATCCAATGTCTTCAACAATAAGAATTTTAAAAACCTATTTTTAACTTCATATCCACAGCCATCTGTTCACTGCTCATAATACATGTTCTTTCAAATTTTAACCTTCAATTGTAAGTGGCAAATATTCTACATATGTTCCCAAATGCTTCTATTTACTATTATATTTACTAATTTGCTCATCAATATCACCAGAAAGACAGTCAAGATTTCTTTGTTCATTTATTCATTCATTCTTCATGTGTTAGCTAATTTAGCAAATGCAGATTGAGAATTAACTCTGTGCCAGACATTGTAATAGTGTTAGTATAATCTTCCCAATAGAGTTTAAAAAAAAATGCTGAAGGTAAGTATAAAGTAAGGATAGCTGATTAAATACATATATCTATTTTGTTGCCTAATAAAATTCTACCAAATGAAAAATAATGTGAATTTTAAATAATTAACCCAAAAAAGTGAAAAGAAAGAGAAAAAAGACAATAGCATCACAACTGTGGAAGCTGGAAAACATTAAAAATGAGTGAGAATATACATAACAAAGTTTAGAAACCTGAACAAAAAGGGTCAATTCATAGCCAATTTAATATTTTCCATAGAATATTGAACATCACTAGGCAATCTTAGATGCAGGGTGAAGGACAAAGATAGACTAAGGAAAACTATTAATAGCTGAAAACCTGTTCAAGAATCACTCTAGAATCCGAATTCCTTTCTCTGCTTTGCTTAGCAAGGTGATTTCATCTTCATTTTGCAAAATAAATGTATGTTTATTGTGGGGATAAAAAGTTAAAAAGACTAAGTAGCAACAGAGCCTTATAATAGGCAAGTTAGGCACCATACTTTAGACTGGAGTAAATGTGAGCATTCCCATAAGGGGTGCTCATTTATATTTGGTACCCTTCCTTCACTAGGTGACCAGAACACTGAGGCCAGGTCTTTACTCTCCATGAAAAATATTTGAAGAGTCTTCTATCAGGAATTTTAGCAATCTAAAAGAAGGGAAGAGATGGAACAGTACTGGACAGAAAGGTAAGGAAAAAAAGAAGAAAAGAAGGAACTTGATAGTGCATCCTCAATTAAAACATTGTTAAATCACTCCATACTAAAGCTTGTATCTGCATTTTCCACTCACAAGCTCAGCGCTTTCACAGGCTATATAGTGCTACAGTCTTAAATATGAGAAAGCAACAAAGAATACTAGAAAGATTTGAAAGCTACTGATAGGCAAGGTGCTAATCAAAACAGATGAAAAAAAAGAAAACATTATTTCAAAAACTCAACTACATACAGAAGAAAGAAAATGTGAAAATAATATATACCAGAAAGATATAAGATAAAGGAGCTATGAACAAGAAAGAAGTCCTTTGGTAAAGAAACATTCAGCAAATTTAAAAGAACCTTGCACATTAACATTTTGGTGTAGGTGCTAAAATACGCAATAATGCATTCTAAGTAAACGCTATAGATATCTCCTAGATATTATGGGAAAAAATGAAAGAGATGGATTATAGGAGACAAAAGAGCAGAATATTAGGTCTTTCCAACAGACTCAAATAATGCCCCCAAATTGGACTTCTGGGTAGGAAAATAAAAAAAGGAAGGGAATATTTTATTGGCTTCCCTGATAGCTCAGATGGTAAAGAATCAGCTTGTAATGCAGGAGACCCTGGTTTGATTCCTGAATGGGGAAGATCGCCTGGAGAAGAGATAGTCTACCCACTCCAGTATTCTTGGGCTTTCCTTGTGGCTCAGCTGGTAAAGAATCTGCCCACAATCTGGGAGACCTGGATTCGATCCCTAGGTTGGGAAGATCCCCTGTAGATGAGAAAGGCTACCCATGCCAGTATTCTGGCCTGGACAGTTCCATGGACTGTATAGTCCACGGGGTTGCAAAGAGTCGGAGACGACTGAGTGACTCACATTTTCACTTTTCACTTTCAGGGAAGACAGAACCAAACATCATGCAGAAATTATTGAAAACTGGGGGCAAAAAGAAGCTTCTAAAAGATTCTAGAGAAAGAAAATGAGTCCTAAGCAAAACATCAGGAATCAAATGGCATTACTTCTTTGCAATTCTAAAAATGATTTATGAAAGGTGGTATTTCCTACCTAAAATTCTATAATGACCTAATATATCAATTAAGCATTTCTGGAGAATAAAGATATTTTAATATGTACAAAGTTCCAAAAATTTACCTATAAAAATCTTTTCTCAGAAGGAGTCAAAGTACTTACTACTTGGGAAACAAGAGTTAATTACTAATATTATACTTCAGACTATTTAGGGGAAAAAAAGTATATATGTAAGATATAGTACCATTCTCTTTAATGCAAACTTATATCTAGCTTTGGGATTTTGATTTTGATTTCATGGATACTTGAAAGTGAAGACAATATTAATGGCACCTTTGCTTTTTTGTGTTTTTCTTTTCCTATTTAATCTTATTGGTATTTTTTTCACTTCAGTACATATATGAATAAAATTATTTGAATAAACACATGTTTTCCATGGTCCTTGAAGTTCACATAACTCATTTTTAGTCACTAGAAAAGTTCATTAATACTTTTTTGTGGAAAAATCACTGAAGCTTCCAAAGTTTCTGAAAGAGGTTTCACCTTTAGGGCCTCCCAAACACTATATGGACAGTAGAATAAACTCTAGAATGGACTAGTAAGATGAAAAGTAAAGAAATTCTGTTGGATTTCTCAGATTGTTCCCTCAAACAGAACATGATAAAATCTGATCATGTATTTACCTACCAAATACCATGAGTCTCTATTTTTTTCTTGTACTTGGTATTAGGCATCCAAGTAGAAGTGGAGAATATTATTGCAGGCTATTCCCTTTTGATTGAAAGATTGGATCTGGGAAAGATTGAAGGTGGGAGGAGAAGGGGATGACAGAGGATGAGATGGCTGGATGGCATCACCGACTCAATGGACATAAGTTTGAGTAAGCTCTGGGATTTGGTGATAGAGAAGTCTGGCATGCTTGCAGTCCATGGGGTCACAAAGAGCTGGACACGACTGAGTGACTGAACTGACCTGATCATATAATGCCAATGAGAGCGATAAATTTTGTTGCCTCCCCCCACCCCCAGGATACAGTGCCTCCAAAATTGCTTACACAGTCAATAAATGTGAATATGTGAAATAATGGATGGATAAATGAAAGAAACAGAGCAGTATGATAAAGAAGCCCTCTAATGATGTGCAAAGGAGATTCCAGGATTGACAGATACATGGGGCAGCCCATCCAGATTGTAATACAGGTGAGATGATTCTGAAAGAGACTTTTTCATATAGATTAAGTCTTCAGAAGACCTGTTGCACCAAAAGGCCTTGAGAGATGATACAGGCAGTTAGCAAAAGCTTGGGTTGAATTAGAGACATTCACATATGAAAACTGAACAAACAAAAAAGCAAAATTAACTCCAGAAGAAAAATCATAGAGTGAACAAGGAAGAAACCGCTAAGCCCTTATTCTCAATAGTGAGAAGTCAAGAGGTAATGTTCCAAAACTAAAACTAAATGAACAAAAACCCAAAACAACAATAAAATCCCAAAAAGAACTAATAATAGAAGGCCATTATCTGGATACACTGAGTCAATTTTCAAAGTAATCAGCTAAAAGAAATAGAAGCAATTGCTGCTGAGAAGGAATGTCAGTGGGATGCTGTTTCTCAAAATTAACCTGTTGAAACACTTGACACTTTTTACTATGTGCAAGGATAACTGATAAAAGTAGAAACTTCCAAACAAATAAACAAAAGAGGATTAATGTGTTTGAGGATGGCCTCTGTTTGCCAGGCACATGCCCTCAAACTTAATTCCACTGCAGGAAAGTGTCTACATCCATTTTCCTTTGGAACTCTCACCACTAGTTACCTTTTCCTTCTGAGGTTAACACCATTTTTTCAACCTTCTCCTGACTGCAGAATCTCATTATTGTTCCATTAGATGTTGAAGGGTTAGTTCTTCTTTATTGATAATGTTTTATAATTTGTGATGAAACTACATCCTTGACTCTTTTGTTTCCATTTTTTCTCATGGTTTTTCATCTCCCAAGCTGCTGAGAATTATCATGAACTTTTTAAACATAGCATTCTTTCTGTATTTCATCCTGAATTACTTTTGCATTCTTTGGGCTAAGAGTCTTCCTCCCAATGCAGGAGACACAGGAGACACAAGTTTGATCCCTGGTTTGGGAAGATCCCCTGGAATAGGAAATGGCAAGCCACTTTTAGTATTCCTGCCTGGAAAATTTCATGGACAGAGGAACCTTGCTGGCTATAGTCCATGGACACAACTGAGCACACACACCCACGTGCACATGCACACCAGGAACTTTACTTGTTACCTTTTACATTTGTTTTATATCAAAACAAGCTTTGTTCCAAGTCTACTAATTGATAACAATTCAAGTAGGAATAAAAACATAGCACCTACATTTCAAGTTATTGAAGTGAATAGATTCATGCATATATTCTTGTGCTTTTTTCACATCTCTCTTTCCAATATGTCCACAAACTATCAAGACATATTCGTGTGTTTTCTCCATATCTACTCCTTTCCATTCCTAGAGCAGTCTTGAGAAAGACATCCCAGTTCTGTACCAACTAGTGGAATACTTAAGCAATTTATGCAATCTCTTTAACCCTTGGTTCTTTATCTGTAAATTGGAGATAATAATAGCATTTAAATCACAGAATAAATGTTAATTGATGTAATACATGTAAATGTTTTTAGCCCATTTTCTGACACGGATGCACACTGCTTTTATTCTTAAGGCGGTAGAAGAATAGAAAATATATTTCCAAAGAGAAAAAGAAAAGTAAAAATAGGTAAAACAACAAAGAAAAGGAAAAAAATTAGTATGTTAGAAATGGTACAAACTCAAGGTTTATAGAACATTTGCTTTTATCCATTCATCATGCCTGTGTGGCTGTGATCAGATTCATTTTTTCACATGATATTTATGATTTTTTTCCTCTCTTTGAGGAAACTTTTCAAAAACCACTTTCTTGCAGGTAGGTCACATTTAGTAATATTTTCAAATATTGTTGCAACTTTTAAAACAGTTGCATTTCTACAGGCTAGACTAGAAAGTGAATTTCTGTCAAACAAATCAGGTTTTTGCAAAGAATTCTAATTTAATTCAGGGATGTGTTTCCACCTTGCTGATGACAATGTGCAATAGAAGATGCCAAGATCTCAGCTTCAGCTATCATCAGCACAAATCGGGAAGAGTCAGAGATGCAAGAGTCAGCTCTTCACATAATGTTTTCTTTTTCTTTTTTCCAGGATGCAACAGATGTGAACAGCAGGGAAACAACTTTTATGTCTCTAGCAGAATTCCATTAATTTAAGTCTTCAGAGACCACTTTCCAACTTTGTCATTGATTTTCTAATTCCTTTTTGGCAAGTATCTATAATGTGTATTGCCAAAGAGTAGGTTTACTCAGGTATATAGTCCACCAAAAAGTACATGCTGTGTAAAGTTATATCTTTATATTCCCTCATAGTAAAGAAATCAATTTAGACGTAGGCAAAGCGACATTTATAAAATATAATGTTGTCCTAAGTATCATATTTTAATTTCAAATGTGGACAGAAAGACTCTATTATTCAGTCTTGTGCATTTTCATGTTAATTATTCACTGGAAAGAAAACAATGCTAAAAAGTACACACTCTAAATATGTTCATGCACATTTCGGTTTGGCTTAATTTTTATCTCACTTTAGGCTTTTTAATTGAAACTGATTCATCCTTCTAAAAATATTAATGGAAAGGGTTACAACCGAACTCAGAAAAGTGCTTTAAAGGCTCTATAACCTTATAACCTTTAGCGCTCCCTAGAACATTTTAAGCTACTCTTTAAAAAAAAGAAATATGGAATGTTCTGCCCACACATAAGCATATGGGCCTCCCCAGTGACTGAAATCATGGGAAATTTTTCATTTTACCCCCACAGCTTCAGTTAATGCATGTAATAGAAATGGATATTAGAAATCTATTCTCATTTATTGTAATATGAATGCAAGCAGAGAAAACACTAAAAATCTGCAGTGTCTGCACGTTTCCTAGCACTCTGGCTTGTGGGAGAGTAGGAATTATTTATGGACATTCTGGCACAGCTCTGATATTTAAAGGGCTCCATGTTCTTCTCCATCAGGAATTGCAAGTTTTAAAGTGTCCTATAGAGATCTCCATGAATTAACCTTCTTAAAAGTAAAGGGAAAACAAATCTGCTTTTTCATGGATTAAAAAGGACTTAGATCTGTGATGTTGGTGTAAGTGTTCTATTTGCATTTCTTTATACAAACTTACCATCTGATTTTATTAAAGAGAAATAGAGGTAGTTATCTTTAGTAGGGAAGATTAGTGAGAAACAAAACTATTCTGGCATTCAAGATTGCCTAAAATCTCTTGTTTATGCCTGTATTTTTGTATTATTTGTTTGCCACATACACAGAAAAGCAGGAAAGCAATACATTTTTCCAAAGAACTAGCTTACCTTTAAAAAAATATGCTGAAAATAGTGGAATTAATGGTCTCTTAAATAAGGAGTATCTTCCCTGGCCTATTGGAATAAAAGGTAGTTAAATTGATATTCTAATTTTTAACTGATTATAAAGTAGGTCAATTTCTACAGGCCCATTCCAATCACCAATGGTTACCCACATGTACATTTTCTTTATTTTTTTCTTTTTTTTCATATTGAACTCTAGGACTATAGAATAGTATCCAAAATAAATCTGCCAAAAGTCATCTGACCTTAGGGACAGAGCCAAGTGTTGCTATCAGAATAAAGATGAACAAACAAAGAAAACACAAAGACTTGAGCAAGCAGGTGAGCCTTCCCACCTTAATTCATACAACTGAACATACAGCAATACAATTTTCAATGGGAATAAACTAGAAATCTATGTAGAACAGGATATGAAAAAATGGGACAGGTAAGTAAAATATTTAACATTACTATAACATGTGTAGTTGGGAAGAAACAGCTATTTTGCTGAAGAAGGAGATTCTTTATCTAGATAGTAGAAACCTTTGTTGATTGACAATACCTTTAAAGATATCTGAGGAGGGGTTTGGGAATGGGCAGGTATCTATAGAATTAAAATATCAGCTTTCCATTGCCTTTGACAAAGAATAATTACTTTCATTGTTAATATCAACCTTCAGAGGAATCCCCCTGATATTAGAATAAATGGAAGACCTCTAATCATATTCTTTTTTACCTGTATATACTTTATATTATATAGCATAGGCTTTTTACTTGGTATATGCAATACAGGTATGAAATACAGATTTAAACGTATTCAAGATATTGTCTGAGGAAAGAAAAAACAAATTTAGAAGAATAACAAAAATACTGTCTGAAACATTTTTGGTGCTTTTGCTTACCAAATTCTTTTCCTCTTTTGCAAAACTCAACCCACAGAATAAATCTTATATGAAAATATAAGGTATTCTCTCAAACTCTTACTGCTCCCATATTGTCAGTTACCCCAAATGGCCCTACTTCAAACTGGCAGTGTGTCTAGACAGTTATCTAAGCAGGTTTTTGTCTTTCTTTGGTTATACTATAAAGCAAATTCTCTATTACTTTCCAGTAAAATATTACCTGAAGAGTGATACAGAAAGAAAAACACCAATAGAGTACACTAACACATATATATGGAATTTGGAAAGATGGTAATGATGACCCTGTACGCGAGACAGCAAAAGAGACACAGATGTGTAGAGCAGACTTTTGGACTCTGAGGGAGAGGGAGAGGGTGGGATGATTTGGGAGAATGGCATTGAAACATGTATACTATCATGTAAGAAACGAATCGCCAGTCTATGTTCGATGCAGGATACAAGATGCTTGGGGCTGGTGCACGGGGATGATCCAGAGAGATGATATGGGGTGGGAGGTGGGAGGGGGGTTCAGGATTGGGAACTCATGTACCCCCGTGGCGGATTCATGTCAATGTATGGCAAAACCAATACAGTATTGTAAAGTAAAATAAAGTAAAAATAAAAAATTTTTTTAAAATTTAAAAAAAAAAGAGAGAGAGAGAAAGAGTGATACAGGCTTAGTATGTGATCTTCAAATTAGATTGCTGTTTTGAAGGCAAATTACTCACCCACACTATCTGTCTTTTCCCTTCTGTGTAGTCATGTCCTAATTTAATAAGATAATGGAAATATTTGGAGATTGCCTTCAGCATAAGGCAAATAAACAAATACTACATTGTTAGAAAGAGGTGTACAATATACACCTGAAACAGAATTATATATATTTAATGGACAAATAAACATATGTTTGAAGAGTGTTTGAAATCATATTTGACATTTGCAGAATTAAACACAGGGGAAGTATCAGTGTGTGTTTGCCTCTAGAATGAATACATTTGATTTGATAAATCATAGTACCATTTCAGCTTTCATTTTCTGTAATTCTCTGATTATGTACTTTCAAAAATTGATAAACAAGGAGTAATAAGCAAAGACCTAAATTATCATAAATTGTTGCTAATATTTTGAATTCAGAGTTCCAGGATATAGAGCTTACCACTGGACATTTTAGCTCTTAATTCCATACTACTGATTTCAGCCATTACAACCAAGAAATCGACCTTTACAAGCAATGATTCCACTTCTCATCTGGAGCCCAGAGCTTCATGGTTTTCCCCCGCCCCCACTAATACTTGTATTGATTATAGTCAATGTTGCAAATGGAAAACCTTCTAAGTTAAACAAGTTGCATTAACTGATTTATCGTGTACCTTTATTATGAGACAGTGAAAGTGTTAGTCACTCTATCATGTCCAACTCTTTGTAACCTCATGGACTATAACCCTCTAGGCTCCATGGAATTCTCCAAGTGAGAATACTGGAGTGATTGCCATTCCTTTCTCCAGGGCATCTTTCGACCCAGGGATTGAACCTGCATCTCTTGCATTGGCAGGCGGATTCTTCATTATTGAGTCACCGGGGAAGCCCTGACTTCTTCGATAAGCTAGTTTCTTCCTGGAGAGTCATGCATTCCTGTTGTCTTGGCACTGATGCTTTATCACCTTACTGAGATAAGTTATGTTTTCAGTCATAACAAAATAAAGTAACTCCAAGTAAAATGCATTCATATATGGAGCTTTAAAAAATCTCAAGTAACAAATCAAAGTAATAGAATTACTCATCTGAGAGAGAGGAAGAAAATAATAAAGAACTTTTCCTTGTTTCCATCCTTGTTCTTTCTGGTTTGGTCACTACTGTTTCCTCTGCTCAATGAATTTAACATAATCAGATATGGTAAGGATGTGATCTGTGCAAACTTCTTTTTGTCTCTCATATAAATGAAACCTGTAATAAGTAAAATATTGTTAAAAAGATGGAGGCATAGGCAGGATAATATAAAATATTATAAAACCTGAATATAATTGTAATAATTGTAAATCCAATTATGTTGGATATTCTTGAGAGTCATTTGAAAACACTAGTGGACAAAATAGTGATAGAATAGTTCCTTCTTTGGAGATGAATTATTAGTAATGTAAAAGCATACTAATGAATATTCATTGAATAGGCATAGAATTAATAATAGCTGCATCTTTCTAGGAATCAAGCAGACATCTTTAGCACAAATCTACAGAAAAAAAGCCACTGGAACTGAAGTCATCATCAGATGATGTCACCACCCTTCAATAAAACTTTAGAAGCAGGCAGATAAGTTAAATAGTTCATAAGAAATGTTCATTGAATAGCTTTAGCCATTTTTAGAGCTCTTTGAAATAACTGGAAACAATATCATATGGTACAATGGCTAAATTAGAGAAAACTCAGTCACAAAAGGCAAATGTTGACAAACAGAAAGTCTAGAATAAGAAAATACATGAGAAACTCATTCTGAAAACATATCTCAGGTTAGAACAGTAGTTTTTGTTTTAATTCTTCTGAATTCTTTGGTCTCTCTCTCTCTCTCTGTCTCTCTCTCTCTCTCTATATATATATATATATATATGTACATATAATTCTTCACATATCCCAGCAGCAGACTTTGGCCTTGGGTCTGTCTCAGCAGAGTACGGAATGAGAGTGATTAGAGTGGTTGAAGATGGGGTGGATGACTGATGAGGCAATTTGCCCTTTCTATATCCACACAAGCTTTCAGGAATCTAACCTTCTGTCCTGAAAAGAAAGGCAGCAAAATCCCTGAAATGTGACATTTTCCAAATAGAACAAACTGAAAAACCCAATTATATTTTCATTCACTCATTCTTTCTTTCTACTACCCTCCTTCACTGTAACTAAAATCAGAGGTGTGGTTATAATCTCTCCATAGGACAGTCAGTTTCTAATTGCATCCATTTTCAGTTATGTTTGATGAAGCAGCTTTCTTCAAATTTCCATCCAGTCTATGTAAAAACCAGTTGCATTTGATCTCCACTTTCAAATGATAACATTCTGTATTGTGCTCAATTTTAGAGGTAAATGCTACAGCAAAAGAGAATAGTTTCTGGTCAGAGAGTTTGCAGGATGAATATAATTTGCCCTGAGTGAAACCAGAATGAATATCCATGAGATACTCATCAGTCCCCTTTTTAGCTCAGTTTCTGACAAAGGCAGATAGAATAGTGTGAACACGTTTATTTTCCATGTGACCTGGTCAGGAACTTGGTAATGGCAGTGGCTGACATTTCTTAGGGAAAAAATCTAACAACTTAACTTTAATTGAGTGCACTGCAAGATAGCCACCAACATGATTTTATTTTTCGAAGATTTCCCAGGATGGGAGAAATGTTCATAGATAGACCTGACAAGCATAGTGATTGCTTTTCCTTTGGGTAATAAAACCAGCTACATTTTTCTTGCTTTTGCCTGTAGTTCCTAAATGCAAAAGAAAAGCAATTGTCACATGAAATATATGCCTAAGGTTACCCTCCCTGCATTAGTCAATAAGCATCTATTTCTCTTTCCATTCCAAGTTTCCTTTTGAAAGGACAGTAAAATTCCAGGCTATGTAATATATGTCTCTCAAATAAAATATTTGTGAGACTCAGTAGGTTTCTATTTAATCTGTTTTAGTGACTCTAATCTAGACTGAAGTCAGTTTTTCTCTAATTATAACAAGAGAGATTACCCTAAGCTTATTATTTTAAAGGAAAAGGACTTGGAAACAAAAATTCTCACAATCACCTTCTAACAGTTATTCTCTTTCATTTTTGAAGCTTAAATATAAATCAAGCATCTGAGACAGATATTTAACTGATTTAAGATTTATGTAAAAAATCCTTATCCTCTGTTTAAAATTTGTATTTCTTACTTACAAATTTTTCATAGATGTTTCCTCTTTGCTTCACACAGGAAATTTAACTTAATATACCACTGTTTCCTACTTAATATCCATAAGTGATAAAAACAAAGTTATATTATGACCTAGGTTTTAACTATTTATACTAAATCTCAGGTTGAGAAGAAAAAGTGAAGTCACTCAGCCGTGTCTGACTCTTTGCGACCCCATGGACTGTAGCCTACCAGGCTTCTCCATCCATGGGATTTTCCAGGCAAGAGTACTGGAGAGGGTTGCTGTTTCCTTCTCCAGGAGATCTTCCTGACCCAGGGATTGAATTTAATATCCATAAATGATTAAAACAAAGTTAAATTATGATCTAGTTTTTAACTATTTATACTAAATTTCAGGCTGAGAAGAAAAAGGATACCTCAAATGCCTTTGAGAAAAAGTAATGAGTTTGATTAGGTAGTAAATATTCAGTTTCCATCTTGGCATATCGATCAGTAACTCCATTTCTCACTCTTATACGAAAGGCCACCTGCCTGGATCTAGTGGATTTTTTAATTTAGAGAGTCTTCAATAAACATGTGTTTAATGAATAAATGAAAAGATTAATTTGTGGAGTATATGCCACACAATGTCTTTCCAAGTATGCACGTATACTGAAACACACTTCCTCACATACATCAGGAACTGTATGCTAAAATGCAGAGAATCCAATGTTGAATGAGGTAGAAATTATCTCAGCTATGTCATTCCCAGTGAGGATGAAAAATCATAAACATATTTTTTAAAAAGACAAAAAAAATTACAATTTTTGATAAATTCAGTAAAATCAAATCAGGACAGAACTGGAGTGGGAGTGATCACATATTTCCTTTAGAGTTAGGGAAAGTCTTCCTGAGGAAGTGAATCTCTAAGTTGAAATCTCAAGGAAAAAAGGAGCTAGTCATTCCAATCTCTAGGTAAAAAGGAACTAGCAAATTCTGGAACATTCATACTCTAGAATTACTTTTCTCCAGCAATGTTCTTCCTATGTGAGGCTCTTGAGCAGAGAACTGAAAAGGAGCCCAAAAGAAAAGGTGAGAAAAAGTCCTGGCTTTCACAAATAAAAATATATTAAATTCTGAAAACTAAAGATGAATAAGTATTACATGGATCCTAATAAAATTTATGTAGTACATTTTAAAATATATTGAATTTCACTTAAAAGAAAAATTAATCACTTGCAATTAGCATCTGTTCATTAATAACAAGTGTAGCCAAATTCAACTAAGTTTCTATATTGATCATGCTGTAAAATTGCCAAGGTCAGATTTCTGAACTTCCACAGGGCATTTGAAATCCTATAGTGTGCATAACTGAGGGAAACATATCTCAGGGAATAATAAAGTTATGTAGGTATATAATTGACAATTTGTAATAATGCTAAATTAAGAGATTTTTTCCAGTGACATGCTGTAGAAGCCCACCTCCCTATTTTAAGTATTAAATAAGAAACCCAGATAATGACACAGGCATTACTGGTAGCATCTATGACCTCTAGAAGGAACTAGAGTATTACCAGCTAGAAAGAATGTTTACCAACAGGTCTTTCTGTAGCTTTTACCTCTGCACTCCAGTTTGATCATCTGGAAAGGTACAGAATACTTTCAATCCTTCTTCTATGTAACATCCCCCTGAACAATTGAGGGAAAATATCAAATTGACACCCATTTTTTTTTTAGGTTAATGATTCCTTATACCCTTGCCTCTCTTATTTTTTACCATTTTGGTTAAGCTTCTCTACACACACTTCAGTTTACCTATACGCAACTTAAGGTGTGGTTCCAGGCAGTGAGAACAGTATGCCCCAAAGATGGTCAGCTCTCAGATATTTCAAACTAGGAGCTAGATAATGACAGGGAGCTCAGTCATCAGTAAATTGGCTTCATACTTTTAAGGTTTTAGCATGCTAAACTGGAGAAGGCAATGGCACCCCACTCCAGTACTCTTGCCTGGAAAATCCCATGGAGGGAGGAGCCAGGAAGGCTGCAGTCCATGGGGTCGCTGAGGTTTGGACACGACTGAGCAACTTCACTTTCACTTTTCACTTTCATGCATTGGAGAAGGAAATGGCAACCCACTCCAGTGTTCTTGCCTGGAGAATCCCAGGGACAGGGGAGCCTGGTGGGCTTCCGTCTATAGGGTCACACAGAGTCGGACACAACTGAAGTGACTTAGCAGCAGCAGCAGCAGCAGCAACATGCTAAACATCATCCATTAACAAAATTCAATGAACATTAAGATTATGTGAATATAAGAATGAATTAAGTACTGTATAGTTTGTTATCAGTAATTCTGAATCCACAAATAAAGAGAAATATCAGGAAAGGAATATCAGATTAAACAAAAAAATTTTCAATTAAAAAATTCTACCAGTAATATAAAGCAATAAATGCTGGAGAGGGTGTGGAGAAAAGGGAACCCTCCTACACCGTTGGTGGGAATGCAAACTAGTACAGCCACTATGGAGAACAGTGTGGAGATTCCTTAAAAAATGGCAAATAGAACTGCCTTATGACCCAGCAATCCCACTGCTGGGCATACACACTGAGGAAACCAGAATTGAAAGAGACACATGTACCCCAGTGTTCATCGCAGCACTGTCTATAATAGCCAGGACATGGAAACAACCTAGATGTCCATCAGCAGATGAATGGATAAGAAAGCTGTGGTACATATACACAATGGAGTATTACTCAGCCATTAAAAAGAATACATTTGAATCAGTTCTGATGAGATGGATGAAACTGGAGCCGATTATACAGAGTGAAGTGAGCCAGAAAGAAAAACACCAATACAGTATACTAACACATATATATGGAATTTAGAAAGATGGCAATGATGACCCTGTATGCGAGACAGCAAAAAAGACACAGATGTGTATAGCGGACTTTTGGACTCAGAAGGAGAGGGAGAGGGTGAGATGATTTGGGAGAATGGCATTGAAACATGTATAATATCATGTAAGAATCGAATTGCCAGTCTATGTCCGATACAGGATATGGCATGCTTGGGGCTGGTACACGGGGATGACCCAGAGAGATGTTGTGGGGAGGGGGGTGGGAGGGGGGTTCATGTTTGGGAATGCATGTACACCCGTGGTGGATTCATGTCAATGTATGGCAAAACCAATACAGAATTGTAAAGTAAAATAATAAATAAATAAATACATAACAACAACAAAAAAATTCTACCAGTAATATGATATAGTGAAACCTTTCTCACTGAAGTTGCTCTATTCTTAATTAGTAAAGCAGCTTCCTATACACTATTCTATGGTTTGAGTTAATGCTTTACCTCTATCAAAGCATCTACGTTGGCTCATTGATCCGGATAACTCACCCTGGTTTATGGGTGTGACATAGCAATTAAAAACATTTTTAAATGTCACTGAGCTATTTCTAGGTAGGCTGAATTAATTGGTCTTTAATGTGTATTATACTAAATACAACTGTGACAACTTTTCAAAAACATATTGACACTGAGAAAATGTGACATTTATATCAAAATAGACCACATATCTGGAGTTAAGTCTGTCAATTCTTTTCTACCTTGATTTTTTCATCTTTGAAATATATTTTCAATCTGTTACCATACTCTTCCCAATGTAGTTTTGTGATTATTCCTTATCTTTTGTGAAGAAATAAAGATCTGAATGACAAAGTGAGTGATTATATAAATAACTGATTGGATAACTGCAATGAGTATTTGTTGAGCACTTGGTTTCTGTGAGAGATAAAGCTCAAGAAAAACAGAGCCTTGAGATTTCACTAAGCAATTGTTACAAATTGGATATAGTTGAAGTCAATTGAATTTGTAGTAGTTAACATATATTCCTTGAAGTGTATATTAAGGTTGCCAGTGGGAATCAGGAGGTCAAAGGGTCAGAATAGATACATGATTATTCTCCAGTATGGCTCAGCACACACTCTCATAACTGTAGATTTTATAAATTCCTAAAGTCCTGAGAAAGGGAAGGTTCTAATAATCATCTAATAATCATCTTATGAATTACAAAAGAATTTAGTACTGTGGGCATTTGAGAATAATTGTGAATTGTTTGAATAGCAAACTGATTATAAGATTGTCCTCATCATAACAATAATTGAGCATGACAGCTTGATAATAATGCATCTGTGAATTTGAAAGACAAAAATATATGCCATGCATTTCACAGATGTAATTGCTTTTGTTCATACAAATACTGAAAGCAAGATTTGTTTATCTCCATTTTTAAGAAGTACAAAATTGGTGATTTTTAAATTATTATTATTATTTGAAAATGAACCCCTCCCATACACACAAATATGGATCCAAGAGTAAAAATTACCCATTGAAAATAAAAGGAGCAAATGAAATTTGCCTTGGTGTTTGTCCACCAAAGGAATAAGTTTTAAGTTTTTGATATATATTATTTCATATTTCTCTCTAGGCCTGCATAATTCATAGATTTGGTATATTTTAAATAAAGTCAGATATACATGAATTTGCAGTATATATATTACAATACATATATTTTTCAAAGTTTTTCGATACAATAGAATCAAATTCTTCCTTAATGCTTTAAAAAATATTTTTATTTACTTACGGCTACACTGAGTCTGTTGCTGTGAGGGCTATTCAACAGTTGCAGCGAGCAGGGGCTACTGTCTAGTTGCAGTATGCACGCTTCTCATTGTGGTGGTTTCTCTTGTGGAGCACGGGTCTAGGGCACATGGGCGTCAGTGGTTGTGGAACATGGGCCCAGTATTGCAGCTCATGAGCTCTAGAGCATACGGTCAATAGCTGTGGCATAAGGGCTTAGGTGCTCCACGGAATGTAGAATCTTCTTGGACCGGGAATTGAACCTGTGCTTCGTATCTTGGCAAGCGAATTCTTTACCACTGAGCCACCAGGGAAGCCCTTTTTAAATTTTTGTTTTCCTTTTTTAATCTATTTGGCTGTGCTGGGTGCTGCACCAAGTCTTAATTGAGGCACACAGGATTTTCGATCTTCGTTGGGGGCGTTTTGGATCTTGAGCTGCGATCAAACCCAGGCCCCCTGCATTGGGAGCTTGGAGAATTAACCACTGGACCACGAGGTCTCTCCTTGATGCTTTTAAAAGCTAAAACGTTTTGTGTACACCTTTTCGGGAGAGTGTATATATAAAGATTCATTCCTTTTTAACTGACATAGTATGTTGCATGTACGTTCATATGTCATTCAGCCAATTTCCTACTAAAGTCAATTTAGACAGATTCCAATGTTTATTAAAAACAAGACTGAAACAAATACTACACATATTTTTCTACTTAAAATTTTTTTTTCAAGTTATTATTTTTGTAGAACTATTTCTTAAGCTTGTTGGGTCAAAAAGTTTGGGAAATTTGTATAAAAACTGACCTGAAGTGTAAAGTGTAAGTCATTCAGTTGTATCCGACTCCTTGTGACCCCATGGACTGTACCCCACAAGGTTTCTCTGTCCATGGGATTCTCTGGGCAGGAATACTGGAGTGAGTAGCCATTCCCTTCTCCAGGGAATCTTCCCAACCCAGGGACTGAACTCAGATCTCCTGCATTGCAGGCAGATTCTTTATCTTCTGAACAGGGAAGCCTGTTCTAAGATATACACCTATCAAAATTATTACTCCCCATTCTTTCAAGAATAAATGTCCTTAAAATTTACTTTATACATTTTCTACTATATAAGAAAAACAAAATTGATAACCCATCACTGTTTTTATTTCATTTTCAGAGAGACAATTTATATTTAAAGTCAACATACAGGTAGTGAACAACTAGATTTGTCCTCAGGAGATGATTTTTGACTGATCTTTCAGACACAGACAGTGGGATTAGCAAACAGCAGTGAATAATGAAATAATGACAGTTTATTTGACTTTTGATTTCTCAGAACCTTTCAGTATCCTTTCATTTACTTCCTCTGTTGAGGGTGAGACTTAGGTTTTAAAAACCAAGGTTTGTAGATAAAAATCTTACTCACCCCTTTTACATCAAAAACAATCATTTTTACCCTTGAGATGTCTATAGTTTAGTGATGAGTCTCCTAAGTAAACCAAATAGAAATCTTAAAATGTAAAACCATAGGGATGGCTTTGTATAGAATTCATAGATACAGAAGTAAAATAGGAGAAAATTAGTTGCAAAGCCCTCAGTTAACAGGACAGCTAAAGATTTGCTTTTGGTTTTAAATCACAGAAAGCACCTTTAGATCTTAATGTTTATCCTTGTTATCAAAGAGAGCATTATAGGAAGTCAGAAAATCGTGCAGTCATCAGCAAGTAAGCTAAACTCACTGTGGCTAGTAAATTAGAAAGATAAGAAAGCAAAGTTTAGCCCACAAATAGAAACTGATAAAAGAAAGAAAGCAATCACTTTCCCTCAACACTGGTCACCAACAAAGAGTACAAAGGGGAGCATTAAAGATCTCTGCAGTTTTAGGTCTGCAGCTATATTTGCCATGCACTCTATCTCTGTTGTGGTTCTGCTGGCAGAATTTGACCTTCAGAACCACCTTTTAGAGATAATAATAATGATTTATATACATTTAAAAATCAGAGGAAAACAAGAGTTTTACATAAATAGTTCGTATCTTCAGAAGATTAAGCTCATGTCCAAATACAACCCTATCAAGTAGGTAGGCAAAATGTAAATATCTTTGAAAAATACACCTCTAGCAGCCAAACTGAATACTTGGTGGGGAGTAGAAGCCATCAAAAGCCTAAGCATGTACAATATTTCAACACATGGACATAAACATACATACATACATACTTAGTTTTAGCCACTGAATCTCTCATCACATTGATCCCACACATATATTCACACATCAGGTCATGTTTATAATATGGGTGAATTTCTTGAGCTCTGTTTCAAAACTGAAAGACTGTCTCCTTGGGGCTAATCTGACCCTGACTTTAAGCTCTGGACACACACTGAAAAAAACCCTCTTCTGTTATGTCAAGTTCTTGTACCTGAATATCTGACTTGATAACCCACCAAATACCATGGCTTTCTGAGATGGAATATTTGTTTTCTGATTGAGTTGCTGCTTCAAGTAGGATGTGGGATCTTTTCTTGCAGCACGTGGGCTCCAGAGAGCAGTGGACCCAGTAGTCGCCACACATGGGCTTAGTTGCTCCAGGGCATGTGGGATCTTAGTTCCCCAAGCAAGGATCAAACCCACATCCCCTGTATTGCAAGGGGAATTCTTAACCACTGGACCACCAGGAAAGATCTGCTATAAGATTTTTAATGACCTCTTACTGATTACCGAAGGCCAAGGTAAAGAGTAAAATCACATGAACCTTTGGATATTTTAAATTTAGGAAATGTAATTAGCCTAATGGAGAAGGAAATGGCAACCCACTCTAGTATTCATGACTAGGGAATCCCATGGACAGAGGGGCCTGGTGGGGTGCTGTCCATAGGGTCGCACAGAGTCAGACACAACTGAAGCAATTTAGCATGTATGCATTTGTTGGAGAAGGAAATGGCAACCCACTCCAGCATTCTTGCCTGGAGAATCCCATGGACAGAAGAGCCTGGTGGGCTGCCGTCTATGGGGTCACACAGAGTTTGGCATGACTGAAGTGACTTAGCATCTTTCAGCTAATTGCAGCAGCACCAATTAGCCTAAAGATGTCTTTATTTCTTAAATCCATACTCTTTACTGTATCAA
This sequence comes from Oryx dammah, assembly GCF_014754425.2. Lineage (NCBI taxonomy): Eukaryota > Metazoa > Chordata > Mammalia > Artiodactyla > Bovidae > Oryx > Oryx dammah. Next base: position 31,744,282 of record NW_024070200.1, read on the forward strand.
TATGAGCTTTTCTAATTATGGAGGAGCAGATTGCTTTAAAAGGGGTACAGTTTAAACTCTGAAGTAATAGATGAAAGATTCACTGTTTCAAAGCAAGATGCACTTTATATGTGCTAAGGCACTTCAGTCTTGTCTGACTCTTTATGACCCCACGGACTGTAGCATGCCAGGATCCTCTGTCCATGAAATTTTCCAGACAAGAATAATGGAGTGGGTTGCCATGCCCTCCTCCAGGGGATCTTCCAACCCAGGGATCAAACCCACATCTCTTACATCTCCTGCACTGGCAGGCAGCTTCTTTACCACTTGTACTACCTGGGAAGCCCAGCAACTTTATAGCATGGGCCTAATCCCCACAAACATAAAAGATGAGGTAGAGAAGATGGTGGGTGTAGGGAAGAGATATTGAGTTGGCATTCACAGGGGATTAATCAGGAAACCAGGTAAGGCCCAAGTAGTGTGATGCACAATTATGTTAGCACTGCATAGACTTTAGACCACTCTCTTCCAACAAGAGCAGGAGTGTACTTTGGAAAATTAAGAGGAATGAACAGAAAGAACACATTCCAAAAAAATAAAAAAATAAAAAAGAACACATTTCAAACTTGCACAATAGAAAGCACATAAAACAGTAAGTGCCTATATAAACTGTAAAGATTTTCTTAGGACGGAAGCAATTCCACATTCTCCAAACAACTTCATTTCGAATGGCTAGTGTAGGTACCTTCTTTATCTTCAGTACTAGTTCATTTATTATAGGCGGTGTAACAATTGTCAGATATTTTAGAAATTGTGCTAATATGGGCACACACTAGAAAATCTTTAATGCTTAACAAGAGGAAAACTTTATAGAGTGTGAAAAAGTCCTATTGCGTTCATATCTTCATTTTTCCCTTGGTGATTTTTGTTAGAATGACTGCTGTGATTTTAATACTAACACAATCTGTTCACCCAGACCTAGGAGAGAGTGATTAGAGTTTTATAATAATACACAAGATTCTTTATTAGAAAGATTTAACATTGTCGGAAAAACTTTAAGTTGCAGCTGTTTCACTCTACACAGGTTTATCCTCTAGGTATCCCTTTGCTGTGCTGTGCTTAGTTGCTCAGTCATGTCGGACTCTTTGTGATCCCATGAACTGTAGCCAGCCAGGATCCTCTGTCCATGGGGATTTTCCTTGCAAAAATTCTGGAGTGGATTGCTTTGCCTTCTTCCAGGGGATCTTCCCAACCCAGGAATCAAATGGGGTCTCTTGCTTTACAGCAGATTCTTTACCAGCTGAGCTACCAGGGAAGCCCACGTATATCTTTATTCAAATATAACTGATTGAGGATAGAAGTGTAAACAAACATGTTAATTTATTCATGTTGCATTATGTTTTTCCTGACTTTGGGCAATGACCAGATTTAAAGGTTAAGTTTTTTTCAACTTAATCAATAATTCCTCACAAAATTCCAATATGATGACAATAAATGGGAAAAGAAGAAATTGAGCACAAAAGTTTTGTTTTTGTTTAATTATCTACTATGCATTTGGGAGTGAGATGGTCCCCGATAAAGGATACAGCTAAAGGATAAATTTCCTTTAAAAATAAATTTAGAATAAATATCATTAAGCATTAATCACTGAGTCAATTAAAATAAAATTTCACATATGTATATATATGCATATATATCCAAAGCCTCTTTTGAGTACTTATGATAAACAAGTGGTACTGAAGGAAAAGAAAAGTAGTGAATAGATTTGGATGTAAAATCTGCCTCTGCCTTTCAGGAATTTATATTCTATTACATTTTGGAGTAGTCCCAGACCTTAAAGAATGTACAATCCATCAGAGTGTTAAACTTAACACAAGTGAACAAAATTACAGAACAAATAACAGTTTAATGTAGTGTAGTAGAAAATATATGTGCTGCAGAAATTCAAAGACTGGTTGGTTTCTTAGAGGAAGCTTCTCAGAAAAGGTAAGACTTGGGTCAGTAGCATTTATCAGTGTATTATTTATGTTTGGTTGTATGAAACAGAGACTCGATGGCAGTATAGCTTAACCAAAAGAGAGATTATTTTCCTCATGAAACAAGGAATCTAGAGGTAGACAGCTTAGGGAAGTAGAGAGGCTCTAAGACACTGTTACATCCTGGGTACTTCTCTCACTCTGCCAGTCTTAACCATCTTTAGCCTGTTGGTTATAACTAAGTCTGGCACTGCCAGCAGAGCATCTGTTTCAGACAGATGATAGGCAAAGGGAAGCCTCTTACTACTAATGTTAGTCACTCATTCATGTCTAACTCTTTGAGACTCCATGGACTGTCGGCCACCAGGCTCCTCTGTCCATAGAGTTCTCCAGGCAAGAATACTAGAATTGGTAGCCATTTCCTTATCCAGGGGATCTTCCCAAGCCAAGGATTGAAGCTGGGTCTCTTGCATTGCGGGCAGATGCTCTACCATCTGAGCTGCCAGGGAAGCCCAGAGAAAAGCCTACCTTTTCTGAAAGCTTCTAGTGAATTCACCTCTTATTATCCAATCGTGTCATACAGTCATCTCTACATACAAGGGATCGGGGAAAACATGTTCTATTTTAACTATCTACAATGGCATACTTATGCATCAGAAAAGAAGGAATAAGGGTGAAACGTATATTCAGAAAGCAACATGCATTATCACTTAAGACATGTCCAAAGGTTTCAAAAAACAAAATGTAATGTGATAGTGAAATCAAGCATGGACCTGTGGGGCTCCTGGGCATGAAAGGCTTTCCATGCCCCGTCCCTCCTTCCTTTTAGGAAACAGATTCTAGCCTCCATGACCTTCCCTGAGTTCCAAAGGGCAGATGTGAACAGTTACTAGTCCAGGAAGGAAAGGGATAGAGAGTCAAGGGAGGAACAGCCAAGAAACATTGGTCTAGCCTTGGGAAGGGTCCTGGTTCCGCCTCTAGGGACACACATAATGTCTTTAAGTTCTTCATTAATGTCCTTTCTTTATAGGGAACTGGAATGAAAAATCAGTTTTCATTCCAATCCCAAAGAAAGGCAATGCCAAAGAATGTTCAAACTATCTCATAAATGCACTCATCTCACACACTAGTAAAGTAATGCTTAAAATTCATCTAGCCAGGCTTCAACAGTACATGAACCATGAACTTCCAGGTGTTCAGACTGGTTTTAGAAAAGGCAGAGGAACCTGAGATCAAATTACCAACATCCATTGGATTGTTGAAAAGGCAAGAGAGTTCCAGAAAAACATTTACTTCTGCTTTACTAAAACCTTTGACTGTGTAGATTACAACAAACTGTGGAAAATTCTTCAAGAGATGGGAGTACCAGACCACCTTACCTGCCTCCTGAGAAATCTGTATGCAGGTCAGGAAACAACAGTTAGGACTGGACATGGAACAACAGACTGGTGCCAAATAGGAAAAGGAGTACATCAAGGCTGTATATTGTCATCCTGCTTATTTAGCTTATATGCAGAGTACAATGTGTGAAATGAGGGCTGGATGAAGCAGAAGCTGGAATCAAGATTGCCGGAAGAAATATCAATAACCTTAGACATGCAGATGACACCACCTTTATGGCAAAGAGCCTCTTGGTGAAAGTGAAAGAGGAGAGTGAAAAAGTTGGCTTAAAACTCAACATTCAGAAAACCAAGATCATGGCATCTGGTCCCATCACTTAATGGAAAATAGATGGAAACAGTGGAAGATTATTTTTTGGGGCTCCAAAATCACTGCAGATGGTGACTGCAGCCATGAAATTAAAAGACGCTTGTTCCTTGGAAGAAAAGTTATGACCAACCTAGACAGCTTATTAAAAAGCAGAAACATTACTTTTCCAACAAGGGTCCATCTAGTCAAAACTATGGTTTTTCCCATAGTCATGTTTGGATATGACAATTGGACTATAAAGAAAGATGAGCACTGAAGAATTGATGCTTTTGAACTGTAGTGTTGGAGAAGACTTTTGAGAGTCTCTTGGACTGCAAGGAGATTCAACATGTCCATCCTAAAGGAAATCAGTCCTGAATATTCATTGGAAGGACTGATGCTGAAGCTGAAACTCCAATACTTTGGCCACTTGATGTGAAGAACTGACTCATTGGGAAAGACCATGATTCTGGGAAAGATCGAAGGTGGGAGGAGAAGGAGAAGACAGAGGGTGAGAATGCATCACCAACTCGATGAATATGAGTTTGAGTAAGCTCCGGAAGTTGGTGATAGACAGGGAAGCCTGGCATGGTGCAGTCCATGGGGTTGCAAAGAGAGGCTGAACTGAACTGAACTAAGCTCTTCATGGGCTTCCCTGGTGGCTCAGAGGTTAAAGAGTCTGCCTGGAATGCAGGAGACCCAGGTTTGATTCCTGGGTTGGGAAGATCCCTTGGAGAAGGAAATCACAACCAACTCCAGTACTCTTGCCTGGAGAATCCCATAGAGGGAGAAGCCTGGTAGGCTACAGTCCATGGGGTCACAAAGAGTCAGATAGGCCTGAGTGACTTCACTTTCAAGCTCTTCATAGAATTAAACCTATCAAAGGAAGATGTCAGCATTCATCATACCAGAGATTACCTGAGGCTAGACTAAAGGAATGGAGAAGCTTATCAAAAGATTATCTGAGACCAGATTAAAAGGAGTGGACACACTTTAATTTATCAGCAACCCCACCTTTGAACTATCCCTATAAAGTGATAATGTTAGTTGCTCAGTACGTCTGACTCTTTAGGACCCCAGGGACTATAGCTGGCCAGTCCATGGAGCTCTTCTGTCCATGGAATTATCCAGGCTGGAGTGGGTAACCATTCCCTTCTTCAAGGGATCTTCCTGACCCAGGGATCAAACCTAGGTCTCCCACATTGCAGGCAGATTCTTTATCATCTAAGCCACCAGGAAGCCCATCCCTATAAAATGTCTCACTAAGTCCTCCCAGGCTAGGACACACTGTTTTTGAGGCCAGGAGTCTGCTGCACCCCACTTTGCCTGGCAAGGCAATAGAGCTATTCTTTTCTACTTCACTCAAAACTCTGTTTCCTGGATTTGATTCAGCAACAGTGCAGAGGCATCAATAAGTGGTAATGAACTATTAGAAGTTCCTTAACAAGGCAATTTGGCAGAGAACCAGTGCTTCATAAAACTGAGTTTGGCAGCAATGGTATGGAAAACAGAGAGGCAATCATGGAAGGATGCAGGAGAATGACCTAGAGCAATGCTGCAGTCTCATATAAAATGTTAAGGAGAATCTGTGTGTATACTGATAGAAATAAGGAGACAGTAGAGGAGATATTTCCATATCTGAACAGGATGCCATTTTATACAGGTGTTGAAGGACAGAAAAAAGTAAAGAGTACACATTTTCCAGTCTGTGAGAATGTTAAAGTATTAGTAAGATTGGTCTGCTGATTTGAAAACTAAAACACAGGAAAGGTCAGAGATGCGTCCAACTTTACAAAGCATCAGTGATACAAACTTGACCAAACTCATTTTCTAACTCAGTGTAGTACTACACCATTTTCATGACATATTATATTTTACATATATGTATTTTTAATAAGAATTTATATTTTATAGCTATATAAATTCTTTTGACTTGCATGATGATTAGGAATCTCGAATCTAGTAAGTTTTAGATTATTTTTTATGACTATTTCTTATCTTACAAAATATTTATACTGTATTTATGCTACTATAGTATAAGAATTTTGCTGGAAATTACATTCCTAGCCTGCAGGAACAAGAAGTAAACAAGATATATAGGCCTCCTGTAAAAGATTAGAGAGTGAAGAGAATTATCCTGTACTGATAGAGACTGAGAATACTTTATTTGCATACTTATCATAGAAAAGTTGCTACAAGCAAAGAAGTTATTATAGAGGAGTTATTTTAAAAGTTCTGGTGTTGACTTTTTGATAAAATGCCATTCAGTCTTATAGTAGTTATGTTATGAAAGTTTACCTCTGTTTCCCAGCCCTGTAGTGCTCTCTGCATCCCTACAACTCTCAAGGCCAGTTTAGTCTAAAGAGAGAAGACATTTCACAGAAGACATACCTTGCTCTCAAGGTTTTCGTACCACAGATTCTGACTAAAGTAGCAAAAACCACTGATATCTCATCTACTTATCCCACTTCACACTCATCAAAATTGACCTCTGCTATCTCCTTTTTTTTAGGTCTTCACTTTCTTCTTAAGAATGGGTCAATAAATTTGGGTTGATATGTTTACTTTCAATAATGACATATTATTTCCTCCCTGATTGTGTTGCTTTTTAATCATGCACCTTAATGGAATAAATAAAATGGCATTTCAGACTTAATCGGAAAATAGGAATTGTACATCTCTTCAGGTGCAGTCACAACATATCATTCATTTATGCAATTAACAAATATATCTGGGTTATCTACTACATGTTAAATACCAAAGATACAAGTTCAAGAAAAATAGTCAAGATTCCTTCCCTCATGAAGCTTAAAGCAGGGTGGAGACTTGACATTAACCACATAGACAAATGTAACATTCCAAACTGTGATAAATTCTGTAAATACAAAGCTTCTGTGAAAAATGGTAAAGGTGAGACTTCTGGGGGACAGAACAGGGAGAGAGATTTACTTACGAATATTTCTGCAGTTATATGATTTTTAACCCCGAATTTCACTGAATGGTCTTTTCTGTTTCTTATTCTGGAATTATTATGACACTTATAATTTGATATAAATACCTTAAATTTATAGCTAAAATAGTCTCTCCTCCACGTGTGTCTGAAGACAGTGCATGGGTTGCAGTTTACAAATAATAGAGTAGGTTTTTTTTTTTTTTTTTAAGTTCATGCTGGAAAGAATTATCCTCAAAGTGATATAACATATTTTAGGTCACAGTCTAAAGTTTTTCCAGTATATAAACTCTGGAAAGCATAATTTCTCCACTTCTTCATGAATGATGTTTAGCATTTTCAGAAAACCCTAAACTTTCTAATTTTGAGTGAGTTTGGAGAAGTAAACAGAGGCTATATACATGCCACAAAAATGATTAAGGAGTTGGCAAATAGGTCTTTTGAGTAATGATAAGATGAAAGAAACCAAAATAATTTAGCTTACAGTAAAGAAAATTTTGTGGTATATATTAATAGTTTTCAAGTGTGTAAAAGATTAGGAAGGAAGAGATGGTAACCAGATGTTCCTGATCTCTACAGTGGAAAGAACAAGATTAAATCAGCTTAAAGTTTAACTAGAGAGATCAAGGACAGATATAACTTTCAGAAAATATAGGAATATAAGCACAATAGCAGACCACCAAAGGAATTACACAGTCTCTGACATCTGCCTGATACTGTTTATATACAGATCTGCTTGAGGGTTCCTCTTGCCTTATTTTGCTCTGATTATTTGCATACAATATTGGGAACAAGATTTCTTGAGAGGAGTTAACCAAAAACCAAACTACTAGTAAGATTTACACAGTCAGAGAAAGAAGAAAAGCAACAGATTTCAAAATCATAACAATGATTTCATATTTGCCCTCAGGAAGAAGAATAGGAGTGAAGTCCAAAATCAACTGAGATCATGTCTTTAAACTCATTTATATTTCCACCATGGAATCCAAGATTATTTGGAGGTTAATTACTTTCGAGGCACCAATATGGAAGAAATTTGACTCATGAACTCTAAAATTTGAGCAAGTTTTCAAGTTCTTGGATCTTGATAACACATAATAGAGCCTTTTAGAAACAAACTTGGTAACACAAAACTAATTTATTTTTCATGCCTTTATAAGTTAGTGATTAAGAATTAAGGTAAATGGAGCAAAACAGAGCCATGAACAATACAGGAGCAACAAATGGTGAGTATCTAACATCTTTTGAAGCTTGACATATATGATAATAATGGCAGTTATACTATTGTATAACTGGTACATGAGTACCAGTAAATGTGATACATAGTTTATTTAATCTTCACGACAACCTTGTAAACTGAGTACTCTGATTACCTCTAATTTACAGATAAGTAAGCTAACCTCCTGATGTTCAAGCTGGTTTTAGAAAAGGCAGAGGAACCAGAGATCAAATTGCCAACATCCGCTGGATCATGGAAAAAGCAAGAGAGTTCCAGAAAAGCATCTGTTTCTGCTTTATTGACTATGCCAAAGCCTTTGACTGTGTGGATCACAATAAAGTGTGGAAAATTCTGAGAGAGATGGGAATACCAGACCACCTCACCTGCCTCTTGAGAAATCTGTATGCAGGTCAGGAAGCAAGAGTTAGAACTGGACATGGAACAACAGGCTGGTTCCAAATAGGAAAAGGAGTACGTCAAGGCTGTATATTGTCACCCTGCTTATTTAACTTCTATGCAGAGTACATCATGAGAAACGCTGGGCTGGAAGAAGCACAAGATGGAATCAAGATTGCTGGGAGAAATATCAATAACCTCAGATATGCAGATGACACCACCCTTATGCAGAAAGTGAAGAGGAACTAAAAAGCCTCTTGATGAAAGTGAAAGAGGAGAGTGAAAAAGTTGGCTTAAAGCTCAACATTCAGAAAACGAAGATCATGGCATCTGGTCCCATCACTCCATGGGAAATAGATGGGAAACAGTGGAAACAGTGTCAGACTTTATTTTCTGGGCTCCAAAATCACTGCAGATGGTGAATGCAGCCATGAAATTAAAAGACGCTCACTCCTTGGAAGGAAAGTTATGACCAACCTAGATAGCATATTCAAAAGCAGAGACATTACTTTGCCGACTAAGGTCTGTCTAGTCAAGGCTATGGTTTTTCCAGTAGTCATGTATGGATGTGAGAGTTGGACTGTGAAGAAAGCCGAGTGCCAAAGAATTGATGCTTTTGAAGTGTGGTGTTGGAGAAGACTCTTGAGAGTCCCTTGGACTACAAGGAGATCCAACCAGTCCATTCTGAAGGAGATCGACCCTGGGATTTCTTTGGAAGGAATGATGCTAAAGCTGAAACTCCAGTACTTTGGCCACCTCATGTGAAGAGTTGACTCATTGGAAAAGACTTTGATGCTGGGAGGGATTGGGGGCAGGAGGAGAAGGGGACGACAGAGGATGAGATGGCTGGATGGCATCACTGACTTGATGGACATGAGTCTGGGTGAACTCCGGGAGTTGGTGATGGACAGGGAGGCCTGGCGTGCAGCGATTCATGGGGTCGCAAAGAGTCAGACACGACTGAGCGACTGAACTGAACTGAACTGAAGCTAACTTAAATGAAAGGGTAAATTTGCCAAGTAAATGACAGTGCTTGAATGAAATATAGGTCCTTTTGATTTCAGAGGCTAAAATCTCAACTGCTATGAAATACATTTACCAAAATTCAATGACATTTACACTACTCTGTTGTAGAGAAACTTCCCAGAAGAAATTCCTCTTGCCATTCAGGTGCTAAAAATGATTTTCTCTTGAAGAAATGAAAGTAAAATTATAATTTATTATGATCTATTTCCTATTTTAATATGTGTCCTAAATTAAAGTCTGTGAAATTCAGTTTTTCAATTGATAGGGTTATTACTGCCAATCTTTGAAAGACTTTATGTAAATTGAGTGAGATGAAGGTTTTAATTACTTTAATCCACAGCACAACAGAGGGATGGCAAGAGTTTCAGGTGTGGCCAAATAGTTTATAAAATATAAGCAGTAAGCAAAAGGAATTGGATTTTTTTAAAATAAAGACTAATAATTAAATATATAAAAGTTCATGATACTTCAGATTAAAAGAACTTTTCTCCTTGATTTAATATTATGTCTATAATCTTCCCCATATCCAAATTAGTATCACTATCCTTAATTGGGCCTTTAAAAAATATCTAGAATATGTATTTTTCATAAACTATGCTCCCTCTTCCTATATCTTCACTGTTTAGTTACATTTATATACTATTCTTGGATTAATTTTCTTGAAATATGGCTATAGTCATACTCACTGCTCAAAATTTCCCGATGGTTTCCCACTGCCACCATAAAATATCATAATGCTATCATTATTGATTTCAGGTTTCTTTTCTTTTACTTACCACTTTCTATGTGCCAAAAATTATACACACTGAACATTCTGTCTCACTTTATTCTCATAAATATATTGAAATCTATAGGTTACTATCATTATCTTATAGATGAGAAACTGAGGCTCTAGAGATGTTTCTGTAAATTGTCTGAAGCCATAAGACAGAACTAGGATTCAAAAAAGCTTTTGCTCTGCTTCTACCAGAATAAACTCCAACTTCTTTCTTCTGGAATCTTAGATCTTAACTAATACATCCTAATGCCCCGGGTTTCATATAACTCTTCTTCAAGCACTGACATGTCTCCAACTCAGCTCTTTTCAAGAGTGTGTTCTTGTTCCTCCAACTGAAAAACACTGAACATTTCTGTGAACAGTAATACCACTATGTGCATATTTTTTGTCATTAATTCCACAGCTGTTTAATTATGTAGCTTATTTCTTTTAAAGGCTAAAACATTTTATAATGACAAGATCTGTGTCTGACTGAAATACTCATACTTTACAGCACTATGACCTGTTGAAAAAATAATGTTATATTTGATTTGGAACGAAGAAATGAAATAGATGTCAATTATTATCAAGATTTTAGCTAGGCCTTAGAAAATACTACAAGAAATGAGAGATGTAGAATAAATGTTGAAGAAGGAAGTAGACGTTTCACTTCTGAGGATCTTAAGAAACAGGACAGATTTTTACCTTCCATGACAATTTTCAAGTGGTTCTATCTGAAGAATGAGGATGGGATGTAAAAGCACTAAAAACTTCTTTCCAATTATTTAACTTTCTAAATGAGTGAAGAAATTTGAGTCCATTGAAATTAAGCAAAAAATTTAGAAGAAATATAGCTATTGAGAATATATCTCAGCTTTTTTTGGTGAATGATGAGTTTGGAGTTTTTTTGGCTTTCCTGGTGGCTCAGTGGTAAAAATCCACTTGCCAATGCAGGAGACATGGGTTCAGTCTCTGTGTTGGGAAGATCCCCTGGAGAATGAAATGGCAACCCACTCTCGTATTCTTGCCTGAGAAATCCCATGGACAAAGGAGCCTGGTGAGTTATAGTCCATGGGGTCACGAAAGAGTTGGACATGACTTAGCAACTAAACAACAACAACGATGAATTTGGAAAGAAAACTGCTCATATCACTTCATTGCTTATCTCTTTCTGTTCATGGCAAAAACACAAGCATAAAATATAGGACACAGGAAATAAATTAACTGTGTTAATATAGATTGTAGTGTTCTAAAATAATTTGCAGTGAAGGATGAGGCTATGAAGGAAAAAGGAGTTATTTCTTTAGCTATTTAACCCAGAGACTCCATGTCTCAGATTGAGTAGAGATATTATTGCAGAGAGCGTAGTTCTGAATGACGGTGAAGTAATACTGAATGCAAACCTCTGATGGGTTCCTGATGAGAAAACATGCCTTAGTCACAAGTAATAAAGTCAGTACAGAAGCTGTAAAAATCCATCACCAGAGGAAAACAATAATTTAAATGAGTGATAAAAAAGGCATTTCGTCTATGCATGATAAGAAACCGCTGAACAAAACAAATTATACACCACTCCAGAATGGCTCAGTGCCCAAAGGAATTGCAAACAGCTTATGATGACAGAGAAGAGAAAACCACAGAGACTCAGAAATGAAAGAAGAGTGTTCCTCATATCAATAATACAAATATTCTGTTCCTAAAAACCCCACCCAGAGAATACTGCTCAGTTGCCAGTTGTATGTAACTGAGCAAGTTGTATGTAACTGAGCAACGTTGCTCAGTTGAAATTGTATGTAAGGAATGCATGGCCATTAGTGATGAATATTTTGAATGGCATTTTGGATGAGAGAGCAGTACCATTAACAAGGCATAATCTGTCATACATACCTTGCACAGTACCTATATCACAGCAGTATCTCCAAGTTAGCGTTTCCTTCCGGTAAAATTCAAATAGACAAAATATGACATGGCCTTTGCTGTCTAAAATCATATTTGGTTTTGAAAGCCATTTTTGCAGGTGTCTTGTGCTTGTTAATGCCTTAAATAAGAGCAGTTTTCAGTTACTCAGATCTCATGAACTCCTCAGACATTAACGGCTATAACATCAGTTATACTTTTTATTACCAGTATTTTATATGTTTTTATTTCAGGTGTTTATTTTATTTTATTACAGTATTTACATATTACATGTTTTTATTACAGGTATTTTGTTTTTATTGCTTCGTAATTAGTATTTAGAGAGAAATTCTCACAAACTCAGAATCTAACATAAGAAGTTTAGAAATCACAAAGTTGTCAAGTAATCATATATTTAAGAGAAATTCACAACATTAATGGATAATAATTTAGAGTATATAACTGAGGAGAAAATGTACTAGATAATAAGATCTAGGTTTATATGGTAATTCATTTATATTGAGAAAATCATCACAGGTAGTTGTTAAATATGAACAATGATGACCAATTGAGTAAGACCCTGGGGAATTTGGATCACTTATTAACATGGAGAAAAATGGTGAGAAAAACTTCTAAGAAAAAATTAGGTGGTTCAGAAGAGTTTTTTCACTTTGTGTCATTTGAATATCATCATTCCTTTATTCCCCCTGAGTCCACAGGTCCTGGAAATGATCATTCTGTTTTCTGCTTGTATGAGCTTGACTTTTTAAGATTGCATGTATAAATGAGAACATATGATATTTGACTCTCTGTGTCTGGCTTATTTCACTTAACATAATATTCTCCATATCTATCCACATTGCTACAAATGGCAGGATTTTCTTTCTTTTTTTTTAAGGCTAATATTCCCTAATGTATATCACATCTTCCTTATCCATTCATCCACTGATGGAAATGTAGGTTGTTTTTCCTAATTGGCTATCTTGAATAATGCTGCAATGAACACAGAAGTGCAGATATTTCTTCAGGATCCTGATTTCATTTCCTTTATATACAGACCCTGAAGTGAAGTTGCTGGGTCATATGACAGTTCTAATTTTCATTTTTGAGGAAACTTCATACTATCTTTCATAATGGCCGTACCAATTTACCTTCCTATCAACAGCATACCATAATTCTTTTACTCCATATCATCTCTAGCACTGATGACTGTAGTTGTATTTTTAATGAGTCATTTAAAAAGTATGTGGCAATATCTCATTGTGGGTTTGATTTTTATTTCCTAATAATTACTGATATTAAACATATTTTCATATATCTATTGACCATTTTTATATCTTCCTTGGAGAGATGTCTATTTATGATTTTTGCCCAATTTTTATCAGATTCTTTTTCTTTTGTTTTTGCTGTTGAGTCATAGAAGTTTCTTAGGTATTTTAGATAGTAACTCCTCATCAGATACATGGTTTTAAAATATTTTCTCCCATTATATAGTCTGCCTATTCATTTTGTTGATTGTTTGAGTTTGATATAATTCCAATTGCTATTTTTGTGCATGTTACCTGTGCTTTTGGTGTCATATCCAAAAATTCTTTGCCAAAACCAATGTCAACGAGTTTTTTACCCACATTTTCTTCTAGGAGTTTTGTGGGTAAGGTCTTACATTTAAAGTCTTTAATCTATTTGAGTTTATTTTTGTATAGTATAAGATATGGGTCCAATTTCATTCTTTTGTAAATGGATATCCAGTTTTCCCAATGTTATTTCTCGAAGAAACTATCCTTTCCTCAGCTTGTATTCTTGGATCCCTTGTAAAATGTTAGTGAACTATAAATGTATGGATTTATTTTTCTGTTCTCTATTCTGTTCTACTAGTCTATGTATCAATTTTATGCCAGTACCATAGATTTGTAGTATAATTGGAATTGGGAAGTGTGATACCTCCAGTTTTTATTTTGCTTGCTTTCACTACTCAGGGTCTTTTGTGGTTTCACATGATTTTGGAGACTTTTTTTTATACCTCTGAAAAAAATGCCATTGAAATTTTGATAAGGATTCAATCTGTACATCACTTTGGTTAGTATGTTTATTTCAACAATATTAATTCTTGAAATCCATGACCTTGGGGTGAGTTTCCATTTATTTCTGGCTTCTTCAATTTCTTTCCTCATAATTGTATAGTTTTCAGTACACTGATATTTCAAATTCTTGGTTAAGTTTGCTCCTAGATATTTTATTTTATTTTTTTGATGCTATTGTAAATGGGATTCTTTCCTTAGTATTTTCTTCAGGTAGTTCATTGTTAGAATTGCAACTGATTTTGTATGTTGATTGTATCTTCTGACTTTACTAAATTCATTTATCAGTTCAAATAGTGAGATTTTACTGGAATATTTAGGATTCTCTATAGGAAACAGTGTCAGACTTTATTTTTCTGGACTCCAAAATCACTGCAGATGGTAATTGCAACCAGGAAATTAAAAGACACTTACTCCTTGGAAGGAAAGTTATGACCAACCTAGTTAGTATATTCAAAAGCAGAGACATTACTTTGCCAACAAAGGTCTGTCTAGTCAAGGCTATGATTTTTCCAGTGGTCATGTATGCATGTGAGAGTTGGACTGTGAAGAAAGCTGAGTGCCGAAGAATCTATGCTTTTGAAGTGTGGTGTTGGAGAAAACTCTTGAGAGTCCCTTGGACCCAAGGAAATCCAATCAGTCCACTCTAAAGGAGATCAGTCCTGGGTGTTCATTGGAAAGACTGATGCTGAGGCTGAAACTCCAATACTTTGGCCACCTCATGCGAAGAGTTAACTCACTGGAAAGGACTCTGATGCTGGGAGGGATTGGGGGCAGGAGGAGAAGGGGACGACAGAGGATGAGATGGCTGTATGGCATCACCAACTCGATGGACATGAGTTTGAGTGAACTCCAGGCGTTGGTGATGGACAGGGAGGCCTGGCGCGCTGCGATTCATGGGGTCACAAAGAGTCGGACACGACTGAACGAATGAACTGAACTGAACTGAACTGATATATGACTATGTCAGATACAAAAAGGGACAATTTTATATCTTCTCTTTTGATTTGGAGAGTTTCAGTTATGCAAATATGGAAAACTTCAAGTGTAAATATCTAGTGGATAGCATGGTGCCTACAGACAACAATACTGTATCACGTATTTAAAATTTTCCAAGAAGGTAGACCTCATACAAAGTGCTATTTACACAGGAAAATAATAATAAAAGAGGGTAGGAGGGAATTTTGGGAATTGATGGCTATGTCTACAGCCTTCATGGTTGTATTCTTTTCATGGATGCATGCGTGCTAAGTTGCTTCAGTCATGTTCAACTCTGTGCAACCCTTGAACTGTAGCCTGTCAGGCTCCTCTGTCCATGGAATTCTCCAGGCAAGAATACTGGAGTACATTGCCAGGCCCTTCTCCATTGGATCTTCCAGACCCAAGGATCAAACCAGCTCTCTTGCAACTCCTGAATTGGCAGGTGTGTTCTTTACCGCGAGCACCACCTGGGAAGCCCTTCATGGGTGTATACTTATTCCCAAACTCATTGAGTTGTATATAGTAAATAGATCCCTGATGGTTCAGATGGTAAAGGATACACCTGCAATGCATAAAATCTGGGTTTGACCCCAGGGTTGGGAAGATACCCCAGAGAAGAGAATGGACTTCCACTCCAGTATTCTTGCCTGGAGAATTACAAGGACAAAGGAGCCAAGCAGGCTACAGTCCATGAGGGTTGCAAAGAGTCAGATACGACTGAATGACTAACACACAACACACAGTAAATATGTTAAGCTTTTTACATGACAAAAAAAAAGTAAAAATAAAAATTACTTGAAAGCGAAAAAGAAAGGCAGAGATAATTGCATGAAGTAAAACATATAAATTAACCAACTAAAAAAAGAATTAGGGAAGGTGAATTCAAAAGTCACATGAGTCAAAAAAAGGAAATAAGGGGTAAAGAAGTTTTGCAAACTAGGAAACAATTTAAGAGGACTTAGCATCAGCAAAATCAATTTTGTTAAAGGAAAAAAATGGGTTTTTAATTATCCTTAGTGATATTGTGATGAAAAACACCATGATAGAATAGATTAAAATGGCAAAATGGCTACAAAAGCATAACTCATAGTCTAAAATCTCCAGCTTCAGAAGTACATACAGTTTTTATAAAAAGTAAAATGATCTGTAATAATATTGAAATACAAATAAGCAAAATACTATCAGAAGACTAGAAAGCTTTAGAAAGCCTTATCAGCCATATAGGGTGATGGACCATGCAACAGAAGCGTGCCAGCTGCGACCAACCGCAAGTCCAAGGTTAGGGGCCACAGCCAAGAAGAGCTACCCCACACCCGAGGTCAGGGGCGGTGGCGGAGAGGAGCAACCCCAAGTCCAAGGAGCAGTAGCTGCGCGGGCTCAGGAGAGCCGAGATGAGCTACTCCACATTCAAGGTCAGGAGGGCTGGCTGTGAGGAGATACCCCTCGTCCAAGGTAAGGAGCAGCAGCTGCGCTTTGCTGGAGCAGCCCTGAAGAAATACCCCATGTACAAGGTAAGAGAAACCCAAGAAAGACGGTAGGTGTTGTGAGAGGCATCAGAGGGCGGACACACAAACCATAATCACAGAAAACTAGTCAATCTACTCACATGGACCACAGCCTTGTCTAACTCAATGAAACTAAGCCATGCTGTGTGGGGCCGCACAAGACAGGCAGGTAATGGTTGAAAGGTCTGACAGAATGTGATCCACTGGAGAAGGGAATGGCAAACCACTTCAGTATTCTTACCTTGAGAACCCCATGAACAGTATGAAAAGGCAAAATGATAGGATACTCCGCAGGTCAGTAGGTGCCCAATATGCTACTGGAGATCAGTGGAGAAATAACTCCAGAAAGAATGAAGGGATGGAGCCAAAGCAAAAACAACACCCAATTGTGGATGTGACTGGTGATAAAACAAGGTCCAATGCTGTAAAGAGCAATATTGCATAGGAACCTGGAATGTTAGGTCCATGAATCAAGGCAAATTGGATGGGGTCAAAAAGGAGATGGCAAGAGTGAACGTCGACATTCTAGGAATCAGCGAACTAAAATGGACTGGAATGGGTGAATTTAACTCTGATGACCATTATATCTACTACCGTGGGCAGGGATCCCTTAGAAAAAATGGACTATCCATCATGGTCAACAAAAGAGTCCGAAATGCAGTACTTGGATGCAATCTCAAAAACAACAGAATGATCTCTGTTCGAAAACAACAGAATGATCTCTGTTCGTTTCCAAGGCAAACCATTCAATATCACAGTAATCCAAGTCTATGCCCCAACCAGTAACGCTGAAGAAGCTGATGTTAAATGGTTCTATGAAGACCTACAAGACCTTTTAGAACTAACACCCAAAAAAGATGTTCTTTTCATTATAGGGGACTGGAATGCAAAAGTAGGAAGTCAAGAAACATCTGGAGTAACAGGCAAATTTGGCCTTGGAATACAGAATGAAGCAGGGCAAAGTCTCATAGAGTTGTGCCAAGAGAATGCACTGGTCATAGCAAACACTCTCTTCCAACAACACAAGAGAAGACTCTACACATGGACATCACCAGATGGTCAACACCAAAATCAGATGGATTATATTCTTTGCAGCCAAAGATGGAGAAGTTCTATACAGTCAGCAAAAACAAGACTGGGAGTTGACGGTGGCTCAGATCATGAACTCCTTATTGCCAAAGTCAGACTTAAATTGAAGAAAGTAGGGGAAACCACTAGACCATTCAGGTATGAACTAAATCAAATTCCTTATAATTATACAGTGGAAGTGAGAAATAGATTTAAAGGACTAGATCTGATAGATAGAGTGCCTGATGAATTATGGACAGAGGTTCACGACATTGTATAGGAGACAGGGATCAAGACCATCCCCATGGAAAAGAAATGCAAAAAAGCAAAATGGAAAATGGCTGTCTTGGGAGGCCTTTCAAATAGCTGTGAAAAGAAGAGAGGTGAAAAGCCAAGGGGCAAAGGAAAGATAAGCATCTGAATGCAGATTTCCAAAGAATAGGAAGGAGAGATCAGAAAGCTTTCCTCAGAGATCAATGCAAAGAAATAGAGGAAAACAACAGAATGGGAAAGACTAGAAATCTCTTAAAGAAAATTAGAGACACCAAGGGAATATTTTATGTAAAGATGGGCTCCATAACGGACAGAAATGGGATGGACCTAACAGAGGCAGAAGATATTAAGAAGAGGTGGCAAGAATACACAGAAGAACTGTACAAAAAGATCTTCACTACCAAGATAACCATGATGGTGTCATCACTCACCCAGAGCCAGACATCCTGGAATGTGAAGTCAAGTGGGCCTTAGAAAGCATCATTACAAACAAAGTTAGTGAAGGTGATGGAATTCCAGTTGAGTTATTTCAAATCCTGAAAGATGATGCTGTCAAAGAGCTGCACTGAGTATGCCAGCAAATTTGGAAAACTCAGTAGTGGCCACAGGACTGGAAAAGGTCAGGTTTCATTCCAATCCCAAAGAAAAGCAATGCCAAAGAATGCTCAACCTACCACACAATTGCACTCATCTCACATGCTAGTAAAGTAATGCTCAAAATTCTCCAAGCCAGACTTCAGCAATACATGAACCATAAACTTCCAGATGTTCAAGCTGGTTTTAGAAAAGGCAGAAGTACCTGAGATCAAATTGCCAACATCCACTGTATCATCGAAAAAGGAAGAGAGTTCCAGAAAAACATCTATTTCTGCTTTATTGACTATGCCAAAGCCTTTGACTGTGTGGATCACAATAAACTGTGGAAAATTCTGAAAGAGATGGGAATACCAGACCACCTGACCTGCCTCGTGAGAAACCTACATGCATGTCAGGAAGCAACAGTTAGAACTGGACATGGAACAACAGACTGGTTCCAAATAGGAGAAGGAGTATGTCAATGCTATATATTGTCACCCTGCTTATTTAATTTCTATGCAGAATACATCATGAGAAATGCTGGGCTAGAAGAAGCACAAGCTGGAATCAAGATTGCCAGGAGAAATATCAATAACCTCAGATATGCAGATGACACCACCCTTATGGCAGAAAATGAAGAGGAACTAAAAAGCCTCTTGATGAAAGTGAAAGAGGAGAGTGAAAAAGTTGGCTTAAAGCTCAACATTCAGAAAACAAAGATTATGGCATCTGGTCCCATCACTTCATGGGAAATAGATAGGGAAACAGTGGAAATAGTGTCAGACTTTATTTTGGGGGGCTCCAAAATCACTGCAGATGGTGATTGCAGCCATGAAATTAAAAGACACTTACTCCTTGAATGGAAAGTTATGACCAACCTAGATAGCATATTCAAAAGCAGTGACTCTACTTTGCCAACAAAGGTCTGTCTAGTAAAGGCTATGGTTTTTCAGTGGTCATGTATGGCTGTGGGAGTTGGACTGTGAAGAAAGTTGATCGTCGAAGAATTGATGCTTTTGAACTGTGGTGTTGGAGAAGACTCTTGAGAGTCCCTTGGACTACAAGGAGATCCATCCAGTCCTTTCTGAAGGAGATCAGCCCTGGGATTTCTTTGGAAGGGATGATGTTAAAGCTGAAACTCCAATACTTTGGCCGCCTCATGTGAAGTTGACTCATTGGAAAAGACTCTGATGTTGGGAGGGATTGGAGGCAGGAGGAGAAGGGGACGACAGAGGATTAGCTGGCTGGATGACATCACCGACTCGATGGCCCTGAGTTTGGGTGAACTCCGGGAGATGGTGACGGACAGGTAGGGATGGCGTGCTGCAGTTCATGGGGTCGCAAAGAGTCGGACACGACTGAGCGACTGAACTGATCAGCCATATAACCGAGCCAGCCCCTCTCTGAACATGGTACCAGATGCTGGGAAGGGAACTGCTTGTCCTTGTGCTGGAGCAACACATATTTATAGCAATTCTCATGAAGGGACAGGCCAGTGGCAAGAATTTGGAAAAGAATTGAGATTTATACCCCAAATTCAGAATTCTAGTGTCTGGTAGCACATGTCACTGTTACTCATAAGCTTCTGAGTAAGAATTTCAGAAACTAGTAGAGCATCAGAAAATAACCAGGGGAAAACTCAAAAACAAAGGTGAGCATCTAGGAAAGTTTTAAAAATAGTGTTAGAGGAGCACCAAACTCAATAGTCGGAAGAGTAAATAGAGAAAGAATTTATTAGGACAATAACAAAAATTTAAATGTACTGGGGTAAAAAGAATATTAAACCTGTACCGTAGTTATTAAAAAAAGATTATGGACTTTAGAACTAAAACCAAAGTCATTTACACATAAATACCTTAGGTATAGCTGAAAAAGATTAGTAACTTAGAACATTTAAAGGGCAGTCTCTGGAAAAATGAGATGAAAAAAATCAAACTGATTAACATAACTAAAAAAAAAATTGAGATGCACAAAGATTAGTTTCAGAAATCACATGTATCATCTATGATGTGGAACGTACAAGTGAGAAAATAATAAGTTATATCAAGGCCTTAAAAAGTAAAGATGTATTTCAACCAAATCAAGAAAGTTCATGGTTTAGAGCCGGGAGACAGGGAGATAGACTACCTTCAGTCTTAGACTTTTCAGAAATGAAATAAACATCTAAACAGGAGAAACACTGCTTTAAAATTTTCGAAGTAGTTAGATGGGTAAAATAGTAGATTGGAGATAACTAAAAATATAAAGAAAATGTCCAGACTCTAACATTGAGATGTATACTTATCAAGTTAAAGAGAGACTGAGAAACATAAAAGCAGAACAAGATCTAAAGAGAGATTCTGGAAAACAGAAAGATGAGATTAAAAATTTATTTGTAGACATGATGGCTAAAAAATTTCCATAATTGAAGAAACATATGAACTTTTAGATTTGAGACGCAAACATATGGCAAGGACAGATGGACAGACAGTAAGACAACTATAGAAATCAGACAATGAAAAATTTGAAAGTAGCTGAAGGGAAAAGACAGATTATCCATAAACAAATGAAATTCTACAGTGAAAACAGGTATTTACTACAAGAATTCATGAATAATAGAGTTTATAACTAAGCAGTTTTTCATTTGAAAAAAAAGAGAGAGATCCTAAATGTCTACCACCAGGAAGTTGAGTAAATAAGTATTTGAATACATGTCTAATCTTATACTACATAGGTGTAAAAATTAAAAAAAGAAAAACAACTAATTTTTAAAGTGTCAACATAATAATTTTTATGCAGAATTATAAGTACTTACAAATTAAAATAAGTAATTATCTATAAATATGAGTCTGGGCATTTAAATACCCAAGTGAGTTTAGTGAGGTTTCAAACTATGCAGGCTTATGCTATCCGCAACAAGGGTGGAGTTATAAAAGGTTCAGCCAAAAAGTAAGGGCTACTCTGTTTTCCTCTAGCATTGCCCAGGGGAGGTGGGTGCTCGCCAGTGGACACGAGTTTCTAATCAGCCTGACAGACCCCACCCTAAAGTGACCACAGAATCATCTGGCATAGCCTCAAGCATTAAGGTCACTCAATAAACATTCCTCCCAATTACATTCAATTTGAAGGAGAAATGAAGAAGGAAAAAGACAAAAATCAAGTAGGGAATAAATGTTGAGAATCTCATTGTCATTATTATTTATGCCAGAGTAGTATAAGCATGAGTACTTGCTTAGAAAACACAGTTAGAGAGTGGATGGGGAAAGGATACTTAAAGTAAACCAAAGGAAGGATAATACTGCCTCTAAAATGTGCAGGGCAGGAGGAACAAAGGAAACAAGAAGTAACTGAAAATGCCACTGATATCAAGAGCACATCATGGAGAAAAATTGTGTATCTAGTTTTTTTGTTTAGTGTTGTTTTCATTTGTTTGCTTGTTTGTTGTTCTTGTTCAAGTGAAGTAAGAAAATCACGTTACTTTGAGGATCAGGGGTAAAGGTTATGAGAAAAGCAATTATGTTGTTTCTATAAGGGAACCAGGAACAAAGACATATCAGAGACAAATACAAAGACAGCTGAGAAATACTAAAGGTCTAAGTGAAGATGGAGATAGTACATTTTAATAGGTCAATCAGCATGGTATAATTCTTCTCTAGAAAGTGGCTGATAGCTTTAACTCAAGGTTGGTTGTCAGTAGGGCAAGAAAACATATGGGAAATGAAAAAGTTAATTAGAAAGTAGTTGACATACTAAATTACAGAGCTTTACTATATAAGAAAATAAATGAAACTGGATCAAGTGTGCAAGTGCTGCCTATATGAGACTGAAAATATCTAGGAAATTAAAATTCTGATGTGATCAAAATGATAGAAATAAAGAAATGAGAAGTTTGCAAGAATGGGATAATATGACGAGAAATTAACTTCTCTCACACACAGATATTCTCTATCTCACCACAGTGTTGGTTTAATCACCTATTAACATTCGGTAGGCTCTTCTTTCTTGAAGAGCAAGATCTTATTTGTTGCATTTACTAAGCATATCTCCAACCACCTAGAGTGGTTACTCATCAAGAGTATCCAATAATTATTTTTGAATATCTGAATAGTTATCGGAAATAGATGTCGTAGATGAGCTGGATGAAAAGGTTTGCAAAACTAAGATGACTTCATCTGAGAGAATTACATGGGAAACACTGGAGACAGGGTTGGATAGAGCATCTCATTCTTATAAGAAATAGTATGGTATATTAGTTTATCTCTAGCCTCTGGAATAGATTTTAAACAATGGATTTGGCACTGGCTCCACAATGCCTAAACAGTAGGATATTGTACAATGAACTTGATAATTGTGAGTCCTCATTTTCTTATTCATAGAAAAGATATATCACCTTCATACCATTTTTTGAGGATAAATTAGATCGTATGTCTTGTGCCTGGCATATAGGAATGCACATTATATACTAGGTATTTTTAAATGCTCCTCACATCACTGTGATGTAATCTATATGCTCTTTTCATACAATAATATTATTTTGCCAAGATATTTAAGAATTTAAGTTTAATAATATGCCAGCTCGCAAAGTCAAAAAATTGCACCTATTGAGGATTACTAATGTTTCTTTTGGAACCAGTCTGTTGTTCCATGTCCAGTTCTAACTGCTGCTTCCTGACCTGCATACAGATTTCTCAAGAGGCAGGTCAGGTGGTCTGGTATTCCCATCTCTTTCAGAATTATCCACAGCCTATTGTGACTCACACAGTCAAAGGCTTTGGCATAGTCAATACAGCAGAAGTAGAAACTCTCTTGCGTTTTCAATGATCCAGTGGATGTTGGCAATTTGATCTCTGGTTCCTCTGCCTTTTCTAAAACCAGCTTGAACATCAGGAAGTTCATGGTTCACGTACTGCTGAAGTCTGGCTTGGAAAATTTTGAGCATTACTTTACTAGCGTGTGAGATGAGTGCAATTATGCAGTAGTTTGAGCATTGTTTGGCATTGCCTTTCTTTGGAATTGGAATGAAAACTGACCTTTCCCAGTCCTGTGGCCACTGCTGAGTTTTCCAAATTTGCTGGCATATTGAGTGCAGCACTTTCACAGCATCATCTTTCAGGATTTGAAATAGCTCAACTGGAATTCCATCACCTCCACTAGCTTTGTTCATACCGATGCATTCCAAGGCCCACTTGACTTCACATTCCAGGATGTCTGGCTCTAAATTAGTGATCACACCATCATGATTATCTGGGTCGTGAAGATCTTTTTTGTACAGTTCTTCCGTGTATTCTTGCCACCTCTTCTTAATATCTCCGGCTTCTGTTAGGTCCAGACCATTTCTGTCCTTTATCGAGCCCATCTTTGCATGAAATGTTCCCTTGGTATCTCTAATTTTCTTGAAGAGATCTCTAGTCTTTCCCATTCTGTTCTTTTCCTCTATTTCTTTGCATTGATCGCTGAAGAAGGCTTTCTTATCTCTTCTTGCTATTCTCTGGAACTCTGCATTCAGATGCTTATATCTTTCCTTTTCTCCTTGGCTTTTCTCCTCTCTTCTTTTCACAGCTATTTGTAAGGACTCCCCAGATAGCCATTTTGCTTTTTGGCATTTCTTTTCCATGGGGATGGTCTTGATCCCTGTCTCCTGTACAATGTCACGAACCTCTATCCATAGTTCATCAGGCACTTTATGTATCAGATCTAGACCCTTAAATTTATTTCTCACTTCCACTGTATAATCATAAGGGATTTGATTTAGGTTATGCCTGAATGGTCTAGCGGTTTTCCCTACTTTCTTCAATTTGAGTCTGAATCTGGTAATAAGGAGTTCATGATCTGAGCTTGAGAAATCTGTATGCAGATCAGGAAGCAGCAGTTAGAAGTGGACATGGAACAACAGACTGGTTCCAAATAGGAAAAGGAGTACATCAAGGCTGTATATTGTCACCCTGCTTATTTAACTTATATGCAGAGTACATCATGAGAAACTCTGGACTGGAAGAAACACAAGCTGGAATCAAGATTGCTGGGAGAAATATCAATAACCTCAGATATGCAGATGACACCACCCTTATGGCAGAAAGTGAAGAGGAACTCAAAAGCCTCTTGATGAAAGTGAAAGTTGAGAGTGAAAAAGTTAGCCTAAAGCTCAACATTCAGAAAACGAAGATCATGGCATCCGGTCCCATCACTTCATGGGAAAAAGATGGGGAAACAGTGGAAACAGTGTCAGACTTTATTTTGGGAGGCTCCAAAATCACTGCAGATGGTGATTGCAGCCATGAAATTAAAAGATGCTTACTCCTTGGAAGGAAAGTTATGACCAACCTAGACAGTATATTCAAAAGCAGAGACATTACTTTGCCGACTAAGGTCTGTCTAGTCAAAGCTATGGTTTATCCTGTGGTCATATATGAATGTGAGAGTTGGACTGTGAAGAAGGCTGAATGCCGAAGAATTGATGCTTTTGAACTGTGGTGTTGGAGAAGACTCTTGAGAGTCCATTGGACTGCAAGGAGATCCATCCAGTCCTTTCTGAAGGAGATCAGCCCTGGGATTTCTTTGGAAGGAATGATGCTAAAGCTGAAATTCCAGTACTTTGGCCACCTCATGTGAAGAGCTGAGTCACTGGAAAAGACTCTGATGCTGGGAGTGATTGGGGGCAGAAGGAGAAGGGGACGACCAAGGATGAGATGGTTGGATGGCATCACTGACTCGATGGACGTGGGTCTAAGTGAACTCCAGGAGTTGGTGGTGGACAGGGAGGCCTGGCATGCTGCAATTCTTGGGGTCGCAAAGAGTTGGACACGACTGAGTGACTGAACTGAATTGAATGTTTGTTTTAGTATTTTTCTCAAGGAGAACATTACCATGGCAATGATATTGACAGACTCAACTGTGTATTATATGTAAAGATGTATTTTGCACTACAGAGCTGGTGCTGACACTGTTGGTTTCAGTGCTTAGTAAAGCCAACAAGTTCACAAAACATTTCTGAAGTGATAACTCTGTGTCTTTAAACTGGATCTTGTCACATTAGAGGTTTTCCTTGGTTGTTCAGACAGTAAAGAACCTGCCTGCAATGCAGGAGAACTGGGTTCAGTCCCTGGGTCGGGAAGATCCCCTGGAGAAGGAAATGGCAACCCATTCCAGTATTCTTGCCTGCAGAATTCCATGAACAGAGGAGCCTGGTGAGCTACAGTAGTCCGTAGGGTTGTAGAGTCAGGTACGACTGAGTAACTCACACTCTTACTTTCACGCTTACCTGGTGGTCTGCGGTGGCAGTGAGCGCACTTAGTCGTGTCTGACTATTGCGACGTCATGAACTGTAGCCCACCAGGCTCCTCTCTCCATGGGATTCTTCAGGCAAGGATACTGGAGTGGGTTGCCATTTCCTCCAGGGATTGAACCCACATCTGAATGCATTTCCTGCATTGCAAGTGGCTTTTTTTTTTTTTACCTGTTAAGCCAGCCCTAGTGGTGTAGTGGTTAAGAATCCACCTGCCAATGCAGGAGACACAGGTATGACCCCTGGGGTCTGGGAAGATATCACATGCTGCAGAACAGCTAAGCATTGTGCCACAAATACTGAGCCTGTGCTCTAGAGCCCAGGGGCCATAACTACTGAAATCCGCATGCCTAGAGCCTGTGCTCTGCAACACGAGAAGCCAGCATGGGAAGCCCATGCACCATGAGGAAGAGTAGCCTCTGCTCACCACAACTAGAGAAAGCCTGCACGCAGCAACGAAGACCCAAAGCAGCCAAAAATAAACAAATTTAAAAAAGAATACATATTTTACCTAAAAGTTATGGGATATAAATTTCTTGTTCTTAAGTAAAAGAGATAGTAGTTGCAGAAAAGATATGAGAAGCAGTTGTTTTTTAGCTGGTGCTTTCTTTTATTGCACTATTTTCATCACCAATTTTTCACCCTCTCTATGGCTCATGGTTGTGTTGTACCCAAACATCACTTAATACATTTAGAGCAAAACAGAAAAACCAATCAAACAACAACAACAAAAAAAACACTTTGAAATATATGGAAATTGTTCATGTGCACAAGAGATGCATGAATAAACAAAAGATGCTATTTCTTCATCCATTTTACTGGCATACAACCAAAAGAAAACATTTTAGCTTCATCCAGACATAGGACACAATTCAATTATTTTTTTCTATTATTTTTCTAGGAACTGTTTTGTCAAGTAAATTATTGTGTCTTTGCCTGAAATTAAAATGTCAAAGTATTACTTTTTAGAGCACATTAATTTACTGTGCCTTTAACTGAAAAGTCATCATACTGGAACAAAAGGAGATTTTGGTGAAAATATAGTAACAATATTCAAGAGCTATTGCAGTAAGTAGTTGTTAACTGAACAGTTATGTTACATAGGTTTGTTTTTTTTGTTTTTAGCTTTGTATAATTTTCTGAAATGTAAAACTAAATCATAGACATTAATAAAATACCTGTGATATTTTAAGGGAGTATAGATTTCAAAATACTGAGCTCTCTGAAAACAGTGCACAGTAACTTTTTCTTAAGAGGACCACACACACACACATAATTACTAATTTAAAATTGTTGTTCCTGGTGGAAAAAGAACAGTTTATCACATGTTTATCATATCTGTTGACATCAGAATTGGAGAAGTCAAAGATTTCTTTGCTTTCACTAAGGACTCAGAATGTAGGGAGAAAGGGCTGAAAGTTTTGTTTGAGGACTACTGCTAGCTAGGTACAATTACTTTTTGTTAAGTTTATCTGAAGATTAAATAATATGTTGCTTCCTGATCCTACACTGCTTATATGACACAGTCACAACAGCTGTCAGGAAAGAGGTCATGTCTGCTTTATCAATTTATTATCAAGAAGATCAATAGGATTAGAGTAGAGATTTTACCCAATTCAGGTTTAGGAACGTTGCACACAATGTTGCTATAGGCAGGGGGGCATAGTCGTCACTGACCTATGACACTGTATTTTCTTGCGATCAGAATACTTTCAGCATCATTATGAAAGCACAAAATCTGCATGTCAAATTAATTTATGCTCTCTTCACCTCACACTGATTAAGACAAATTAAGTTTCACACTCATCACCTAGAGTAATTAATAAGTAGTAGTATCAAATCCAATGACTTTCCTCCACTATAATTCTTTAAACTGTTCTTTCCACGATGCCTTCTTAATAGAAGCCTATAGTATTCATTTTAAAGCAATCATGTGAAATGAAAGTGCTCACAGCATGTCTCAGATTTTCTCAGTGTTGGAAGATACGGTCTGGGAACACATATGTATTTTACAGCTAACTGGGTTTCAAAGATGGATCCAATAATTAAACAAGTGTGGTCTTAAACATCTTAAATATTCTATAAATTTGCATCAAGGAAACCCAGAGGCATATCATCAATCCCTGAATTCTATTCATTTACATAAAAAAACAAGTAGAGGAAGCACATCAAAGCAAATCCTAATATGAACAAAACATTAGGTTTTAAACTGCTGTACTTAAAAATATTATGTTTTCTATTGCCTTGAAAGGGAGTTAATGAAGGAAGAATTTTGCTGAGAGTCTATATTTTAAGTGTTCTTATAAAATTCCCTTTATGTTAAGGTTTCATAAACATAAATAGATGGAGAGATACCATGAGAGACCTATAATAAAGCATATGTTAAATATCATAAGGGAAATACATTTTATTAATATACAAATATGGTTTTTATATTTTATGATATTATTAAAGAACATGAGGATGATATGGCGATAAAAAGTCAAATTAAACTGTTTTATAAAGTTATAAACAAAAATTATTAAAACCTACATAAAACAAGACTGCAAATAAACACCCTTTAGCTTTGTTATTTGGAAAGCATTTGCTAATTCATTAAGATAATATGTTCTCCTGTAAGCACAGAAATTTGTTTGTAAGAGAGGGAGTATGGGGGGGAGGAGAGAGTAATTAGAAAGGATTCCATCAAAATATCAAAGGCAAAAATGGTCTCCAGTATATCCACACCATAAGCATAACAATATTGATATTGTGGAATGTATATGATATATTGCGGTTTTCTATCTTTCCATCTGGATACTGATCTGAAACTTAACTAGGAGGACCAAATCGATAATTTTCATTCCTTTGTCTGATTATCTTCTCCCCTCAATGCTTGTAAAATGTTAAACTTCAAGAAGTATCCTCTGCATTCAGACTAAAACTACATATTCATTTACATTGTGCTTTGTTATGGACCAAATGTTTTTGTCTCCCAAAATTCATATTTTGAAGCCCTAACTTCCCACTGTGATGGTATTTGGAGATGGATCCCTTGGGAGGTAATTAGGTTTAGATGAGGTCATGAATCCATTGAGGAATTAGTGTCCTTATAAGAAAAAAATTACATATAAATGAAGAAAAATATTTACCTCTGCCCTGTGAGGATACAGCTAGATGGTGGTCATCTACAAACAAGGAAAAAAAGCTCTTACCAGAAATTGAATCTGTCAGCAGCCTCAGTCTATCTATGGTACATTGTTATAGCTGTCTGAGCTAAGACATGTTTTATCCTTAAACATAAACATCGTACTTTTTTATTTAGTCATTATGTGTGTACTCAGCCACATCTGACCCTTTGCGACGCTATGGTCGCCCCATGGACTACAGCCCTCCAGGCTCCTCTGTTCATGGGCTTGTCCTGACAAGAATACCGGAGTGGGCTGCCATTTCTTCCTCCAGGGGATCTTCGAGGCTTAGGCAATGAACTGAGTCTTGTGCAGCTCCTGTATTAGCAGGTGGGTTGTTTACCACTGAGCCACCTTGGAAACACATTTAGTCACTATGCTTTCCTTCAAATGACATCCATTTCATGTATTCAAGTACACTTCCATTTTTTAGCCAACAGGGATGGGATCTAGAATATTCCTATTATCATCAAATATTAATACTAATTCTGATACTATATTGTATACCCTAGTCTTACAGAAGAGGCCCAATGTCAGTTAAAATTTTCATAACATTTTCTGTCTTTTTCAACTTCAGAACATAGTAATCTACCTGTAAGTTATAATATTTTTTATAACAAGTGTTTGGAAGACACCAAAATATTTTTCTTATATTTTCTTAGCATGTTATTATCTTCATTTATATTTATTTTTTATACTACTTCAATATTGAAAGGATTCAACCATTATTATTAATGAACTTGCAAATTAGCTGGATCATTTCAGCTTAGTAATAATTTCAATACCTGGGGCTGGTATCTCTATGGATCTCTATGAAATTTTCTTTTTATATTTTTATAGAAATCACTTCATAGTCTTACCTTATTTTTAAAATGTTTATTTATATATTTATTAACTTTTCTCACTTGAAAAATTTCTTTATTTATTTGGCTGTACTGGGTCTTCATTGCTGGGGGTGGGCTCTCTCCAGTTGTGAGTGGGGGCTGCTTTCTAGTTGCGGTGTGGGCTTCTTATTGTGGTGGCTTCTCATTGTGGAGGACAGGTTCCATGGTGTGCACGCTTCAGCAGTTGTGGCATGTGGACTTAGCAGTTGTGGTGCACAGGCTTAGTTACCTCTCAACACGTGGGATCCTTCTGGACCAGGGATCAGACCCATGTTCTTTGAATCAGCAGCAGACTCTCAACCAGGGAACCACCAGGGAAGCCCTTATTTTTTAAATGTATTTTGGCCATGCTGTATCTTTCTCATTCTTTGTTGCGGTGTGTGAACTTTCTCTAACTGTGGTGCACAGGCTTCTCCTCTTGGGAAGCATGGGCTCTAGAGGTGCAAGCTCAGTAGTTGTGGTGCACAGGCTCTCCAATTGTGGTTGCAGGTTTAGTTGCCCTATGGCATGTGGGGTCTTAGTTCCCTGACCAGGGATTGAACCCAAATCCCGTGCATTGGTCCATCTTAACCATTGGGCCACCAGGGAAATCCCCTACAGTTTTTATAAACATACAAATTAAGCACACTGTAATGCTTTATTTTCAATGTTCTATGGGCTGCCGTCTTTGGGGTCGCACAGAGTCGGACACGACTGAAGCGACTTAGTAGTAGTAGTAGTAGTATTAAGGTCTCATTTGTTCTCTTTCGTACTAAGATGCAGGAAAATTTAAACACATAACAATATATTGTGCTAAGGATACAGATGAAGAATATTCATTAAATTTCTAGGAGAAATAAGAGCTTCAAGAGTACACTTTTTTCCATCTTTTATCTCTGGTATAAGTAACAGTAACTGGTATATACTAGGTTCTTAATATATTTTCTAAATTGAGTAAGTAACAAAAAGTACAAGATACATTACAAGATGTGATATGTTAATAACTGAACACACTGAAGACTCAATCTTCAAAGAATTTATAGTCTAAGAAAAGATTTCATAGATACTGAGAGCTAATTACACTAATTAATACTGAGAATAAAATACAAATCTATGAAATTTAGATAAACACAAGTCCATATTTTAAAGCATTAAAATGATGGGCCTAAAATACACTACTGAAAAATCAGAACTATTGTTTATAACTTTGAGTAGTCAATGCAGTTCTGAAATTGTACTGTGGAGTTGTGAAGTCATGGAGCAATTACAGTGATCCTGAACTAGACTAGAGCATAAGTGGATATGTCCTGCTATCCAACACTGGGAATAAGGTTTGCTCTGAATCATTTACCAAGTTATTTCCTATTAATGTAATTCAAATGATAATATCAAATTGCTACATGTAGTAGGTCTTTCCTGGTGGCTTAGTTGGCAAAGAATCTGCCTACAATGCAGGAGACCCAGTTTCAATCTCTGGATTGGAAAGATCCCCTGGAGAAGGAAATGGCAACCCACTCCAGTATTCTTGCCTGGAAAATCCCATGGACAGAGGAGCCTGACAGTAATAATATCAAATTCCTACACATAGTGAGAGATTTAATATTCCTTGCTTTAGAATTAGGTTAAGGAGAAGAAAGCATTTCTGAAATGGCAGAGTAAGGATCTCTGAAAAACTGTTCCTTTGTAAAAACCAAGCAGAAGACAAAAAAAAAAAAGTTTGTCAAAATCAGCTCTTTCAAAATTCTGGAAATCAAAAGAAGCTTTAAAAATCCATGAAGGATTTATACCAACCCACCCCCCCCCCCAGAAAAAAAAAAAAAAAAACCAGCAAAAAAAAAACACCCCCAAAACCAGCTAAATCTCAGTAAGAACAATAAATATGATGTTTTAACTTGTCCTATCATATCTTCCTCTTGCCAGCTCTGTGGTAGCCTTAAAAGCCAGCCATCTAATGGACACAGAGCTGCCATAAAAGACAGAGAATTGTCACCAGTGTATCTAGTATTCGGTTTCCCTGGTGGCTCAGGTGGTAGAGAATCAGCTGCAATGCAAGAGACCCAGGTTTGATCCCAGGGTTGGGAATATCCCCTGGAAAAGGGAATTGGCTACCCACTTCAGTATTCTTGCCTGGAGAATTCTATGGACAGAGGAGCCTGGCAGGCTACAGTCCACAGGTCACAAAGAATCAAAATCAACTGAGCCTCTTTCACTTTTCCGTATTTATCTCGTAGATCTCAGGAAAAATTCCCCTCACCAAGCTTTTCATCTGATCTGAATCAGAGCTTTCTAGTGGGAAAACTCTACCCTAGAGTGTTTGCCAAAAACAATCAGCATCAATTGTTTACTCTTGAAGTTGCCAGACAAAGTAACACTGGTTTAACCAAATAAGAGTGTAGCCAAATAACTTAAAAGGAAAATATGTATTATGAGAGGTCTATATGGGGCTTTGATAGGCTCCAAATAATTCCTGGGTATGTGTTTATGTCCCGGAATACCTAAGTGTTTCCTCACCTCTCACCTCTAGTTGAGGAGCTACACAATGTGGAAATGAAGGATAAGGCATAATTCAGCAGACAAGTTAAAATCACACCCCATCAAATACAGAAGGCCTCTCTGCAAAGGTTGGGAGACTTACTGGTTCAAGCCATTTAATAAAATCTCTGTTCTATCATTAGTTGACAACTAAGTTAGCTGAAACTTCAGTGGCCACACATGAAATAGAATATAAGCTTCATAGAATTAATCTAGGAAAATCACTGACAAATAACAACAAACTCTGATGATGAATAGAAATCTCATTTCCAGAGTATCCATATTATTTCAAGTATTCAGTTTCCTATTTACAAATATGCAATATACAGAGAAAAAAAAGTATGGCCCATATACAGAAAGAAAAAAATTAATCCAACAAAAAAAATTATCTTTTAGGAAAACCAGGTGTTGGACTTACTAGAAAAATTGTATAAATATGCTATTATAAATACTTTCAAAAAGTAAAGGAAGGCATAGCTGAAGAATTAAAGAAAAGTATAAGAACAATATCTGACTATATAGAGAATATCAAGAGGTAAAAACAGTTAATGTTGAAATAAAAATCCATTAGAAATACTCAAAAACAGATTTGAGCTGACAGGAGATTAACACTGAAGGTAGGTCAATTAAGATATTTTCAATTATTTCTGAGGAAGAG
Source organism: Oryx dammah (assembly GCF_014754425.2). Lineage (NCBI taxonomy): Eukaryota > Metazoa > Chordata > Mammalia > Artiodactyla > Bovidae > Oryx > Oryx dammah. The sequence goes on from NW_024070200.1 coordinate 31,777,132, forward strand.
AAAGAGGAAAGAATACATAAAATTAACCAACTTCAAAGAACTCTTGAACACCTTGAAATGTACCAACATGTGCATAATAGTAGTCAAGAAGTGGAGTCCAGAAAAGAGGAACAGAAAGAACACTAGAAACATGATGTTTCTAATCATGGGAAAGTGAAAATTTTCCCGATTTGACAAAGGATATTCATATGCATTATCTGAGAACCTCAATTAACTTCAAATAGGTTAAACTCAAGATATCCACACCCAAATACATCCTAGTCAAGTTATGAAAGGTCAAAAATACAGAAGGGATCTTGAAGTCAGCAAGAGGGTGAAAATCATATACAAGGTATCTTCCATAAGATTAAGAGTGGCTTTGCATCAGAGAGAGTGGAAGCCATAAGGCAAAGTCTGAAAGAGGATATTAACCAAGAATTCTATATCCAGCTTCTGGGCACAGAATTTGTGTGTAGTATTGAACTTATGTTAAATATTAAATACTAAATATGAAAATATTAAACTGCTGCTGCTGCTGCTAAGTCACTTCAGTCATGTCCAACTCTGTGTGACTCCATAGACGGCAGCCTACAAGGCTCCCCCATCCCTGGGATTCTCCAGGCAAGAACACTGGAGTGGGTTGCCATTTCCTTCTCCAATGCATGAAAGTGAAAAGTGAAAGTGAAGTCACTGAGTCGTGTCCAACTCTCAGTGACCCCATGGACTGCAGCCCACCAGGTTCCTCCGTCCATGGAATTTTCCAGGGAAGAGTACTGGAGTGGGGTGCCATTGCCTTCTCCGTGACATTAAACTAGACTATCATCAATTAAGATGTTACTTGTAATCCTCAGACAAAAATTTTAAAAGATATATCAAACTACAATAAACCAACAACAAAGAAATGAATATAGCACCCAAGAAAAATATCTATTTAGCATCAAAGGAGGCAGTAAGGAAGGAACAGAGGACTGATGAAGACATAAGGCACATAGAAAACAAATTAGAAAACAGCAGATCTAAACTTTATCATATTAGTAATTACACTAAATGTAAGTGGATTAAGCTTTGGCTGAATTTTTAAAAAAGGATCCAATTTTGACCTGCCTATACGAGACACCTTTTATATACAAAGACACAGACTGAAATAAAAGAATGGAAAAAGATATATCATTCAAACCATAAACCAAAGAGAGTTGAAATTGCTATATTACTGATAATTTAAGATTCAACAAACTTTAAGGCAAAAATTGTTACTAGGAAAAAAAAAAACATTTTACAGTGAAAAGGGGACCAATCATCAAGAAGACATAACAATTATAAGCACATATGTACTCAGTAACAGAACCCACAAAATGCATGAATTGAAAACTGACATAAATGAAGGGATAGATGGACAATTAAACAGTAGTTGGAGAAACTTCAATACTCCACTTTGAATAACAGCAAGACTCAGCATAAGATTAACAAGGAAACAGAAGACTTGAACAACACAATGAACGAGGTAGATCTAATACACAACTATAAAACACTCACCCAACAACCGAAGGAAACATTTTTAAGCACATATAGCACATTCTCAAATATAGATCATATATTAGGCCATAAAGCAAGCCTTACTAAATGTAAAGAGCTATTTATTACAAAATTAAGATGGCATAAATCATGAAAAATGTGTTCTCTTACTACAGTGAAATGACATTAGAAATAACAGATGCAAACTAGAGAATTTCAGAAATGTGTGGAAACTAAACAATGTAGTCAAATTCCCAGTGGGTTAAAGAAAAATAAAAAATACTTTGAGATGTTTGAAGATGAATATACAACATGACAAAAATTAAGGAATTCAGTTAAAATTATGTGTGGTGAGAATTATTATTTTTGAATACCTAGAGGCCTCCCTGGTGCCTCACTGGTAAAGAATCCACCTGCAATGTAGGAGATGCTGGAGACATGGGTTTGATTTTTGTATTGGGAAGATTCCCTGGAGGAAGAAATTGCAACCCACTCCAGTATTCTTGCCTGGATAATCTCTTAGACAGAGGAGCCTGGTGGGCTACAGTCCACAGGGTCACAAAAAATCAGACACAGTTGAGCATACACATGAATAAAACAGAAAGGAATCTAATCAACTTCAGCTTCCACATTAAGAAATTAGTAAAAAAGCAATGTAAGCCCAAAGTAAGTACAAGGAATGAAATAATAGAAATTAGAGTGGAAATAAATCAAAGACTAGGAAAAAAAAAAAAAAACAACAATGGAATCAAAGTTGGTTCACTAATCTTTCATTAGACTGACCAAAGAATCAGAGAGAGAACGTGGGAGAGAGAAATCAAACTACTAAAATAAGTAATTAGAAAGTAGTTGTTACTACTGACTTTATAGAGGTAAAAATTATAAGAATACTATAATCAACTATACGTCAACAAAGTAGAAAGGAAATTTTCCTAGAAACAGACTACTGAAAGTGACTCAATGTACAATATGAAACCTGAAATAAATTGTAACAAGCAAAGTAATTAAATTTGTAATTTAGAAACTTTCTGCAGAGAAAAACCCTCATCAAGATGGTTCACTGGTGACTCTTATCAAACATTTAAAGAATCAACACCAATTTTTCGAGTAATCTTCACATTATCGTCCAAATAAAAGAAGAGGAAGAAATATTTCCCAACTCATTCTATTGGGTCAATATGACCATACTAAAACCAGACCAAGAAATCATAAGAAAAGAAAGTTATACACCAATATTCCTGTGAACATACATGCAGAAATTTTCAAAAAATACTAGCAAACAAAATTTGATAGCATATTAAGCTAATTATGACATTGAGAGCAAATGGTGCAGCTAACATCTTACTTAGTGGTAGGAGGTTTTCCCTTCTAGACAACAATTCAATAGTCACCTCTCTCTCCATTCCTATTCAGTAGTGTGTGAGAAGTTGTAGCTATTGCAGTAAGACTACAAATGTAATTTTAATATGTGCAGATTGAAAAGGAAGAAATAAAAGTCTTTATCTGCATACAACATGACTGTCTACGTAGAAAATTCCAAAGAATCTTCAAGCAAACCTTGAAACTATGTAAGTATAGTAAGGTCCCAGGATGCATGGTCCGTATACAAAGCTCTATTGTTTTTATATATGCTAGCAATGAGGAACTGGAACTTGAAATTCAAAAAAAATCAACCAAAGAATGAAACACTTAAGGGTAAATATAAAAAGTATGCATGGTATCAGTATGCAGAAAACAACACACTGAGGAAAGAAATCAAAATATAAATAAATGAGATAATCCATGTCCATGAGTTAAATAACCCAACATTGATCATTCTTCATCTACACATTCAAAGCTATCCTTATCAAAATCTCAGTTGCATTTCTGCAAGAATTGGCAAAGTGATCCTAATATTTATATGGAAATTCAAGAGACCCAGAACAGCCAAAATCATATGGAAAAACAAAATTGGAAGAGTCATTCTATCTGATTTTAAAACTTACTACAAAGGTAGAGTGATCAAGAGAGTGTGGTATATATATATATAAAGGTACATATAAGTGGTCAGTTCAGAAAGGGTAACATATAGATTAATTTGCGGTTAATTGAATTTTGACATAGGTACCGAGACAACCCAATGAGGGAAAGAAAAACCTTTGAACTATTGAATTGTGTGAGGACAACTGCTTAGCAGCATGAAAAGAATGAATCTAGACTACCTACCTCACACCATAAAAAGTATTAACTACAAATGGCTCACAGGCCTAAATGAAAAAGCTAAAACTATAAAACTCTTAGAAGAAACCATGATCTTTGTGATTTGTGATCATTGTCTAATCTAATATAATCATTAGACAATGATTTCTTAGATTATAATACCAAAAGCACAAGGAATAAAAGAAAATATAAATAAACTGGTTTCAATCAAAATAAAATTTCTTTTTCATATCATATATCCACTATTTTTTTTTAAGATTCTTTTCCCATATAAGACAATAGAGTATTGAGTAGAATTACCTGTGCTATACAGCGGGTTCTTATTAGTGATCTATTTTATATATAGTAGTGTATATATGTCAATGACTATCTCCCAATTTATTCCTCCCCACTCTTTATACCCTGGTAACTATAAATTTGTTTTCTGTATCTGTGAGTCTACTTCTGTTTTGTAAACAAATTCATCCATACCCATGTTTTTTGATTCCACATGTGATATCATATGTTATTTGTCTTTCTGTGTCTGAGTTACTTCACTTAGTGTAACTGATTCACTTTGCTGTATACCTGAAACTAACACAACACTGTAAATTAACTATACTCCAATAAAATTAAAAAAAGAAATAAAACTCTTAGAAGAAAATATAGGGCATAAAGTTCATGATATTGGATTTGGCAATTATCTCCTTGGTATGACACAAAGGATGCAGAAAAAAAAAAAAAAGTAGACAAATTGGGCTTCAGTAAATGAAAAACTCCTGTGTATCAATTAACAGAGTAAAAAGGCAATCCATGGAATGGGAGAAAATACTTATTTATGTATATCTGGTAAGGGATTACTATGCAGAATGTATAGAAACGCCAGCAAAAAATCAAGCAATTCAATTCAAAAATTGGCAAAGGATTTGACTAGATGATTCTCCAAAGAAGACATACAAATGGTCAACAAACACATGCAAATATGCTCAACAATTTTATTCATTAGGAAGATGCAAATCAAAATCACATTGATGTACCACTTCACATCTGTTAGGATACTGCATCAACAAGTGTTGGCAAGGATGCAGACGTATATGAGGTATCTAGAGTAATATTCATAGAGAAAACAAGTAAAATGATGCTTGCCAGGAGTTAGAAGGAGGGGGAAGTGGGGAGCTTATCAATGAATGAATATAGAGTTTTAGCCTTTGCAAGATGAGAAGAGTTCTGAAGAGATGGTGGTGGTGGTTGCACAATATGAATGCACTTAATTCCACTGAACTGTATACTTTAAAGTGGTTAAGGTGGCACATTTTGTTATGTGTATTTTACCACAAAAAAAAAAAACAAACTAAGGAAATGGAATTTCTTTTTCTGATTCAAAGGACACCACCAAGAATATGATAAGAAAAGACATTTTTATCCAGAATATAAAAAGAACTCTTACAACCCAATAATACAAAACAAACCAATGAAAAAACTAAGCAAAGATTTTGAACAGGTTTTATTTCAAAGAAGACAGGCAAACGGCTAATAACTGCACCAAAGATGTTCAATGTCATTAGTTGTTAGGGAGTTGCAAATGAAATCAACAATGAGATACCAACTAAGATGGTTGAAATTAAAAAGAGAGGCAATAACAAGTGTAAACAAGAATGTGGAGAAATTATAAACCTCATATATTGATAATGGGAGTGTAAAATGGTTTAGCTGCTTTGGGAGACAGTTTGGCATTTCCTTAAAATATTAGATATAAGTTACAGTATAAACCAAAAAATTTACCCCTAGAAATATATCAAAGATAAATGAAAAAAAAATATGTACATTAAAGACCATGTATTTGATTGCTCATAAAGTCCTTGTTTATAATGGTCCAAAACTGGAAACAAACTACAGTTTGTAAACTAATGAATGGGTAAACAAAATGTGGTATACTCATACAATGTAATTTATTTTGCTACAAAAAGGAATGAAGTACTGATACATGCTACAATATAAATAAACCTTGAAAACATCCTGATGAAATAAGCCAATCACAAAAGAGCACATATTATATGACTCAATTTATATGAAATTTTCAGAATAATAAAATCCATAAGGATAGTAAGTAGATTAAATGTCAGAGGCTGGGGAGATAGAAGGTGAATAATATACATGTGATTTATTTTAGGGGTAATTTAAAAAAAAGTTCTAAAATTAGACAGTAGTGATAATTGCAGAACTCTATGAATATACCAAAAACCAACGAGCTGTGCACTTTGAAAGGGTAATCTTAATGGTATATGAGTCCTAGCTAGCAAGTTAGCTAGCTACCTGTTTAAAAGGAGTAGAGAAGATGAGAGGAAGGCAGCTACAGTTCTCTTATATCTGAGGTTAGATCCTCCTATAATTGCTCGAGTCTCCATAATGACAAAACAACCACTACTATGCTCATTTCCTGATCATGTGCAGCCAAAACATTGCATATTTATAACAAAGCACATACACGACTTGCTATGTTTGAAGAATGTTATGTCAAAAAAAATTAAGTTAACAATAAGTCAAAAGCAACTTCTGAATAAGAAGTACAGCTAACAAATTTAATTACAACAGGACACGAGATGATAGTGTCAGCTCCCTGCTTTGATCCACCAGGGAGAAAAGAAAGCCAAAAACAAGGAAGACTAGAAACACTGACCTGTATACTCGAGCCTTGGCTGATGATTTTAAACATTCCCAAAGACGAGCTCTCATGTCTTTCCAGCATCAGAGCTTCTAAGGGAAGAAGGAGAATTTCTGGATAGGAGACAAGGAGAAGACATGTTTTCCTATGGACACAAAATAACCTCCAGGGCAAGAATCAATAAAAATGCATCAAATGAGAAAGGAAAATACAATGTTAGGAAAGATTGCTGAAACTGTTTTCATTTGCAATTGCTTTTTCATATAATCTATACCAGAATTATTGCTTTCCCTATCATGTAGCTTACAGTGAATTGCAGACCATTGTTGTTTAGTCACTAAGTCCTGTTTGACTCTTTGCAATCCCATGACCACAGCACTCCAGGCTTCCCTGTCTTTCAATATCTCCCAGAATGTGGTCAAACTCATGTCCATTGAGTTGGTGATGCCAGCAAACTATCTCATCCTCAGTTGCCCCCCCTCTCCTCCTGCCCTGAATTTTCCCCAGCATCAGCGTCTTTTCCAATGAGCTGGCTCTTTGCAACAAACAGCCAAGGTATTGGAGCTTCAGCTTCAGCATCAGTCCTTCCAATGAATATTTAGGGTAGATTTCCTTTAGGATTGACTGGTTTGAATTCCTTGCTGTCCAAGGGAATCTCAAGTCTTTTCTAGCACCACAATTCAAAAGCATCGATTCTTTGGCACTCAGCTTTTTTTAAGATCCAAACACTCACATTCTTACAGGACTACTGGAAAAACCATGGCTTTAACTGTAAGAACCTTTGCCGGTAAAAGAGAAGTCTCTGCTTTGTTAATATACTGTCTAGGTTTGTCACAGCTTTTCTTCCAAGGAGCAAGCATCTTTTAATTTCATGGCTGCAGTTACTGTCCACAGAGATTTTAAAGCCCAAGAAAATAAAATATGTCACTGTTTCCACTTTTCCCCTTTCTGTTTAGCATGAAGTGATAGGAGCAGATGCCAAGATCTTAGTTTTCTGAATGTTGAGTTTGAAGCCAGCTTTTTCACTCTCCTCTTTCACCTTCATGATGAGGCTCTTTAGTTCCTCTTTGCTTTCTGCCATTAGACTAATAACAACTGGATATCTCATGTTGTGGGTATTTCTCCCAGTAGTCTTGATTCCAGCTTGTGCTTCATCCAGCCCAGTGTTTCTCATGATGTGCTCTGCATATAAGTTAAATAAGCAGGGTGACAATATATAGCCTTGACATACTCCTTTCTCTATTTGGAACCAGTCTATTGTTCCATGTCCAGTTCTAACAATTGTTTCTTGACCTGCATACAGGTTTCTCAGGAGACAGATAAGATGGTCTGGTATTTCCATCTCTTTAAGAATTTTCCACAGTTGGTTGTGATCCACACAGTCAAAGGCTTTAGCATAGTGAATGAAGCAGAAGTTTTAGTATTTTTTTTTTTTTTTTGGACTTCCTTTGCTTTTTCTATGATCCAGTGGGTGTTGGCAATTTGATTTCAGTTTCCTCTGCCCTTTTAAAATATAGCTTACATCTGGAAGTTCTCCATTCATATACCATTGAAACCTAGCTTGACGGATCTTGAGTATCACCTTGATAGCATGTGAAATGAGCACAATTGTATGGTAGTTTGAACATTCTTTGACATCACCTTTCTTTGGGACTGGAGAGAAAGCTGCCCTTTTCTAGTCCTGGGAGAATTACTGAGTTTTCCAAATTTGCTGCCATATTGAGTGTAGCACTTTAAAAGCATCATCTTTTAGGATTTGGAGCTAAATCCAGCTAAAATTCCATCACCTCCGCTACCTTTGTTCATGCTAATGCTTCCTAAGGCCCATTTGACTACACACTCAATGATGTCTGGCTCTAGGTGAGTGACCACACCATCGTGGTCATCCTAGTCATTAGGACCTTCTTTGTATGGTTCTGCTGTGTATTCTTGCCACCTCTTCTTAAGCTCTTCTTCTCTGCTATGTCCTCGCAATTTCTGTCCTTTATTGTGCCCATCTTTGCATGAAATGTTCCCTTGGTATCTCTAATTTTCTTGAAATCTCTAGTCTTTCCCATTCTATTGTTTTCCTCTACTTCTTTGCATTATTCACTTATGAGGACTTTCTTATCTCTCCTCGCTATTCTCTGGAACTCTATATTCCATTGGTTATATCTTTCCCTTTCTCCTTTCACTTTTCTTCATTTCTCAGTTATTTGTAAGGCCTGCTCAGATAACCATTTTGCTTCTGGTATTTCTTTTTCTTTGGGATGGTTTTGGTTACCACCTCCTGTACAAAGAATCTCCATCTATAGCTCTTCAGGCACTGTCTATTAGATCTAATCCCTTGAATCTATTTGTCACCTCCCCTATATAATCATAAGGGATTTGATTTAGGTCATACCTGAATGCTTTAGTGGTTTTCCCTGTCTTCTTCATTTTAAGCCTGAATTTTACAATAATCGGTGCCACAGTCAGCTCCAGGTCTTATTTCTGCTGACTGTATAGAGCTTCTCCAACTTCAGAGGATGTAAGCAATCTGATTTCAGTATTGACCATCTGGTGACGTCCATGTGCAAAGCTGTCTGTTGTGTTGTTGGGAGAGTGTGTTTGCTATGACCAGCATGTTCTCTTGGAAAACTTCTGTTAGCCTTTGCTGTGCTTCATTTTCTACTTCAAGGCCAAACTTGCCTGTTACTGCAGGTATCTCTTGACTTCCTACTTTTGCCTTCCAGTCTCCTATGATGAGAAGAAGATGTTTTTTGGGCGTTAGTTTTATAAGGTCTTGTAGGTCATAATAGAACCTTACTCTTCTTCAGCATTATTGGTTGGCACACTGACTTGGATTTCTCTCATACTGAATGGTTTGCCTTGAAAATGAACTGAGAGATTCTGTTGTTTCTGAGATTGTACCCAAGGACTGCACTTCAGACTCTTTTGTTGACTATGAGGGCTACTCCATGTCTTCTAAGGGATTCTTGCCCAGAGTAATAGATATAATGGTCATCTGAATTAAATTCACCTATTCCTGTACACTTTAATTCTCTGATTCCTAAATGTCAATATTCAATCTTGCCATCTCCTGCTTGACCACGTCCAGTTTACCTTGATTCGTAGACCTTACATTCCAGGTCCCTACACAATACTGCATCACCAGCAGACACATTCATAAGTGAATATCATTTTGACTTTGGCTCAGCCTCTTCATTCTTCCTGGAGCTATTTCCCTGTTTTTCCCCCATAGCATATTGGACACCTCCAGATCTGGGGGGGCTCATCTACTGGTGTCATTTCTCTTTGCCTTTTTGTACTGTACATGGTGTTCTTGAGGCAAGAATACTGGAGTGGTTAGCCATTCCGTTCTCCAGTGGGTCACGTTTTGTCAGAACTCTCTAATATGACCCATCCATCTTGGGTGGTCCTGCATGGCGTGGCTCATAGCTTCATGAGTTACGCAAGGCTTTGATCCATGTGATAATTTTGGTTAGCTTTCTATGATTGTGGTTTTTGTTCTGGAGCCTGTGGAATTGTACTTTTGCATCTTCTGTCTGCCTTCCAACGGATGAGATGGTACAGACTATTACAGTATTATATGTGTACAAATGAAATATCTAAATTGTTTCCCAATCAAGTTGATCAGAATAATCTGTGAAGTTATTGCACCACAGATTCCATAACCACAGCCCAAATTTACAGAATCATAATATCCAGAGATGATAACTAGTTGATGATAATGATGAAAATAATAACATCAAGAATAATAATAAGAGCAATAATACACATTGCATATGATTTTTGTGATCAGCCAGATTTGAAAATCACCAGGCACCATTATGAATGATAAAACACTCACAAAATATAAAGTGCTTATATCTATAAAACATAGCTTGAAATCTGAATTGTGTAAATTAAGGGTATAGAGACAAGAAGTAGTTTCTGTAATATATGGCCAGTTGGCAGTAATACTGCATAAGAATCTAACTTTCTTAAAATAGTCTTCTACTGACTGGGCTTATTGCTTCCTTTTTTTTTCAGATCACAGATTGTCCATGAAATTTAAGACCTAACATTTCATACTACAGTAGTTCCTTGCATTAGCTTTCAAATCTCTCTTTAGGATCAATAAACATTTTCTTTTTGTACATGACAAATATTAGAAAAAAGTTTAAAATAATTTTAAATCTCCATATAGATTTATGAATTTGGAAGACTATTTCACCAGAGGTAAAAATGTGAAGCAGTAAATGGTGACTGCTTCTGGGGAGTGTGATGAAGCTGATATATGTATGTAGAGTGATACACTGTATAAAGAGCTTTGTGATTTTAACAGTTTCTAAAAGTTCAGATTCAAAAATTTTGTTTTCATACGTTTTAAAGAAATAGAAAACAAGGAAAAAAATGGAACTTAGACAAGGGAATTTATTAGATTAGTTTTTCTATTGCTGTATAACAAATTAACATAAATTTAGCAGCTTATAAGACATAAATTTATTATTCCACTGTGTTTGTGATTCTGGAATCTAGTTATACCTTAACTGGGTTTTTGAGAAGAATGCTATTAACATAATGGCCAAGGCTGGATTCTCATATGGAGGATAGAATAGGGAAGATTCTGCCTCAGAGTCACTAGAATTGACAGAGGACTTCATTTTCTTGTGATTATAAACTAAGGGCATTGATTTCTTGCTCCCTGTTGGTTTGAAGCTACCTTCACCTCCTAAAGGTGTCCCTCAGGTCCTTGCCAACTAAGCCCTCCAAAATGGTTATTTACTTCTTCAAAACCAGCAAGGGAGTCTTATATAACATAATCATTGAGTGAGCTCATTACTTTCCCCATATTTTATTGATTAAAGGAAAGTCACAGGGTGAATTTTGACTCAGTTTTTCTGGATCTTGTTGACAGACTATATTTTGAAACGAAAGAAAAAGTTTATTGAGACTCAATTTTGTGCTCTGCTAAACACTATAAAATATTTACATATAGTATTTCTTACAACATTCCTATAAAATAGGTACTACCAGTGCTATTTTCTGATGATTATTTTTCTTGCATGAAACAAGTAGCAAGTGTTAGAACATGAAATTTAACCAAAGACTTCTTCTAGTCAAGGTTTTTCTCTTTTCATTCTACTACATTATTATATTAGAAGGCTAGAGGCTAATAACTAATTTCATCTGCTTGTCACTTAGAACAAGATGGTATATGTTAAAAGGGCAGAAGTGAAAAGAAAGGGATGTGAACACAACAGAAGCATAATTAAATTAACTCTTAAGATTTCACATATATGAATCCACTTTGTATTATTTTTAATTACTTAATTGCAAATACACAACTTTGATATTGAAGACATTCCTTAGAAATGATCATTGTGGCTTATGTAGCTCAATTGCTAAATCTGGGTTTTCTAAGGAACAGCTGAAGAACTTACAGCTTTCTCCAAATGGACCTTTCTTTTTTTTAATATAAATTTATTTATTTTAATTGGAGGTTAAAATTCTTTGACAATTAAATAGTAACAAAATCCACTTAGAAGTTTCAAATTTTTTCATAATTGGCAACAGTCTACATTTTAGACTAATTGCTAAGAACTTTCATTTCCCATGGGTAGCAACATAAACTTCAACAGAATATTTAGTATTAGTTATAGTTTTAATCTTCTATCATAATGGCAGCAAAATACTATTTTGAGGGTTTTCTGATTTCATTTAGTTCATTTTCTGAATCTACTTAAATGCTTAAAGAAGTAAATGAGTAATTTGTCTTGTTAAAGTACAATAGTAAGTGAAAGTATAATTCTGCGTCATTTTTTGAGAAAGCTTTTAGCCTTACTATTTAACAATGAATAAATGAAAAAAAAGCTAAGAAAAAAATTTAAAAATTAATAATGGTTTTAACTGGTATGTTTGGGAAGTCAATACACCACGGTCATAATGGACAACATAAGGAACCTAAGGTAATACTATAATGATCAGTGAATTCTCATCATGTATTGAATTCTTCTCTTTGTATATATACAAGAATGCATGTATATGTAATATTGAGTGCAATATTTTCTGATTGAATCTGCTCTTTCAAACCTTTAAAAGTTTGTTCATTTCTTTGAATTTTTGAAGTAGTCAAAGAAAGGTTTCATATTTGCATTTTAAGGAATGCCAAAGATTCAATCAACTGTAAGCTGATTTTTACATACCCTTTGAAACAGTGGAAAAATTTTCACTCTCCCAGGTGTAATATTTAAATTCTACTTAAATTCTAAATAAAGAAAAAAATTACTTCAGTTGCAGTTAACCTTAGGTTAATGTTCAATTGGAAAGATGTTTTACCCTAAAGTGTCTCTGAATTTGTTTTCAATTTTTTTTTTTTTTTTTAAGATCCCCTTTCTTCTCTCTTTTGTATTACATCAGCTCTTGAGACTCCACAGTATTCTGGAGAAATGGAATAATTCAGAGAAAGCATCCTGTATTTTAAGATGGGAATATTTGAATATATTTGCCTTCTTTTAGGTATCCTGCTTTATGTTTCAAATGCATGGTAGCAGTTCAACACTCAAATATCTGCCTTTTATAACCTATCTCCTAGGATATGTTCCAAAACAATGAGGTATATTGTTGACAAAGAATTAAATGTAATAATCAGGCAATTAACCAAGGGTATTTGCAGCACTACATAAAAAGACAAATTAAGAAGACTACCATGGTATCCAGAAGCCATCTGTTAACCAATGTCAAATTGATGATAAAGAAAATTGAGTTCCCTTGGCAGTTGGTTTTTCTCCAGCTGCATGCAGCTATAAAAGAGCCATCAAACACAAATCTGCATTTGTTGTTAATTCAGAAATGCAGTAGAAAGGCATTGGGAAACCTCTAGTGACAACTTTTTATTCTGAAAGTTGACTCTAAGAATCTCAGAAAAGTTATACATTGGACTTTGGATCAGCATTTAAGACCATCTTGATAGGATGAAACTAAGATGATAAGAACAATTCTCATATGTGTGTGCAAACACACAAATACACTAAAAATATGTTCAAAGCATGAAATAATGAGTGAATCACTTCTAATCAACCATAATGGTTAGTTAATAAACTTATATATGCACCCTATTTATCCCATTTATTATTGCACATATCCTAATGTCAGCCTCACTTTTAGGAAAGCCTCACAATAGAGCAGTACCAGAAAATAACCATAAATTTGGATAAATTTGGATTATTACTAAGCCCTGATAAAGACTAATTTGAAAAACATACTAAGGTGCCCTTCAGAACAATTATTATACTAATGTTCAGTGGAAACTTGAAGTTAACTTAATGCCTTGAAAGTGGTTAGGATCTGGAGTCAGGCAAAAGTGATGTTTCAAATTCTTACTTCATTCCTTATTAGTTATATGACCTTGGGCATAATACTTAATCTGTTCTAATGTGTATATAAAAATGAGAATGATAATAACCTTCAGGGATGTTGAAAGGATAAAATGAATTAATGTGTGTCAAAACTTATTTCTGTCAAATAAAGAATTAAATGTCTTATCAATGGATTATTGAACCAATACTAATTGCTAAGGACTTTAAGCTTATTGTGGAAAGGTCACTGGGCTGAAGATAGGAAATCTAGCTTGTTCTTCCAACTTTGCCATAAATTAGCTATGTGACACTGTACAAACCATTTACATTCTTTGGACCACAGTTTACTGTTTCCAAAATTAAGGTTGGGATGGCATGGAATTAAAATGTTCCTATTAATCCTAAAATCCTATAATTCCAAGTACTTGAATTGATTTCCAAAACAAATGCCAGATAAAAACTCAGAAATTTGTAGGAAATTCAAATCATTGGAATCACTTGTATGTGTTTATTACTGATTTACCTTTAAAAGAAAAAAGAGTGGAAAAATTTGAAGTTTAAATTTCTTACACATATTTTTAAAAAGCATGTAGTTTTAAGGAAACACATATTTAAATTAGTCACTAAAGCTGCTCGGTTGAACTAGATTAACCCAGAATTGTGTTTGACTTGTACTAGAAGTTTAGAATTTTAAAAGCTGAAGAAGACCAAACACACACACACACACACACACACACACAACTACTTATTCACTCTGCAAATGTTGAATAAAACAGATACCTTTAAGTGACAGCAACATGGTTCTAGAACCTGTCTGTTGACTCCTAGACAACCTTTTTCACATCATATTTCACTATTTTTACTTTTATTTTTAACAGTCTGGCAAATACATTCTCTCTGACACGTTCTCTGTTCCCAACACCATATCTGGCATTGTTAACTTTGACTGAAATTGCCACACTTAGTTTACTAGTGCAGTGTCAAACAAGCATTTCATTGCAAATGATATCAAAATAAAAAATATGTTTTGTCTTCCACTGCCAGTTTAAGATATGTGCAGAGAAGAGGCTAAGTCCACTCCCACTACCATGGCATGAAAACTCAATGATCCTCATCATTTTTAAGTTAATTCCTCAGTATCAAACATTCAACATTTTCAGGTTATTTTATAGTTTCAACTCATAAATACTAATTGTATCTTCAAAACAGTGATCAATATTTGCATCTTTACTAAAATAGGAGAACTTTTCTTCTTTTAGGCATAGTAAGCTTCTATTTCCATTAGTTAGACGCTATCAGCTCAGTTCAGTCACTCAGTAGTGTCCAACTCTCTGTGACCCCATGAATTGCAGCATGCCAGGCCTCCCTGTCCATCACGAACTCCCGGAGTTCACTCACACTCACGTCCATCGAGTCAGTGATGCCAACCAGCCATCTCATCCTCTGTTGACCCCTTCTCCTCCTGCCCCCAGTCTCTCCCAGCATCAGAGTCTTTTCCAATGAGTCAACTCTTCACATGAGGTGGCCAAAATACTGGAGTTTCAGCTTTAGCATCATCCCTTCCAAAGAACACCCAGGACTGATCTCCTTTAGAATGGACTGGTTGGATCTCCTTGCAGTCCAAGGGACTCTCAAGAGTCTTCTCCAACATCACAGTTGAAAAGTATCAATTCTTCAGCACTCAGCTATCTTCACAGTCCAACTCTCACATCCATACATGACCACAGGAAAAAACCATAGCCTTGACTAGACAGACATTTGTTGGAAAAGTAATGTCTCTGCTTTTGAATATGCTATCTAGGTTGGTCATAACTTTCCTTCCAAGGAGTGAGCATCTTTTAATTTCATGGCTGCAGTCACCATCTGCAGTGATTTTGGAGTCCAAAAACTAAAGTGTGACACTGTTTCCCCATCTATTTGTCATGAAGTGATGGGACCACATGCCATGATCTTAGTTTTCTGAATGTTGAGCTTTAACCCAACTTTTTCACTCTTTCATCAAGAGGCTTTTTAGTTCCTCTTCACTTTCTGCCATAAAGGTGGTGTCATCTGCATATCTGAGGTTATTGATATTTCTTCCGGTAATCTTGATTCCAGCTTGTGCTTCTTCCAGCCCAGCATTTCTCATGATGTACTCTGGATATAAGTTAAATAAGCAGGGTGACAATATACAGCCTTGACGTACTCCTTTTCCTATTTGGAACCAGTCTGTTGTTCCATGTCCAGTTCTAACTCTTGCTTCCTGACCTGCATACACATTTCTCAAGAGGCAGGTCAGGTGGTCTGGTATTCCCATCTCTTTCAGAATTTTCCACAGTTGATTGTGATCCACACAGTCAAAGGCTTTGGCATAGTCAATAAAGCAGAAATAGATGTTTTCCTGGAACTCTCTTGCTTTTTCCATGATCCAGCGGATGTTGGCAATTTGATCTCTGGTTCCTCTGCCTTTTCTAAAACCAGCTTGAACATCTGGAAGTTCATGGTTCATGTACTGCTGAAGCCTGGCTTGGAGAATTTTGAGCATTACTTTACTAGCGTGTGAGATGAGTGCAATTGTGTGGTAGTTTGAGTATTCTTTTGCATTGCCTTTCTTAGGGATTGGAATGAAAACTGACCTTTTCCAGTCCTGTGGCCACTGCTGAGTTTTCCAAATGTGCTGGCATATTGAATGCAGCACTTTCACAGCATCATCTTTCAGGATTTGAAATAGCTCAACTGGAATTCCATCACCTCCACTAGCTTTATTCATAGTGATGCTTTCTAAGGCCCACTTGACTCCACATTCCAAGATGTCTGGCTCTAGGTGAGTGGTCACATCATCGTGATGAAGATCTTTTTTGTACAGTTCTTCTGTGTATTCTTGCCACCTGTTCTTAATATCTTCTGCTTCAGTTAGGTCCATACCATTTCTGTCCTTTATCGAGCCCATCTTTGCATGAAATGTTCCCTTGGTATCTCTAATTTTCTTGAAGAGATCTCTAGTGTTTCCCATTCTGTTGTTTTCCTCTATTTCTTTGCATTGATCGCTGAAGAAGGCTTTCTTATCTCTCCTTGCTATTCTTTGGAACTCTTCATTCAGATGCTTATATATTTCCTTTTCTGCTTTGCTTTTCACTTCTCTTCTTTTCACAGCTATTTATAAGGCCTCCCCAGACAGCCATTTTGCCTTTTTGCATTTCTTCTCCATGGAGATGGTCTTGATCCCTGTCTCCTGTACAATGTTGCAAATCTCCATCCATAGTTCATCAGGCACTCTATCTATCAGATCTAGTCCCTTAAATCTATTTCTCACTTCCACTGTATGGTGGAGAAGTCTGACAGAATGTGGTCCACTGGAGATGAGAATGGCAAACCACTTCAGTATTCTTCCCTTGAGAACCCCATGAACAGTATGAAAAGGCAAAATTATAGGATACTGAAAGAGGAACTCCCCAGGTCGGTAGGTGCCCAATATGCTACTGGAGATCAGTGGAGAAATAACTCCAGAAAGAATGAAGGGATGGAGCCTAAGCAAATACATACCCAGTTGTGGATGTGACTGGTGATAGAAGCAAGGTCTGGTGCTGTAAAGAGCAATATCGCATAGGAATCTGGAATGTCTGGTCCATGAATCAAGGCAAATTGGAAGTGGTCAAACAGGAGATGACAAGAGGGAACATCGACATTCTAGGAATCAACAAACTAAAATGGACTGGAATGGGTGAATTTAACCAGATGACCATCATATCTACTACTGTGGGTAGGAATCCCTTAGAAGAAATGGAGTAGCCATCATGGTCAACAAAAGAGTCTGAAATGCAGAACTTGAATGCAATCTCAAAAATGACAGAATGATCTCTGTTCATTTCCAAGGCAAACCATTCAATATCACAGTAATCCAAGTCTATGCCCCAACTAGTAACGCTGAAGAAGCGGACACTGAACGGTTCTATGAAGACCTATAAGATCTTTCAGAACTAACACCAAAAAAAGTTGTCTTTTTCATTATAGGGGACTGGAGTGCAAAAGTAGGAAGTCAAGAAACGCCTGGACGAACAGGCAAATTTGGCCTTGGAATACGGAATGAAGCACGGCAAAGGCTAATAGAGTTTTGCCAAGAGAACACACTGGTCATAGCAAACACTCTCTTCCAACAACACAAGAGAAGACTCTACACATGGACATCACCAGATGGTCAACACCGAAATCAGATGGATTATATTCTTTGCAGCCAAAGATAGAGAAGCTCTATACAGTCAGCAAAAACACACCCGGGAGAGGACTGTGGCTCAGATCATGAACTCCTTATTGCCAAATTCAGACTTAAATTGAAGAAAGTAGGAAGACCACTAGACCATTCAGGTATGACCTAAATCAAATCCCTTATAATTATACAGTGGAAGTGAGAAATAGATTTAAGGGATTAGATCTGATAGATAGATGCTATACTGAACCTAAAAGATCCATGAATTTAGAAGGAAATTCTAAAAAGCTAGTAATCAGAATCATTTCTGTTTGGTTAGTTACTGTTAATGCAATAGCAAGTTTAAACTAAGTTTTGAGCATTAAAAAAATGCATGCAAGACATAATAGTATTAACCTCCAATTAAAATAAATACATTTTTTTAAAAGACATAATAGTGTTTTGAATATTAAAAACAAATAACAAGAAACAATAAAAATTATGTTAACAAACCAGGTTGATTTTGTCCAATGCATAGCAAGTTAAAACACTGAGGTTTACAGCAAAGAGAGTTTATCTCCAAGGTCAAGAAGACTGGAGAACTAGTCTTGAAACTGCCTCCCTATAAGCAAGGAGTCAGGGCTCTTGTGGATAATAAATAAAGAAGCAGGGTGAGCTGAGGTGTGGGAAAAGGTATAGCAATCATTCCACACACAGACATACCTGAGTTACAGGTCTCTGCATTTCAAAAGGTCACCAAGCATGCCCAGTTGAAGGGTCAGGGGTCTGAGGTCCTATCCAGTCTCAATTAACTCATCTTGAACTAGATGCAGCTGACTCCAAGCTTCTAGAAAACAATTTGGGCAAATGTCTTATTGCTTAGGCTAGTTTCTGCTTGGCACACATGCACGTCTTAAAATGACCTTGATTAGTGAAGGCAGGTGAAGTGGACCAATCATTACACTATTTCAAGTAAAATACTGATCTTTGACAAAGGAGGAAACACAATACTATGGAGGAAATATGGTCTTTTAAACAAATGGTGCTGAAAGATGTAAATATCCACATGCTAAAAAATGAATTTAGACAGACTTTATACCATTCACAATATAGATGTGAATATAAAACACAAAACTACAAAACTCCCAGAAGATAAGGTAGGAGGAAATATAGATGACCTTAGGTCGAGTTAGGATATTTTAGATACTACATCTAAAGCATGATCAATAAAATAAATGATTGATAAGTTGGACATAATTAAAATAAAATTCTGCCATTCTGTGAGAGACACTACGAAGTGAGAAGATAAGCCACAGACTGGGAGAAAATATTTACAAGAGATAAGTTTGATAAAGGACTGTTATTCTAAATATCCTGGGTTAGCTAAAAAGTTTGCTTGGGTTTTTCCACAATATCTTATGGAAAAAAAACCCAAATGAACTTTTTGACCAACCCAACAAAAGGCTCTTAACACTCAACCATAAAAAAAAAAAACTGATTTTTAAAAAAGATCAAAAGCCTTAACAGACACCTTACCAAAGAGGATACATAAATGACAGATAAGTATATGAAAATATGTACAGCATCATATGTCATCAGAGAAATGAAAGTTAAAATACCAATAAGATACCAACAAACACCTATTAGGATGACAACAGTCGAAACTTTAACAGCACAAAATGGCAGAGATGATACAGAGCTATAGCAACTCTCATTCACTGATGGTGAGAATGCATATTGCAGTCATTCTGGAATAAACATACACTTAATATATGATCCAGCAATTACACCCCTTGGTATTTATGCAAATAAGTAGAAAACATGTCCACACAATAATCTGCACCCAGATGTTTACATTAGCTTTAATCCTCATTATCCAAAACTGGAAGTGACCAAAATGTCCTTCAATAGGTGAATGTATAAATGAACTAGGGTACATCTAGATGATGGAATAATATTGAGTGCTAAAAATAAATGAGCTATCAAGTCATAAAAATACATGGAGAAATCTTAAATGCATATTACTCATGAAAGAAGCCAGTCTGAAAGGCTACATACTGTATGGTTTGAGTTTTCTGACAGTTGGGAAAAGCCAAAACTATGGAGACAATTGGAGAAGGCAATGGTACCCCACTCCAGTACTCTTGCCTGGAGAATCCCATAGACGGAGGAGCCTGGTAGGCTGCAGTCCATGGGGTCAGAAAAGTTGGACATGACTGAGCGACTTCACTTTCACTTTTCACTTTCATGCATTGGAGAAGGAAATGGCAACCCACTCCAGTGTTCTTGCCTGGAGAATCCCAGGGAAGGGGGAGCCTGGTGGGCTGCCGTCTATGGGGTCGCACAGAGTCAGACACAACTGACACGATTTAGCAGCAGCAGCAGCAGCATGGAGGCAATAAAAGAATCAGTGATTTCCAGGAATTAGAAAAGAAGAAGGGATACATAGGCAGAGCACATAGAATTTTTAGAATGAGAAACTATTTTGTATGACACTATGATGGTGGATATATGTAATTATACATTTGTTAATACCCATAGAATGTACATGGATCATTGAGAAAGCAAGGGAGTTCCAGAAAAAACATTAATTTCTGCTTCATTGACTTTATGGTGAAGCCATTGACTATGTAGATCACAACAAATTGTGGAAAATTCTAGAGATGAGAATACCAGACCACCTTACCCGTCTCCTGAGAAACCTAAATACAGGTCAAGAAGAACAGTTAGAACCAGACAAGGAACAGCTAACTGGTTCACAATTGGGGAAGGGGAGCACAACAAGGCAGTATATTGTCACGCTGCTTATTTAACTTATATGCAGAGTACATCATAAGAAATGTCAGGTTGGATGAATCCCATGCTCGAATCAAGACTGCTGGGAGAAATATCAACAACCTCAGAAATGCAGATGATACCACTCTAAAGTAAAAAAGCAAAGAGGAACTAGAGCCTCTTGATGAGGGTAAACAAGGAGAGTGAAAAAGCTGGCTTGAAACTCAACATTCAAAAAACTAAGATCCTGGGATCTGGTCCCATCACTTCATGGCAAACAGTAGTGGGTGGGGAGTGGAAACAGTGACAGATTTTATTTTCTTGGGCTTCAAAATCACTGTGGATAGTGACTCCTGTCATAACATTAAAAGATGCTTGCTCCTTGGAAGGAAAGCTATGACAAATCTTGATAGTGTATTAAAAAAGAAGAGATATCATTTTGCTGACAAAGGTCCATATAGTCAAAGCTAGGATTTTTCCATTAGTCACGTACAGATATGGGAATTGGACCATAAAGAAGGTGGAGTGCTGAAGAATTGATGGTGCTAGCAAAGACTCTTGAGAATTCCTTGGACAGAAAGGAGATCAAACTAATCAATCCTAAAGGAAATCAAGCCTGTATATTGATTGGAAGGACTGATGCTGAAGCTGAGGCTCTAATACTTTGACCACATGATGGGAAGAACTAACTCAATGGAAAAGACCCTGCTGCTCGGAAAGATTGAAGGAAGGAGGAAAAGGGGGTGGCAGAGGATGAGATGATTAGAAAGCATCATTCTTCACTCAATGGACATGAATTTGAGCAAACTCTGGGAGACAGTTGAGGACAGAGTAGCCTGGCGTGCTGCAGTGGGGTCACAAAGAGTCAGATATGACTTAGTGACTGAAAAGAAACAACAGTGGAATGAACACCAAAAAAAACCCTAATATAAACTATGAACTTTGGATAGCAATAATGTGTCAATGCAGTTCATCTGTTATAACAAATGTGCCAATCTAGTGGAGAAAGGTGATAGTGGAGAAGTGGGGCTGGGGTACTGAAAGGGCAGATAGTGTACGGGAACTCTCTATACTTTCCATTTAATTTTGATGTGAATATAAAACTGTTCTAAAAATTAAAGTCTATTTGAAAAGGTAAAACAGAAGAATCTAACTTGATATATTTTAAAAGGGGATTTTTTTTCAGAGAAATTGACATTTTTCCAAGTAATGAGGTAATCATCACATAAACAGTTTGGGGCATATTCAGTAGGAGGTAAGAGTAAGCTTTTAATGAATTTTTAAATAGATGCATATCCTACTGCAAAATGAATTACATTACGAAACAGAGGGAGAACGAAAACAAAGATAAGGCACTCATTGTAATTCATGTAAGGCAACCCATCTATTTTGAAGACCCTCTAAAGATAAAAATTAATATAGATGATATATCCAAATATTGACGATTCCATCAAGATCACTCAAACAAATTTTTACAGAGTATGAAACAAAATATATGTACTTCACATTCATAAGCTAAATTGGATATGACTATATCATAATTATGGCTACCCATTCTAGTATTCTGCCTGGAGAATTCCATGGACAGAGGAGCCTGGTGGCTACAGTCCCTAGTGGCTATGGACTGGGCTTCAGTCCATAGCATTGCAAAGAGTAGGACACAACTGAGTGACTAACACTATCACTTTTTCTCCCATATTATAAGCATACTGTATAGGGAAAATACGTGAAGGTATCATAAATGGTTAGAAGCAAAATGTGTCAAACTGTGAAGATTCAACATTAGGATGTCAACTTTCAGACTAAGACTCTGATGCTGGGAGGGATTGGGAGCAGGAGGAGAAGGGGACAACAGAGGATGAGATGGCTGGATGGCATCACTGACTCGATGGACGTGAGTCTGAGTGAACTCCGGGAGTTGGTGATGGACAGGGAGGCCTGGCGTGCTGTGATTCATGGGGTCGCAAAGAGTCAGACACGACTGAGTGACTGAACTGAACCGAATAAACCATATTTATCCTTTAGAAGTCAATACAATGGTCAATTAGTGTGTGCGTGCACAGTCACTTCAGTTGTGTCTGACTCTTTGCAACCCTATGGACTGTAGTCCACCAGACTCCTCTGTCCATGGGATTCTCCAGGCAAGCATACTAGAGAGAGTTGCCATGCCCTTTTCCAGGGGATTTTCCCCACCCATGGATGAAACCCGCATCTCTTGCATTGCAGGCAGATTCTTTACCACTGAGCCACTGGGGAAGTTTGGTCAATTAATAAAGAGGTGCAAAGTAGATTATATACATACCATTGAAAGTTGAACAACATGGGTTTGAATAGCATGGGCCTACTTGTATATGGATTTTTACAATAGTAATTACTAGAGTACTATACAGTAAGTAGTTGGTTGAACCCTTAGAACCAAAACTGCACATAAGGAGTAACCATGGATATGGAGGAAAAGGGGTTGACAAAGGATATGAGATGATTATATAAGTTATATTTGGATTTTTGATACACAGAAAGTCAATGGCTGCAAACCTCTAAGACATATGGGTTTAAGAGTCAGTTGAAAGGGAAAAAAAATGACCAGAGCTGAGTAAAAGCAGTGTGCCAAAAAGCCTCCAGTAAACAGCTATAAATAAGTAAGTTGCTATGACAAGATTTAGGAAAAAATGTTCCCTGAGAATTCTGGAAGCCAAAAAAAAAGCTTGTGGCTTTGATGTTACTCATGGGGAAACAGTAAGATTTGTACTCCATTGTCAAGGTGTTTGCTGTGTGGCTCATCCCTAACTGAGTTGGGCACCGATGATGTACAGTGTAAATACAAACTAGTCCCTCTGATATGGAAAGCGGGCAGGGTTAAGGGACAATGTTCTGTGTTGGTTTACTGCAGAAAATGAAGAGCTCCTAATATAATAGACAAGATTACACATGGAAGGCTGAAAAGAATACTCTGATGGAAAAAGGAAAGTGACAGATTTTACATAATCTTGGGCCTTCTTTGCTCCTTAGCAGACATGATTGAGAAATGTTTATCTGCTTAAACATTAAAGAGGTGTAAACCAATGTTCAACCATGGTTATTTTAATAAGTGAAATGAATAAATAACAGCCAGACTTGAAATTACTTGCAGATGAAGATATAGCCAAGGAAACACTGCTACCCATCAAAAGGAAGGAATGGGGCTGAGGCTCAACTATCTGGTACCTAATATGATTTCCATGTCTTTGCAGAAAGAAAAAAATTGAAGACTATTTAGGTGTGGCAATCAGCGGAGGCCAAGAATTTGTCATGGTTCAAAGATAACATGTGACTGGGTATATCTAGAATAGTGCCTCCTAATGGGAGCTCTTCATTTGGCTCTTTCCTAAGGTAATTTCAGCTTTGGCAACTAAGATGTGTGCATAAAATCAAGGTACCAATCTTGCCAAATTGAAGCCGTTTTAAAATGAAGTTCACAATAAAAATGAGTCAAGTTGTTGACAAAAACACATGTCATAGAAAAAAGAAAAGTAGCTTGACACAGCTAGTACTAGATTCAGGCCCATCTTGCTGCTGCTGATAAGTCACTTCAGTGTCCGACTCTGTGCAGCCCCAGAGACAGCAGCCCACCAGGCTCCACCATCCCTGGGATTCTGCAGGCAAGAACACTGGAGTGGGTTGCCATTGCCTTCTCCAAAGGCCCATCTTAGGAAGAATCTGAAACTTCTGAAGTCATGGCATGTCATCTGAACACAAAGTCAGAAGCCGGAATGAGTTTTTATGCTACAGTCAACAAATATTTGCAAAGTCAGGAGGACAAAAAGGCATTTCTTAGTTTTTTTCATACAAGAAAAAGAAAGGGTCAACTTACTGAATCTTCTCTAAATGAACATTATATTCAAAACAGCAAAATAAACATGAAAAATAGACAATTCCAAGACAGAGAAGAACACAGTAAAAGATTACCTTGGTATTTACTTTAGAGTTCTATGCCATGGTTATAAAACAGAGAACTATAAAATAAAAATAAAAATTGGTATCATTATAGAATCATTCAGAATCATTCTTCACCACATTTTGGGTCTTATGTAAAATAGAAACTATACAAGAGAGACAAGTATTACCTTAGCAGTTTAAGTCCTTCTTAGTTTAATCTTTTTTTTTTTTTGCACATACAATGATTGTAAAATTTTCCCAATGGGAAGAAATTTTTTTAAATGATGAGATTTGAGGGCATGCCTTTTGTCTCAATACATATTTAAAACAAGATGCTATTCTTTGTCTGCAGATAGTGAGTTCCCACTTACAGAAATGGCTAAGAAAAAAATAAAAAAATATCTGAGCTATCAGAGACTGCAGTGTCTGAGAGGCTGGATTATATGAATTCTAAGCTACATTCATGGACAGAGGAGCCTGGTAGGCTGCAGTCCATGGGGTCACTAATAGTCGGACATGACTGAGTGACTTCACTTTCACTTTTCACTTTCATGCATTGGAGAAGGAAATGGCGACCTACTCCAGTGTTCTTGCCTGGAGAATCCCAGGGACGGGGGAGCCTGGTGGGCTGCCGTCTATGGGGTCGCACAGTCGGACACGACTGAAGTGACTTAGCAGTAGCAGCAGCAAGCTACATTCCAAATTTTATCACTACCAAATGCTAACAAATCATCATAGTCATTGTCATCCTTATTATCTTAAGGAAGCATTATATTTATTATTACATGTCATGTTCATGTTAAATACTAATGTATATAAATTTAGGCAGAAAACTCAAATGAGCTAATTTGTTCCAGTCTCAGAACAGGTTCTATCACATACGGTAACTTTGAATGCCTCAATTCTCTGCTTCTTCTATTATTTCTCTAATTATATATCTGTTAAGCAAATAAGTCTAGGCTTTAAACTGAATATAAGTGATGGCAAAACTATGATGCAGTCATAGCACCCTTAACGTTAATCTCGACAACTTGAGTTTTTAGTGCATCACATGGTTTAGCAAGACATATATTTGCCATCTATTTTAATTAATAAAAAGATACATAGGAATCTTTTCTAAGGAAGAACAAATGTAAAAGTATCTCCTCTTAATCTCTCCCAGCTTAGCAAAGAAACACCAACAGCATCAGCACCTCCACAATAACTGCATCCCTTGCAAATGAGTGGTTATATTACTATGGTGAGAGGAGACTGGATCTGAAGTCAGAAGACATTTGGCTTGTGAAAACTGTGAACAATTTCTTTCTGAGATAGGTTTAAACGGGAACTCACATTATCGACATAATTTTTTAATATTCTGCCTGACAGGTTATCTCCTTAATTTTAAATTTAAAAAAAAAAAAACCACACAGTCAAGACATTTGGTTACTATAACATAAATCTTTTCATAAAGTGTGTATATATATATATATATATATATTACTGTGTATATTGTAAAATTATTTTCTTAAATGTAAAAGATACACAAAAGGCACTTAATAAATATTTTTGAAAGAACAGATAAGATCACTTCTTAGTTGTTCACTAAAATAATCAACTGCAGTTTCCTCTAACTGACTTTCAAAACTAGTGGACAAATACATGGATATAGAACACAATATTGTTTAACAACTCTGATACTTTGGCCATCTGATGCAAAGAATTGAGTCACTGGAAAGATTGGGAAAGATTGAAGGCAGAAGAAGAAGGGGACGACAGAGGATGAGATGGTTGGATGGTATAACTGACTCGATGGACATGAATTGAGTAAACTCAGGGAGTTAGTGACGGAAAGGGAAGCCTGGTGTGCTGCAGTCCATGGGGTTGCAAAGTGTCAGACATGACCAAGCAACTGAACTGAACTTATATCAATTACAATGTGCAGAATCTTAGAAGTGGATTGTAACTTTCATTGGAAGTGGTCTATAATTTCCAGTTTTAGACATATGAACAAGAACAAAACATTAAAATAGGACAATTAATTAGTTGTCAACATGAACTATAAATCAAGAGAATAAACAGGCAAAATAAGTCATGCTGTGCTTAATTGCTGAGTAATATCTGACTCTTTGTGACCCCATGGACTGTAGCCCTCCAGGCTCCTCTGTCCATAGGATTCTCCAGGCAAGAATATGGAGTGGGTTGCCATGCCTTCCTCCAGGGAATCTTCCCAACCCAGGGATCGAACCCAGGTCACCTGCATTGTGGGCAGATTCTTTACTGTATGAGTCACCAAGGAAGCCCTTACAAATCCCAACCCAGGGATCAAACCCAGGTCTCCTGCATTGCAGGTGGATTCTTTACAAGCTGAGCCACAAGGGAAGGCCATATAAGCCACAAAGAATTTGTAGGTTGATAAATATGAAGCTGAAAGTACAATCCTAAGCCATTATACTAGAATTATTTCTCAAAATAAAATGTGAGTGATTATATCTTCAGAAAGAAGCCAACGGCTTCTTTCAATACAAGTTTAAGCATAAGTTTTGATACAATATGTTGTTGGATGTGATTGAAATTTTGTGTGCTCTTCATTGTATTAAAACCACAGGCAAAAGTTTTTCTAAGCTTCCAAATGCCACACTTTGGAGCCTGTAGAGTGAGGAGTGTTTCAAGAGATGGTAGGTAGAAAAACAGAAATCAACATCAGCAGAAAAACCTAGGCTAATATTGAATCAAGACAGCAAGCAATTAATTTAAGGAAAATGAAAAAGGAGTGATTTAAAAGAAACTGAACACAAACAAAAAAAAATCATAATTTCATGACAAACAACAGCATTATCTTGTGTTTACCGAGCCCATTTGATATATACCAAAAATCTTGGTATTATCTATTAATAATCCACACAATTGGTCTCTGATATGGATTAGAAACTTGTAGTATTACTCCTGTTTAACAGTTGTTAAAAGTTGCAGTTTCAAAAGCAATTCAGTGACTTTCTGAGTAAAATCAAAATCTAAGCAACCACAAATTTTAGTTTACAAATCTATTTCCTATTACCTGTATTAAGGATATGAAAGGTTTTAAATTTCTTCCCCTATTCAATTGACTTAACATTTCACTATTTGCTAGTGTCTGGTTTGTTATTTTCAAACAACAACAAAGCTCCCAGTAAAAACCATTATTTCCCTTTAACTTCTGAGGAGTTCAGAGTAAACATACAAAAGAGACATAAGCAAGGATACTATCATCATAAACTTGGAACATCCAATAAACAAAATATATTACTTTTCAGCTATTTTGAAAGGAAAATATGTATTATACATCTAAACATCAAACTGTTGGAATAATATATACTGATTTGTGATGATGACTTAAAATATTCCCCTAACACCATTTTTCATATTAGACCTTCATTGAAAGAGAACACTAGCATAAACCACACTACTATAATAAAAGTCAGTGATTTCCTCTCAAGGCAGTAAGGCAGTGTTACTTTACTTCACTGTGGTCATCACAGGCACATCCAAGGTAGTCATTTCTTAAGAGTCATACTGTAAAACTAAGTTAAAAAAATAAACAACTAACTTGTGTAATGACTGCTGGCCTCAGGGTAGCTCCATGGTAGATAGATATAAGATAGATGACAGAGATAGATTAAAAGATGAATGTCTTCTTTTGATTATGTTGAGTAACTGATGCTTGTTAGACAAAAAGCTATGATTTGTATTATTATTTTTTCAGCATCAGCAGAAGGGAAACGGGAAAATCTTAGCAGGGCAAGTTCAGCCTATATGTTAAGGATTCCTGAGTCTGCAAAGAACAATGCTCTCCAGTAATTATTAGCACAGAGAAGGTGCTTCTAGTTTTCTCAAACTTTATAACACACAGTTATAATCATCATGCTTCAAATGAAAACATTCTGGAACCATCTTAAACTATCTAGCTTCTAAGCCATCCAGCCTGTTGACATCCAAAAATCAATGTTATCAGTGTCTCTTCTAGTGGGAGGATTACTTTAACAGGGGTATCTCCACAGTCATCCTTGGCACACCTGGTCACAGGAATGCATGATTTACACAGCTGCACAGTTGGGGTTTGTGTTGAAAGAGATTTTAGCAGATGAGGCATAAAATTTGAAAATATGCAGCCAGGGAGATGGGAGGTATGAAACCCTCTGTTCTGCAAACATTAGTCTTTTTCAGATTTTGTTTGTCAGTCTTTCCAGCTAAATAGAGAAGTGACAACTCTCTGAAAGAGTTTATGCAGATGCTGAAAAATAGATTAGCTATTACTAGCTGGCATAAATGCTTAGCATTTAGATATTTCATTATATGTAACAGAATTGAGTAAACACATTGGCCAGGATAATATTGGATAGCAGAAGATACAAATATGAATGCTGGCACATGAAAACATATTAGGGACAGATTTAAAAAAGATAAACAAAGGCACAAGAGCTATTTTGACTTATTTTTTAAATGGCTTACATTTTAACAAGCAGTATTTTTAAATGAATGGAGATGCGGCAGTTATAAGGTCTTAGGATATCTGTCAGGGCTACTGTTCTCTTCTGGGGCACCATATTAGCTTATGAGGTTGTGGACAAAATTCAGCTTCTTGTGGCTGTAGAACTGGTCTCTGTTTTCTTGATACATTAATCTCTTCAAGCAAAGAATCATTGAATTCTTGTGCTTTGGATTTCTCTAAATTCCCTTTCTGCCTTGCCTTGTGCTTTTAAGGGATCATGTGATTATATTGGGCCTCTGCTTCCGGTCAATCTTCTTCTTTTGAATTCCACTGATTAGGAAATTTAACTACATCTACAAAGTTCTTTTTGACATGTTAAATAATATATTCACAGTCAGATGATGAGAGTGTAGAATCCTATTGGGAGCTAAATTCACTTGCCTGAAATTTCATCATCTATTACATATTTATTTGAAACATAAGTAGAGTTAGATTATTATTCCTAAACATGACAATATAGTCATTATTCACATTACATTTTGGTATGAGTTTGGTAAGAATCTTAACTTTTAAGAACTGAAATTTGCCTTAAGGAATAAGAACTGTAGCCATGAAAAGAAAAATACAGGACGAAAGTCTGATTTTATAGCATGGAGTATTTCCCAGGGGAAAACTAAAGACCGGCCTGAGTGGAATACTGAAATGTGGCATTCTTGAAAAGGATGCTAGAAGAAAGTAGAAAGAAGTAGAAGAATGAGTGGGACAGAGACAGTGAAGAACCAGAAAACAGTTTTCCCATGGGCTGTGAAAGATAGTAATGAGCTAAGTAAGTTAACCAGACCTTAGCCCTGGATGTCCCTCCTCTTTCTTCAATAACTCAAACGCCACACACACACACACACACACACACACACCTAAATAGAAAGAGGTACAAGAAAAGATTCCAATAAGTTTCTGCAGTTGAGAAACATATTTCTTTCCCTTGGAGCATCGTATAGTGTTTTCATAAACAACAGCAGAGTTGGAGTTGAGGAAAAGAGGCATTTAGAATAGAGGGAAGAAACAATATACAACTATTCCTATTGGTTTTAAAATGCCCCTTAACTTCCAGGAATAACTTTGTCTATTCAATTATTGTAATGTATATTTAAAGAAAAAAAGCATTTTCTCTTGGAACAAATATTAAGTTCACAATAATCCAATCATAACCTTAACAGGGTGAAAAACCAATCTCTGCTTCACTTCACTGCACTATAGTATTTAATCTTTTTCTATTGATAGTTAGTGCATGCAATTTTCATTAGAAGAGCTTTAAACATCAAAAGTAACATTTGGAGGCAGTAGCAGATTCACAGCAGCTCTTTAATATTTGGTCACTTTATAATTAGATTATAACTTTACAAGGAAGCATATACAAGACACTGGGTCACACTTTTAAAGTTATAAAACCAATAAAATCATCCAGGGTGTATTATTATTTTGAAATGACTTATAAGCAATTTCATTTTACTGCCAAAACATTTTTATCATTTCTTTCCCAAAGACAAATGTGTTCAGTTCGATTTGTGTCTGGCTTTGCATTTAATCATGTTTGCAGGGTTTTTTTTTTTTTGAGTTTACAATTAATTCTCTTTACGTTTATGTAACACTATTCAAAACTTTTTCCTCCCTAAATTTGTCCTAGTGGATGACTGCTTATTATAATTTTGTAATGTTATAATTATTATATATACATAGTACTCTGAGGATCCTGACAGAAGATATTTTATAATTTTATTTTTTATTGCTCAAACAATTGCAAATAACATATTCATAAAGTCTAAAACATGTATACGTAACCCAGATTCAAATGCTGTTCAGAAACCCACTAGATCAGGAATATTTTAGGTAAATGTAAAATTAGTATTTTATATCTACTGGTCAAACTGCATCTGATGTGCACCTGAATTTAACTAATTTAGTCACCTTCCTTTAAATGATTAATAGATCAGGCATTTGCACACCAACACAGAAAACAGCAATGGATAAGTGAGGTGAAAAAGGTATGGATAGTTTGTTTTGAGCAGTGATGGTATTCTAAGGTACGTAAAGAAAATAGAAGTTTTAGGGAAAAAATGAGTACGCGAATGAGGGACTTGGTAACAGATCTTGTAATAATTGAATTGATCAACATATCATTTAAGCTCTAGGATTTTTGTTAGCATGTGTGAGAAAGTGACGCTAAGCTAGAGTTACAGCATTGTGCTTTTCAGTTCTGAAAATATGAGTCTGTGGATTGAAGTGTGCTCTCCATGTCCTTAAACTATCATATGATTTTAAGACAGGTAACTTGGCAGAAAAATTAACTCTTTTAAAACACTGGAGTTCATGTTTTGGAACTCATGTACACCCGTGGTGGATTCATGTCAATGTATGGCAAAACCAATACAGTATTGTAAAGTAAAATAAAGTAAAAATAAAAATTAAAAAAAAAAAACACTGGAATGATTTAAAGGAAAACCATACACAATAATGGTTGATAATGCGAACTTCAGTTTATCTTTCTGCCATAAGTTAACTTTCTGCCCTGAGTAGTTTGATTAACATCACTGCTTCATTCTAGCAGTTCAGTTCAGTCACTCAGTTGTATCCAACTCTTTGTGACCCCATGGACTGCAGCATGCCAGGCCTCCCTGTCCATCACTAACTCCTGGAGTTTACTCAAACTCATGTCCATTGAGTAGGTGATGCTATCTAACCATCTCATTATGAGTTTTACTCATAATCCAATAGAAATGTGTGAGTGTGGGGATTTGTAAGCAGCTGTTTGCAGGCAGCCGCTTTCTCCAGAAGGCCCCTTTCATCTCATCACTTTAGCAAAACTACATATTTACCAACCTTTATACCAGATGCCCCATGCTTAACTAACCTCCAGCCTACGTACAACTTTCAAATCTTTTGATAACAGCATACCTTGCCTAACCTGTTGATTCCTTTTTTTAAATTAAGTAGAAATGAAGAATAAATAATTAACAGATGACTAGATCTTTTCCCCTAGTTTCTTCCTTTGGCAATCTCATGAGCAGATGGTGAGAACAAGATAGCATCTAAAGATCACAAGGAGTCAACAAGCCTGCACATAGTGGGAATCGGCAAAAAATCCAACCCCCTAACTCAGGGATTAACTGAGATTACTCCCCTTTTTCCCTTTAAAAATTTCCATGGTAAAATCATTAGAGCTGGTTCTGGACAGGACACAATTCTGCCTTCTCCCTAGATTACCACCTAAATAAAGCAGTCTTTCTGTTCCTACCAGCACTTGTCTCTCGAGTGTTGACTTTTGAATAGTGAGCAGCCAAACCTGAGTTTGGTAATAGAATGAATGAATTTTACTTTACATAAACTTAAAATGCATAGGTAAAAATATACAGGAAAAAGTTTTAAATATACTACTTAAATTTTTAAACATTATCAATGATAAAACTGGAAAGCAACAAAACTGTTGAGGAAATACCATAATGTCAATAGATGTTTATGTTTCATTTATAAAGAGAAACAATAATATACCCATATTATTTAGAGATAGTAAAGTAAACACAAAATTAAAAAGGGAAAATGCTAATCCCTTAAAAGGTATTATGAAGAGAGTTATATATATATAAGTATATATGCACACACAGTATGTATTGTTTACATTGTATAGGTGTATTCATAAGAATTATATTGAGCTAAAGACAACAAATGGATAACAGCAAACTGATCTTATTTAATGATGTGAGTTTAGTAATATTTACACTATCTTCATATTATTTGAGTAAAGAAACCATTTTTTTTGGTTTGTTTAAAGTTAATTTCTGGATCTGTTAGACCTCAAATCACAATTATTTGTGAATCTTTTAAGTAAAGCAAACAGACAATTTTAGCAATATTCCTTATACAACCACACCTTAGTCTTATTTTTCTGTTTGTGTTGTATGCTTCTTTGCAGTCTGTAAAGCAGTTCATGTGGGTACTTGGGGTGTTCTGAAAATTCTAACAAACAGTAATTATTCCACTAAAAGATGATTGTGTTATAGACTTTAAAATTATCAGTATAGCAAAAACACTATGGCTCATGCCACGAAGGATACAGATTGCAAGACCAGGCTGGAAAGACAAGCTGCTGTTTGGAAGTATAGCATGCATCTTTTACATCTTTATCCAACATTTTTTATACATTTTTTTTTCCTTTAAGCTTTCAGGAATCCCTGCCAAATATTATTCGGGCCCTGATAAATATATTCTTGTCCTTTCTAAATATACCATGTTTCTCATAGCAAAGATGGTTTCCATCATAAGGTATTATTACATAATATACCACTGTCATGAGAAATGCTTAGAGAGCTGTCCATATTTTCTTGGTATTTGTTTTGCATATTTCAATCCTATTGGAACCAACTTTCTGTCAATTTTCTTCTTGGAAATCAAAGAATACCTATTGATCCTGAAAAGGACTCTCTGACTACTAAAACAAGCCCAAGTTATAAGAACCAGTAAGTTAAAATCACTGACCTCTTTACAAAACCTTCAATTCTATTTTTGGGAAGGTATTTTTTATTTAACGTGGATTTTCTACATTTAATACAGTTCTTTGCATGTATTTACTGAATTCAATTAATTTCATGATAAAACCATAAAACCAGAAAGAAGATCCCAAGTGTGGCATTATGCAAACAAAACGTTTGTTGAGAAATAATTCACAGTCCCCTGTATCCTTTTTCTTATGATATAAGGCATGCTGATTAATATATCAGAATTCTGAACCTGTCTTTTTATTTGAACAACATTACAGCAATAAACCAGAGATGGAAAGCTTATTGAGGGAGGGGGAATAATTACATTCCAACAAAGAAATAGATTTCATTATAAGTACCCAGGGGGTTATTTTATAAGAAAGTAGAAAAATATATTTACAAAAATATAGCTTGGCAATGGCCTTTATGTCTAGAATATTATTTTCTCAATATAACCCCCATTGAGGCGAAAGTAATATTAACAAATAATAAAGTTTTGCTGTAATTCTTAGTATTTTAATAAACATAGTTATAACATGCCAAGTAAATTAAACTCCTTAATCTTTTTCCTCTATTTTACTACACCATTGCATTGCTGTACTTGGAAAATGATCATTCCACAAGCAAAGTTACTAATCATCTCAAACTGATTAAAAAGAAAATGTCTTCTTGTTTCCTCATGACCCCTAAGCTGAAGTCTTTGAATCAGAGATTAAAGCTTAATTATTCTGATGTACCAGTTCAGTGTTATCAACCTGGCCTCTTCACCACTTTGAAAGTATAAATTGCTTGAGTAAAAGAGGTGAATGCTCTGTCCTTTGCTTTTTTTTTAAGAATTCATATTTTCAATTTCTAGATGAAAAATAATACCTTCACTAAATTCTAATCATACTTTCTGCTGACAGAGATAGAATAAACCTGGAGATTATCTAGAATACTAAGGGAAGATCACTATGCATAAATCAATATTGCCTCTACCTGTATTACTAATCTTCTTTTAGACATGAAACACAATGTTTTTTTTTTTAATGTAGACCACTTTGAGATAATGTTTAAAGTGCTCTCTCACTCTTAAAATACAGTTTTCTTTACTAAACTACTTTAAGCAGAACTGTTTTAAGTATAAAAAATAATTTGAGAACAGTCAGTGCCACCAACCCTATAACTATCGTCTCAGTACTTCTATACACAGGTAACCACGTCAGTTTCATGTGTGAACTTTCAGAAATATTCTGTGCTGCACAAATATTGCTTTACAGAAATTCCAACATGAAACAACATATTGAATTTTTTTCTTTAAAAACATAGCTTTAAAGAAGATCCATATCAATACATATAGATTTGGTATGTTATTCTGTTATATAAATATTCCATGATTTGTTTAAATCATCACTTAGGATGTGTATAGAAACAGGTAAGCCCTAATGTTGATTCCAGTCCACTTTTTAAAATTTAGGTATAGTTGATTTACCCTGGAGAGGGAAATGGCAACCCATTCCAGAATTCTTGCCTGGAGAATTTCATGGACAGAGGAGCCTGGCAGGCTATTGTCCATGGGGTCACAAAGACTCGCGCACATAGTTGATTTATAATACTATATTAATTTCAGGTGAACAACATGATGGTTCAATATTTTTATAGATTATACTTAAAATAATTATAAAATATTGGCTGTATCTCCCTGTAACTTATCTTTGTAGCTTATTTGTTTTATACATAGCCCATCTATTTTTGTTCTTCCTTATGGTGACTTATCTTCATGGCCGCTTGATTCCTTGTCTGCCAGCCATGCACAAGAAAAATGAATCTCATGTAAGCTTGCTTGAGTTCAAATTTTGGCACCACCAGTTTTTCACCATGCGAATGTGGGGTAAGTTATCTGAGCCTTAGTTTGTACTGGTATAATAATGCCTCCTGAATTTTATAAATCATAAAAATCATGAAACACAGCCCTGGCACATTCTAAGAGAAAGAGAGAAGTCGCTCAGTCATGTCCGACTCTTTGAGACCCCATGGACTGCAGCCTACCAGGCTCCTCAGTCCTTGGAATTTTCCAGGCAAGAATACTGGAGTGGGTTGTCATTTCCTTCTCCAGGGGATCTTCCCAACCCAGGGATTAAACCCAGGTCTCCCACATTGCAGGCAGACACTTTACCGTCTGAGCCACCAGGGAAGTGGCACATTCCAAAGTGCCTTATAAATAGAGTGCATACTGATATGATCAGTTCCAGAAGCCTTCTGGAACAGGAGGTGAAAGGCTCACTATATATTATAACAAGTTTCAAACACAGCATCCTCCAAAAGTATCCATAGCCCTGGCCTTGACCAACGCCAGTCTAAAGAATGGATTTCTTTTCACTGCTCTCCTCAGGATAGGCACGAGTATTCTTGACATCCAAAACCACAATGAGCAGGTGGGTCTTGTCACAATAGGATCCAGCTCTAAGAATTATTAGGTTCTTCCCATTCAGGGAGAGTAAGTTGCCAATATATCTTAAATTGCAGATTCAAGCTCCAAGACCTCACAGGCCCAAGTAATCTCTATATGAAAATTAATTTACAGACCAAACAGTCCAACTGACCAGTTTATATTCAGATAATTTGTATGCATAATGGTTAATGTCTCTCTCCCTGCGCTGTGGATTCAGCTGTACCCTCCCTGTAAAGTGGTATGTCATTCCCTTGTCCGCAGAACTAAACAGACAGTCCTCACTGGGCTTGCATTTGATTGCTCTATAAGTAAAGGAGGGTGGCAATAAGGTGAGATTAGTCTCCAGTCCCTTTGTATGCATATAACTTGGAGTGAGCATGAAGCAGAATCTAATTCTCACATTCTCGTGTAGTCTTGGTTCTTGTGTGGCACTAATGTTTGTGTTTTATACCATCTATTTCTATGATATCCATGTGTCAAGTGGCTACTATTATTCCCATACTATAGAAAAAGGATCAGAAGCTTAAAAAGCATAGATAATTTCCCCAAGATCAAAAGAGCATTACACGACAGAGCTAGCACACAAATTTGGGTTTCACTGACTTCAAGGTCTGTATTTTTCCACCACATTCTTACATTGTCTCTAACGAATAAAGAAAGATATTCTGTGTGCAACTGACTAAATTCTGTAATGGTCTACACTAAACTTTTTTTAATATAAATCTATTTATTTTAATTGGAGGCTAATTACTTTACAATATTGTATTGGTTTTGCCATACCTCAGCATGAATCTGCCACAGGTATACATGTGTTCCCCATCCTGTACCTCCCTCGCACCTCCCTCCCCGTACCATCCCTCTGGGTCATCCCAGTGCACCAGCCCCAAGCATCCAGTATCATGCATCGAACCTCGAAGGCAATTCATTTCATATATGATATTATACATGTTTCAATGCCATTCTCCCAAATCATCCCACCCTCTCCCTCTCCCACAGAGTCCAAAAGACTGTTCTATACATCTGTGTCTCTTTTGCTGTCTTGCATACAGGGTTATCATTACCATCTTTCTAAATTCTATATATATGCATTAGTATACTGTATTGGCTCCAGTTTCATCCACCTCATTAGAACTGATTCAAATGTATTCTTTTTAATGGCTGAACCTGACCTGCCTCTTGAGAAATCTGTATGCAGGTCAGGAAGCAACAGTTAGAATTGGACGTGGAACAACAGACTGGTTCCAAATAGGAAAAGGAGTATGTCAAGGCTGTATATTGCCACCCTGCTTATTTAACTTATATGCAGAGTACATCATGAGAAATGCTGGACTAGAAGAAACACAAGCTGGAATCAATACTTCTGGGAGAAATATCAATAACTTCAGAGATGCAGATGACACCATGCTTATGGCAGAAAGTGAAGAGGAACTAAAGAGCCTCTTGATGAAAGTGAAAAAGGAGAGTGAAAAAGTTGGCTTAAAGCTCAACATTCAGATAACGAAGATCATGGCATCCAGTCCCATCTCTTCATGGCAAATAGATGGGGAAACAGTGGAAACAGTGTCAGACTTTATTTTTGGGGGGCTCCAAAATCACTGCAGATGGTGACTGTAGCCATGAAATTAAAAGACGCTTACTCCTGGGAAGAAAAGTTATGACCAACCTAGATAGCATATTCAAAAGCAGAGACATTACTTTGCCGACTAAGGTCCGTCTAGTCAAGGCTATGGTTTTTCCTGTGGTGATGTATGGATGTGAGAGCTGGACTGTGAAGAAGGCTGAGCGCCGAAGAATTGATGCGTTTGAACTGTGGTGTTGGAGAAGACTCTTGAGAGTCCCTTGGACTGCAAGGAGATCCAATCAGTCCATTCTGAAGGAGATCAGCCCTTGGATTTCTTTGGAAGGAATGATGCTAAAGCTGAAACTCCAGTACTTTGGCCACCTCATGTGAAGAGTTGACTCATTGGAAAAGACTTAGATGCTGGAAGGGATTGGGGGCAGGAGGAGAAGGAGATGACAGAGGATGAGATGGCTGGATGGCATCACCGACTCGATGGACGTCAGTCTGAGTGAACATTGTGAGTTGGTGATGGACAGGGAGGCTTGGCATGCTGCGATTCATGGGGTCGCAAAGATTCGGACACGACTGAGTGACTGAACTGAACTGAATACTCCATTGTGTATATGTACCACAGCTTTTTTATCCATTCATCTGCTGATGGACATCTAGGTTGCTTTTTTTCTCTTTCACCAGAGAAAAACTCTATGTCCAGGAAATCTAAATGTAGTGCTACGTAGAACATTATGTAAAATGTAAAACAGAGTAACTGTTGACACATTTTCAAAGGTGTCAGGAAGATGACAAAGTAGTGGTTACAGGCCAAAGGTAGACGGACAAACACGGGAAGTGAGTAAAGAGGACAGTACAGGCCAACACAGGAAAACTCACACAAAATAATGTAAGTGATCAAACTGGCACATGAAATCCATGGAAACTGAGGACTTTCAGACCTCCAATTAGAATACTGTATTCTTTCAAAATGTTTGTATGTTTGGCTGCTACACATACACTTTTAAGTGATCACACTTATTCTGTAATCTAGAGAAAACAGATGAATACTGGCTAGTCCCCGAGAGATAACACCCTGCTAGGCCATTGAACAAAACTTTTGCATAAAGGAATTAAATGTATAGACTTGTCCTCATTAGAATTTTGCTCTAAATCAGTGTTTCCCAGTTATGGCCCAATCTTAACAATGATAACTTACAGTGTTCAAATTGCCTTCACATCTATTCACTCATTTACATCACATTCATTTACTGACAAGAATCCTTTCCTGTTGACAAGGTGAATATCATATGCCATATTTTTTGAGATCACAGCATTGAATTTGAAGTTAATGCATTTGCCCAGAGATTCTTTTTTCCTTTATTGAGAAAGAATACAATTTCCTTACCCTTAGCCAAATGTTCTTCTAGTGATAATGGCATTTATGATGACAAAATAAGAACATTACAAAAATACAATAGCCTTGAGTTTCCAAACACATGTGTGAAAATCACTATGGTGTGGGCTTAATGATGACATATTACTTCATCTAATCCTCATAACAAAGCTATGAAATGAATATTATCTTATAAAAAGCAAGAAACTGAGGCTGGGAAAGGTTTAAATAACTATCCTAGATCACACAGTAAAAAAAGTACCAGATGCTTCTGAAGGTAAAATTTCTTATTAGAGAAAAATGTCAAAAATAGTGAGTGTGCTGGTCCCTTCTAGTTTTAGTGTTCAAATAAGATAATGACTGTGTTCCAGTTAGGACATGAATTATTATCTCATAACTTTCTAATATTAAAGTCCTATATCATTGTTCTTTAAATATCATAAAATATTAGTTTACCTCTACTAAGACAAGAATTTTGGGGGTGTTTAGATATAGCTGCTTTGCAGCATCTTCTCTTCTGACTGTAGTAACAAATGACATAATCTTTTTTTAAGGCAGAAGAACATGTCCTTTTCCACCTCTGTAAGCCCTGTTCTCCCTGTATTTCTCTTCATACTTCCCCAGAAGTTGCCTTCTTTCTCTCGTCTCTTGTTCTCTCAGTGCAGATCACCGATATACTCAATTACAAATACTCTTTGCATCACAGTTCAATCAATAGTTAATAACCTAAAACACTAAAGTACTTTATTAAGTGCTATGAATACAGCAATGCATGAAATGAACATGGCATCTCACCTTATAAAGGTAGTTACATAAAGACACTGACATTAAACAAACTCATTAATAACTGAATTATGGTCAAAAGGTAAGAGGGAAAAAACAAGATGTAGGACACTTTGTGACCTTTAATAAGAGAGGTTCATCTAACTACTAAACTCAAGACACATCTCCCTGATGAAGTAATTTTAGCTGAAATTTGAAATATGAATAGGAATATGCATACAAATATGGAAAGAAACTTGTGCAAAGGCCCTAAGTCATGAAAGTACTAAATGAGGGTTACTGGAGCTAAAGTTTAGTGAAGAGTGAGAGTCCACTAGATCACTGAGGTAATCAAAGTCAGTCAGTCAGTCAGTCAGTTCAGTTGCTCAGTCGTGTCCAACTCTTTGCGACCCCATGAATCGCAGCCCGCCAGGCCTCCCTGTCCATCACCAACTCCCGGAGTTCACTCAGACTCATGTCCATCGAGGCAGTGATGCCATCCAGCCATCTCATCCTCTGTCATCTCCTTCTCCTCCTGCCTCCAATCCCTCCCAGCATCAAAGTCTTTTCCAATGAGTCAACTCTTCGCATGAGGTGGCCAAAATACTGGAGTTTCAGCTTTAGCGTCATTACTTCTAAAGAAATCCCAGGGCTGATCTCCTTCAGAATGGACTGATTGGATCTCCTTGCAGTCCAAGGGACTCTCAAGAGTCTTTTCCAACAACACAATTCAAAAGCATCAATTCGTCGGCACTCAGCCTTCTTCACAGTCCAACTCTCACATTCATACATGACTACTGGAAAAACCATAGCCTTGACTAGACGGACCTTAGTCGGCAAAGTAATGTCTCTGCTTTTGAATATTCTATCTAGGTTGGTCATAACTTTTCTTCCCAGGAGTAAGCGTCTTTTAATTTCATGGCTACAGTCACCATCTGCAGTGATTTTGGAGCCCCCCCAAAATAAAGTCTGACACTGTTTCCCCATCTATTTCCCATGAAGAGATGGGACTGAATGCCATAATCTTCGTTTTCTGAATGTTGAGCTTTAAGCCAACTTTTTCACTCTCCTCTTTCACTTTCATCAAGAGGCTCTTTAGTTCCTCTTCACTTTCTGCCATAAGGGTGGTGTCATCTGCATATCTGAGGTTATTGATATTTCTCCCAGCAATCTTGATTCCAGCTTGTGTTTCTTCCAGTCCAGTGTTTCTCATGATGTACTCTGCATATAAGGTAAATAAGCAGTCATGTACACTTTATTCATGATAGTCACTTTATTTATAATTGAAAAAAACATTTGAAGGGCTGTAAGCACGTCAGGGCTGTAAGCACATCAAGGCTGTATATTGTCACCCTGCTTGTTTAACTTCTATGCAGAGTACATCATGAGAAACACTGGACTAGAAGAAACACAAGCTGGAATCAAGATTGCCAGGAGGAATATCAATAACCTCAGATATGCAGATGACACCACCCTTATGGCAGAAAGTGAAGAGGAACTCAAAAGCCTCTTGATGAAAGTGAAAGAGGAGAGTGAAAAGGTTGGCTTAAAGCTCAACATTCAGAAAACAAAGATCACGGCATCCGGTCCCATCACTTCATGGGAAATAGATGGGGAAACAGTGGAAACAGTGTCAGACTTTATTTTTTGGGCTCCAAAATCACTGCAGACGGTGATTGCAGCCATGAAATTAAAAGATGCTTACTCCTTGGAAGGAAAGTTATGACCAACCTAGATAGCATATTCAAAAGCAGAGACATTACTTTGTCAACAAAGGTCCGTCTAGTCAAGGCTATGGTTTTTCCAGTAGTCATGTATGGATGTAAGAGTTGGACTATAAAAGCTGAGCACCAAAGAATTGATGCTTTTGAACTGTGGTGTTGGAGAAGACTCTTGAGAGTCCCTTGGACTGCAAGGAGATCCAACCAGTCCATTTTAAAAGATATCAGTCCTGGGTCTTCATTGGAGGGACTGATTTTGAAGGTGAAACTCCAGTACTTTGGCCACCTGATGTTAAGAGTTGACTCATTTGAAAAGATTTTGATGCTGGGAAAGATTGAGGGTGGGAGGAGAAGGGGACGACAGAGGATGAGATGGTCAGATGGCATCACCGACTGAATGGACATGGGTTTGGGTAGACTCTGGCAGTTGGTGATGGACAGGGAGGCCTAGCATGATGCGATTCATGGGGTCACAAAGAGTCAGACACAACTGAGTGACTCAACTGAAATGAACTGAAGCAGGAAAGGATTTTCTCTTTAAAATCATACATGGGGAAAAATAGTTTAGAGACCCTCTAGATTATGCTTGGAGATTAATTATGCAAAAGTTACAAAATCTTGTGTGTGTGTGAAGTTGCTCAGTCGTGTCCGACTCTTTGCAACCCCGTGGACTGTAGCCTACCAGGCTTCTCCGTCCATGGGATTCTCCAGGTAAGAATACTGGAGT
Organism: Oryx dammah; assembly: GCF_014754425.2. NCBI lineage: Eukaryota > Metazoa > Chordata > Mammalia > Artiodactyla > Bovidae > Oryx > Oryx dammah. The sequence continues at coordinate 31,819,202 of NW_024070200.1, forward strand.
GGGTTACCATTTCCTTCTCCAGGGAATCTTCCCAACCCAGGGATCAAACCTGGGTGTCCCGCACTGGAGGCAGACGCTTTAACCTCTGAGCCACCAGGGAAGCCTTAAGAAATACTGTAGATAAATTAGAATGGCATCAGTGATCATGGAGAAATAGAGTACATGGTTATGACAGAATTAAAGGGTTTAGTCTACACACAGTAATTATCAGAAGAAAAGAACAAGAAGAGCTGGGGCTTTCCTGGTGGTCCAGTGGTTAATCATCCACCTTGCAATGCAGGAGACACTGGTTTGATCCCTGCTCTGGCAAGATTCACAAGCCATAGGGTAACTAAACCCATGTACCCTACTACTAGGTACAAAACTTGAACTACTGAAGTCCATGCACCCTAGAGCCTGTGCTCCACAGTGAGAGAAGCCACTGCAATGAGAAGCCCATGCACAAAATCCAGAGAAAAACCCATACAGCAGTGAAGACCCAGTACAACCAAAAATACAGAAATATATATTTTTTAAGTACAAGAAGAATCAAGAATAAATTCAAATATTTTGGTATAAGAAATTGGATACAGAGCTTTGAAATTTTTGAAAGATTAGAAATAAAGCTTAACACATATTCACTCTAAAATACCAAAGAGTAATAAGGAAATTGATCTTAAAAACCTGTGAAACAAAAGACAAGCATGTAAAACCAACTTGTGGTATATTTATACAGCTCAGCAGTTAAAGCAAAAAACCTTTAGTACATGGAAAAAACCACGGATGAATCTTCAAAATGTTATATTAAGCAAAAGTAGTGAGACACAAATTAAATGTTAAGATTTAATTTATATAACTATCTAGAATAAGTAAAGCTAATTTAGAGTGTTAGAAATCAGATGAGTGGCTGTCTAGAGCAGAAAGAAGTGGGTAAAGGAGAACTTAGAAACAGTTCTTAGGGACAGTCTGAAGCCTTTGGGGATGGTGGAAATTATAAGCAACCTGATTAAAAAATGGTCAAAGACCAAAGAAGATACAAAGATGGTAAATAAGCACATGAAAAGATGCCCTACATCATGAGCCATCGGGAAAAATGCAAAGACAATGACAAAGCATTACGCACTCATTAGAATGGCCAAAATTCAAGACGTTGACAGCACTAAATGCTGTTGAGGATGTGAAACAATGGAAACTCTCATTCATTCCTGGTGGGAATGCAAAATAGAACAGCTACTTTGGAAGATAGCCCGGGAACTGAACATTTTGGTGTTTATTTGCCCAAAGGAGTTTAAAATTCACACAAAAACCTACACAAAGACGTCTATAGTAGTTTTATTAACAGCTGCCCAAAGTTGTACAAACCAATATGTCCTTCAGTACCTGAACAAATAAATTGTGATACATTCAGACAACAGATATTTAGTGTTGGAAAAATGAGACTTCAAGCCATGAAAAGACACAGAAGAATCTTAAATGTTAATTACTGAGTGAAAAAAGTCAACCTTAAAAGGCAATATTCTATATGATTCCGTGTATATGATATTCTGGAAAAGGTAAAACTATATAGATAGTAAAAATCATTCACTGCCAGGGGTTCAGAGGAAAGGAGAGATGAACAGGCAGAACACATAGGATTTTTAAGGCAGAGAAACTATTCCGTATGGCACTACAATGGTCGATACCTGTCATACATTTATCAAAACTCAATAGAATGTGCAACATCAGTAGTGTAAAAAACTGAGATTGGTGATTATACTTTAGTTCATTGGGTATAATTGAATCTTGCTGCTAGGATTGCTGTAAATGATCTTCACTAAGTAGTTTTAAAAGTTACATGTTATATGTGATTTGTCACTCAAATAATCTGCTTCTATTCCTTAAAATGTTCCATATCTTCCCAACTGTTTCAAATTCAGAGGAGATTTTTAATCTCCCCTGTGTATCCAGTAGCATTCAATATTTCATTTGCCATTGGAACCTGAACTGATTTTCAAGTACAGATATTACAGCAGATTAATTTTATGGCATTTCAACAAAATTTAAGTTTACGTCATTTGTGATTAGTAAACACAAAGAGTGAAAGTCATAATATTTAAATGGTTTAGTATTTAAAGCACTTTGGTGAGTTCAAATGGGATAATATTGCTTTTGGAATACTTTTCAGAGTTTTGAAGAGGTTTATATAAAATCAAATGTTTGATTTTATATAAACAGTTGCATTGGGTTTACACTTTATCTAGAAGTCACCATGTGCCCCAATATCTGTCAGTTTTTGAGTGGCTCTTACAAAGAGGACACCACATGCTGAAAACATAACTATACAGTTTGGTTATCTGTCAAAACTCAGAGTCACCAGAGCTGAAAAGGGACGGAGCAAATATATCACACACCTGATATACGGCATACTGCTACTATGAGGGAGAAAACTGCTGGAGTTCTATGCTTGATTAGAGCGCAGGATGAATAGGATTTGTCTGATTTTAATCTTTAGACTCTAGGGATATTTTCCCATATTAACCACTAAGAATATTCACAAAATAAAACAATGGAATCATGCCCAGAAAAGAAAATTAAAAGTCCAACTTTAATTATTCATACAATTTAACATGGAAACTGGAAAACGAATGGCAGCTGGAAAATGAAATGAATGGAAAGGGAGAGTTAATAAAGATGTCTATTCTCAAGAGAAATGTTTTATGAAAAATGAGAAAAATGAATATTGCTAGTGTAAATATAAGTGTACTTACCTCTTACCATGAAAACCAATTCAGAAGGATCAATAAGTGAAATGACAACCACCTTAAAACTAACTACAATAAAGATATAAATAACACCAGATAATTTTGTGATTGCAAAACTTTCAGACTTCAGGATAACTTTAAGAAAAGTAAAGGTGTATTTTATCATTTTCTAAATAAGGGATGATTGGCCCATAATAAAACGATGAAAATTCATACCCACAGAAGAAAATGTTACAGCTAAGGACAAGATAACCAGTATAATCACAAATCTGACAAATCCCCAGAAAAAGAAATTATCCACACATCTTTTCTTCCGTAGTATAAGTAACATCTTCTACTCTATTCATCCCAATCTATAGTTATCTAGTATAATTCCATAAGAGAAAAGAATGATTTCACTCCTGTCTCAATGGATGAAAGTACTTCATCATGAATTGGTTTTACATCCATTAGACTGACCCTATAAAAGCTGTGTGAATCTATATGTGATTCAGGCAAACAGAAAGAGAATTTGCAACTTACCTTCAGGTAAAATTCATTCACTTTATTTTTTTAGGGTTTATTCTTTCATTCAAAATATCTAGAAATATTTTTTATGTTCTAATGCTTAACTACCTTAAATTTTATTCTAGAAAACAGACACATAATTTGTAACCTTGTAAGAGCAGATGCAACATTGGTTTTGTTTACATTTTCCACAGCTGTTGGTCTGGCAAAAAAAAACTCACATTAATATATAGCTTTTTCCTTTCCTCAAGCTTTATTGAGGCCATCAGGGAAATGCAAATCAAAGCCACAATGAGATATCACTTCACATCTGTTAGAATGGCTAGTATCAGAAGACAAGAGATAATAAGTGTTGGTGAGGATGTATAGAAAAAGGAATCCTGGTACACTGTTGATGGATAGGCACATTGGTATAGCCAGTATGGAGAACAGTATGAACATTTCTCAAAAAACAAAAAATAAAAATACTATATAATCTAGCAATCCCACTTCAGGGATTCAAACAAAGAAAATAAAATTACCATTTCAAAGAGATCTGAACCGTCATGTTCACTGCAATATTATTCACAATAGCAAAATATGTCCATTGATACATGAATGGATAAAGAAAATGTGGCATGTATATACACAATGAATATTATTTAGCCACGAGAAAGAAAAAAACGCCATTTACAACAACTTGGATAAACTTAGAGGACATTACAGTTAAGTGAAGTAAACTAGACAGAGAAAAACAAATACTATATGATCTTACATATTTGTGGAATCTTAAAAAAAAAAAAAAGTCTAGTTCATAGAGAGAAGAAGTAGAATGGTGATTACCAGGGGCTGCAGGTGGACAAAAAATAAGGATGTGCTGGTCAAAGGGTACAAGCTTTCAGTAGTAATTAGTAAATGGATGAATAAACTACCAATCTTTAAGAAATTAAATTGTCAAGAGCAAGTAGTCAAAGAATAAATAATTCAAAATCCACAAACACCTTAACCTAGAAAAGACAAACTTCTCCACTCATTTTTGTGAGGCTAGCAAAAGCTTACTACCAAAACCTAAGAAGGAAAAAAAAATTATAGTCAAATCTCACTTTTGCATTTATATGCAAAAATCATACATAAACTAATACAAATTAACACTACTGACATGTAAAGAAATATTAAACTTTATGACTGCAATGATAGAACTGGATATCTAAAGAGTATACAATATGAACAAAAAATAAAAATCATATCAACAATTAATCTAGAAATTTGATAAAATTCAATAACATTCATGATTTTAAAAAAAACAGCAAACAGTATAAAAACATGGACATAATGCAAAAAGCAACTATTTAATTATCTGCAGTGTGTACAGAAGCAAAAAGTCTGGTTTAGAGGGCATACTTCCTTGAAGAATGTAATATGGGTAGCTAACCAGTTAGGTTACAGTTTCCACCACTTTTAGAATTGAATAGTGGGAGCAGGGAGCATGCCTGCAAGAGACTATGGCTGTTCCAGCCAGGGAAAATTGAAAACTGAAGTCAGGAAGCCAGAAGCTACAAACATCGTAGTGGAACCATGAATGGGAAAGAGCCAGAGAGGAGAATCTTCAAACTTCCTACCCATGTCTCTGACTGGCCCCTCAACTACACACGTGTGGAACAGACTCAGTGACAGGTAACTAAGGTCTGAACTAGGACCAGAATTGCTTCCCAAGAAACAAAAGTTCAAGTTCAAGCACAGCCAAGGAAAACATTGATTAAAAATAAAAAAACAAGACCAATAACAACAACAACAAAAAAACTAAATAATAGTCATTGGAGGATAATAACAGAATTAAGAATCCACAAAATGTAATATTCATAATGTCCAGGAGATAGTCCAGAAGGTCATGACATACCAAGAATCAAGACAATGGAATACAGTATTAGAGAAAAAGAAATCACTTGAATGCAAAACCAAGAAAACCTAGATGTTAGTACTAACAGAAAGAATATAGACATGGCTGCTGCTGCTGCTGCTGCTGCTAAGTCACTTTAGTCGTGTCCAACTCCGTGCGATCTCATAGACGGCAGCCCATCAGGCTCCCCCGTCTCCGGGATTCTCCAGGCAAGAACACTGGAGTGGGCTGCCATTTCCTTATCCAATGCATGAAAGTTAAAATGAAAGTGAAGTCGCTCAGTCATGTCCAACTCCTTGCAACCCTATGGTCTGCAGCATGCCAGGCCTCCGGTCCATCACTAACTCCTGGAGTTTACTCAGACTCATGTCCATTGAGTCGGTGATGCCATCCAATCATCTCATCCTCTGTCATCCCCTTCTCCTCCTGCCTTCAATCTTTCATAGCATCAGGGTCTTTTCAAGTGAGTCACCTCTTTGCATCAGGTGGCCAGAGTATCGGAGTTTTAGCTTCAACATCAGTCCTTCCAATGAACACTAGGACTGATCTCCTCTAGGATGGACTGGTTGGATCTCCCTGCAGTCCAAGGGACTCTCAAGAGTCTTCTCCAATACCACCGTTCAAAAGCATCAATTTTTCAGTGCTCAGCTTTCTTTATAGTCCAAATCTCACATCCATACACGACTACTGGAAAAACGATAGCCTTGACTAGATGGACTTTTGTTGGCAAAGTAATGTCTCTGCTTTTTAATGTGCTGTCTAGGTTGGTCATAGCTATTCTTCCAAGGAGCAAGCATCTTTTAATTTCATGGCTGCAGTCACCATTTGCAGTGATTTTGGAACCCTCCCAAAATAAAGTCTGCCACTGTTTCCACTGTTTCCCCATCTGTTTGCATGAATTGATGGGACCAGATTCCATGATCTTAGTTTTCTGAATGTTGAGTTTGAAGCCAACTTTTTCACTCCTCTTTAACTTTCATCAGAAGGCTCTTTAGTTCTTCACTTTCTGTCATAAGGGTGGTGTCATCTGCACATCTGAGGTTACTGATATTTCTCCAGGCAATCTTGATTCCAGCTTGTGCTTCATCCAGCCCAGCGTTTCTCATAATGTACTCTACATATAAGTTAAATAAGTAAGGTGACAATATACAGCCTTGCTGTACTCCTTTCTCAACTGGAAACCAGTCTGTTGTTCCATGTCCAGTTCTAACTCTTTCTTCCTGACCTGCATACAGATTTCAAGAGTCAGGTCAGGTGGTCTGGTATTCCCATCTGTTTAAGAATTTTCCAGAGTTTGTTGTGATCCACACAGTCAAATCTCTTGGCATAGTCAATAAAGCAGAAGTAGATCTAACAGACAGAGTGCCTGAAGAACTATGGACAGAGGTTCGTGACATTGTACAGGAGGCAGGGATCAAGATCATCCCCAAGAAAAAGAAATGCAAAAGGCAAAATGGTTGTCTGAGAAGTCCTTACAAATACTGTGAAAAGAAGATAAGCAAAAGGCAAAGGAAAAAAGGAAAGATATACCCATTTGAATGCAGAGTTCCAAAGAACAGCAAGGAGAAATAAGAAAGCTTTCCTTAGTGGTCAATGCAAAGAAATAGAGGAAAACAATAGAATGGGAAAGACTAGAGATCTCTTCCAGAAAATTAGAGATACCAAGGGAACATTTCAATCAAAGATGGACACAACAAAGGACAGAAATGGTATAAACCTAACAGAAGGGTCTATAAAAAAAGCTGATTGCCCAAGAATTGATGCTTTTGAACTGTGGTGTTGGAGAAGACTCTTGAGAGTCCCTTGGACTGCAAAGAGATCTAACCAGTCAATCTTAAAGGAAAGCAGTCCTGAATATTCATTGGAAGGACTGATGCTGATGCTGAAGCTCCAATACTTTGGCCACCTGATGCAAAGAATTGACTCACTGGAAAAGACCCTGATGCTGGGAAAGATTGAACGACAGAGGGTGAGATGGTTGGATGAAATCACTGACATGATGTACATGAGTTTGAGTAGGCTCAGGGAGTTGGTGATGGACAGGGAAGCCCGGGGTGCTGCAGTCCATGGGGTCTCAAGGATTCGGGCAAGACTGAGTGACTGAACTGAAGTGAATTGAATAGAGGAAAAAACAGATAACCACCTCAATAGACAAAGAAAAACCATTTAACTATATCCAACACATTGTTTCCTGATAAAACATCTTAGTAAAATAAGGATAGAAGTGAATTTCTTCAACTTGATAAAGACCATTTCCAAAAAGTCTAGAGATAAAATTATGCTTAATGGTGAAATACCAAATACTTTTCCTGTAAGACCAGAAAGAGTAAAGCTGAGGGGCTACAAAGCAAAGAAAGGGGGTGAAAAAAAATAAAAGATTCAGAATAATTACCTCTTGGGACCCTTGGGGAAATTTACTTAGTTGATTTCAAAGATAATTGTGATCTCTTTTTCCTTAAATCAATGAGTGCTTTTTGATATATTATTCTTTATGTGTTATGTGTATATAACACGTTCTTTTCTGTATGCCTTAATATAATAAAAATTTTATTTGGAGTACATCTTAATTGCAAATACATCATATTTATCTTAATTCTAATAAAATAGTATATAATTAAATAAAAGAATCATAGAAGTTTGAGTAATATTAGATCATTGTGGATTGTCATAGGGAATTGTTTATGAAATCATAAGAGAACAATTTGAAATTTTGGATGGTAATTCAAATGCAACAGGAATAGCATCAGTTAGAATTATATACATGTATATATGTTGTGTATTGTTGGTGGCACTGTAAAGTGGTATACAGAAAATATGGAAGACAGTACAGAATTTTCTCAAAAAGTGCACACAGAAATACCATATGATTCAGCAAACCCACTCCTGGGTGTATATGTTTGCTTAGCGCTTCTTAACTACATGAAGTGGTCCTGTCCTGCTAGAAAGGCTTTTTACATAGTTCAAAGTGGAAATTATTATTTGAATTGCCCAGATTCTTAGTAATAACATCCAGGTAAGTGGCTCTTAATAATACACTTTAAAATACAAAAATAATGACATTATATGGTGATTGGTTTATATATCTCTTATCATTTTCCCCTGAGTCTGTATATGTGTGTGTTAGGCATTCAGTCATGTCTGACTCTTTGCAACCTCATGAACTGTAACACACCAGGCTTCATGGTATTCTCCAAGCAAGCATACTGGAGTGGGTTGCCATTCCCTTTTCCAGGAGATCTTCCCAACCCAGGGACTGAACCTGGGTCTCCTGCATTGCAGCTGGATTCTTTACTTAAAACAGCAGAAGAACTAAGATTACAGAGAATTTTTACTTTTATACATGGTTATCAAAATTTTTATTTCTCTTCTTAACTAAAATCTTACATATTGAATAACAAAACATATGAGATTTTAAAAATAATTTTTATCATGTTATGGGTCATGAAAGTATATTTTTAGTAAAATTTGATTTACTACAAATCAGTGTTTTACTGACAGTGAGTATCCTTGACTCCTACCTTCTACTTTTTTTAATAGAGTCTTAAATTTGCAACGTGATTGTCATGTTTTCCTATTAGGTTTTCACTGGCCTCGTAAAATAAATTGGAAAATGTTCCCTTCTCTATTTTCTGAAAAAGTTTGTATAAAACTGCTATTACTTATTCATTAGATGTCTGGCATAATTCCTCAGTGAAAGCATCTAGGCCTGGAGTACTTTGAGAAAAACTTTTTGATGATGAATTCAATTTTTATTACAGATATTGAACTCTTCTGATTTTCTATTTCATCTTGTGTCAGTTTTTGTGTTATAATTATAAGAAATTTGTACATTGCATCTATTTGTCAAACTTACTGGTATTAAGGCTTCCCTTATTATCATTGTAATAATGATATGATATGTAGTGATATATCTTTGCAGTTCAGATCATTATACAAGATGAAAAGATAAGAAATGATTAATTGATTAATACAATTAATTGATTGATGAGTTCAATTTTTTTCAGTTCTAAGCATTTTCATTCCAAGTGAAAAATTAAGAAATAAAAGAAACAAATAAGACTAGTTGATATTATATATACACATACATGTATGTGTATATATGTGAAATTTTTATATATTTATATTTTATATAGATTCATTTACTGAATGAGAAGTTTAGATATATATATATAATATTCTTTAATTAGTGTATTAATATAATACTTTCAAATGAAAATGGAAGTTCTCAACCTCTTGTTAGAACTTACAATTGGCAATGTGAATATAGAAATATATAGACAATGCCAGTTTGGTGAGTCAATTTCTATTTTTTTTTTAATATTGACTTAGCAATTAGGAATCACAGAAGGTCATACAAAGTGTTACAAATTCTTAAAACAAAGCAAAGCAAAATAAAAAACAAAGCAAAACAAAACAAAGCAAAATAAAAAATTAAAAATCTCATACAATTTATCCTATGTGTTTTATAAGAATTCAGTTAATATTTTTGTTTACTATTTACTTTCTTAACTAGAGAAATAGAAAGACAGAAGATTTTAGCAGGATGCCAGAGAAAAATAATAAATTATTTTTTAAAACAAAATGAAAAGATACATAATATACTGTCTCTCCCATTTTCAACACCAGATGGCCCACAGAGATGACTTCAAACATAATTTTTTAAGAAAGTCCATTAATATCATGCATAGTTCAGATTAGACCACAACCTTCTTAGAAGAGATGGCCAGTTTTGTTGTTGTTGAAGTTATTTCTTTCAAAGACAATCCTCTAAGTTTGAATTTAAAACATTATTTTTGCTTCACACTTTCTCCAAAAATAAAGTGCTCTGGAAAATCTGTGTCCTGATAGATACTTATGTTTTCTCCTAATCATCATACAGATTACCTCTTTCCAAGTGCTTTGGGGAATATTAATATTATATCCAATACAAAGTATGTGAAATGCATCCAGAAATATGCTGCAAGAAATATTCATCCAGCGTAAGGGACAATGCCAAATTTGACAGGGGGTTGGCACTTAACATGTTATTAGTAATTATAGCATGAAAACATGTTTTTGTATTTATTGCTTTAACACATCTGAATAAACACAGAACTGAATCATAAAACACAGAAAATATTTTCCTTATGCCAGGGCATCCTCTGTCATTGGAAGCAGAATAGGCCCATTCTTCAAGCATTTTGTGTGAAAGGCTCCTTTGAGGGACATCTTGAGATCCTTTTTAAGGTTTTTCCTGTATTGCTTAGCATTTCATGTAAATGGTAGGCTCAATGGTAATTTTCAATATTTAGAATAAATACTCATCTAATTACTTTGATAAAAACAATGGTCATCCTCCTATTATTGTTCAGTCACTTGGTTCTGTCTGACTATTTGTGACCCCATGAACTGCAGCATACCAGGCTTCCCTGTCCTTCACCATCCTCCAGAGCTTGCTCAAACTCATGCCAATTGAGTCAGTGTTGCCATCCAACCATCTCTTCCTCTGTCTTGCCCTTCTCCTCCTGCCTTCAATCTTTCCCAGCATCAGGGGCTTTTCCAATGAGTTGGCCCTTCGCATCTGGTTTTGGAGTATTGGAAATACTGCCTAAATATTGGAGCTTCAGCTTCAGCATCAGTCCTTTTAATGAGTATTCAGGGTTGATTTCCTTTTGGATGGACTGGTTGGATCTCCTTGCAGTCCAAGCAACTCTTAAGAATCTTCTCCAACATCACAGTTCAAAAGCATCAGTCCTTCAGTGCTCAGCCTTCTTGATGGTCCAACTCTCACATCCATACATGACTACTGGAAAAACCATCTTCCTGTAGGCAAGAGCAAGGACAGTTCCAAGTATAGTTTTATAAGGCCCTATTCTTTTATTCCTTTTTTAAGGGGACATATTTTATAAAAAATTTTATTTTTGGCTGTGCTGCATCTTCATTGCTTTGCATGAGCTTTCTCTAGTTGCACTGAGGGGGCCAGTCTCTAGTTGTGGTGTGCAGGCTTCTCGTTGTGGCGGGCTGCTTCTTTTGTTACAGAGCATAGCATGGGCGTCAGGTGCAAGGGCTTTAGTACTTGCAGCACACAGGCTTACTTACCCTGAGGCATGTGGAATCTTCCCAGACCAGGGATCAAACCCATTTTCCCTGCGTTGGCAGGTGGATTATTAACCACCCACTGGACCACCAGGGATATCCTCCTTTATTCTTTAAATCATGCATTATCCAAAATTTCTTTAGATTAGCCCATCAATCAGAAAATTAATATAATGCCACCCAAGATAATTTTCAAAGTAACCCACTAAGATTTATTTTTTAACCACAAAATAAAATTCAGCTAGAAATATGAACTTTTATTATTTAGAGTTTTTTTGTTTTGCTGTTTACAGAAAACTTTTTGAAAATCTGGAAAATTAATCTTAACTATCATCAGGAATGTAATCTAATGTTATGCAAACCCCTAGATAAAATTTTAATATGTCATTTTCATTACTAATACTCTTAAAATAGCATTATATATGCATTGTGAATAATGCAGAGATGATTTCTCAATCACCTTTATACTAGAAAAGTATTTAAACTTAGAGATATTAATAGACTAGCCACTCTTTCCTTTTCCCTATAGATTATTGAGTGCTTATGGGAACAAGGAAGTAAAAATGCCTTTTTCATATACCTATTAATAAAATAGGATGACTTCTTAGGTTCAGTAGTGAAAATATTTCATTTAATGGTTAATTTACATACATTTTTGAGCACTTTTTAGTGTTAGAGTGTAATTTAGACACTGAAAAGTATAATGCTAAAATAATTCTTCAACACTTGCTATATCAGTTAGAACATCAGTTGCAAGATACAGAAATTTGAATTAACATGGTTTAAACAATAAGTGGATATATTATCTCAAGAAATGAGAAGTTCAGACATCAGGAATATTACACTCTTGGTGAATTTATACTCACTGTCAGGATCAAGAGTCCATGTTTTTCCATGTTTTTGTTTTGACATGTTTTTCATGATTGCATGATGACTACAATTTCATATGGAACCAACAACATCCAATAAATGAAGAAAGGATATTCTTATTGACTACTTTCTACACCAGTGGAAACTCAGCTTGAGAAAATTTCAAATGCTTTAACACTGGCCAATAATGGTCACATTTCTTATCTTAATCTAATCCCTGGCAAGAAAAATTTCATTATCACAAATGCTTTAAAGTAATAATTTGTCTGCTCCTTGGACTGCAGATAGTATGATGTTTTATTAACATGTGGCCAAATAACAGAAATTTTTCCATCAAAAGAATCAGATTGGTAAAAACAGGCTTAAGTACATTGCCCTGAAAGAATTAGTTTCTCAGGTAAATTTGTTCTTGATACCAGTTATCCTCCTTTGTTACACTTCTCCCAACTCCAATATTATCTATCATTTGAACTCCTTTTCAGCATTCAATATTCAACTGTAAGTTAAAAACTAGATAAAAAATCTAATTATAAATTTTTTAATCACAAAAACAAATCATGAGAAGCCTGTGCATCATTTTGTTCTGAATGTACCAAGAACTGTTTACTATTTTAGAACATTTGTTCTGCAATGGCAATTTTGCTCATAATTTTTGAGTCATCACCACAATTCAACTGTGTTAGTTTAGATTTATAACAAACAGAGTGTTTCTACTTTTGTTATGCCTTCTAGTACAGTTGTGTCTGAATATTTAAATATTTAAATATCACTATTTTATTATAAATTGATTTTTTGTTTCTTATTTGAAAAATGAGTTACATGAGCTGATACCTTTCTGTTCTACCAGGATATGAAACTAGGTGTGAATAGGAAGAATCCACTACTATGAGAATACAGTGAAATTCAGGTTACACCTGAATAGCTCCAGAAGACATAGTTACATTTGGCTTAAACTCTACAGTATTGCCACCTTGCTTTCATCTTACACTTATGGCCCCATGAAGATTTCTTAATGACAAGTCTATGGAGTAAAAACCATCTGGCCTGATATAAAGATGATTGCATGTAATATGTTGCCAGCACGTACCTTCTACATGACCAGGCAAGACAGTGGTGAAGAAAAATCCTACAAGTGGATGAAATATGAGGTGGTACTTCTGATCCCTCACTTTTGTTTTAAGGATACTTAAATAAAAATGTGGGTATATTGATTTATGATATTGTTTTATACTTTTAAAAGATTTGTCAGGAAAATGGTTAGAATGTTTGGAACTTTGAGAACAGAAAGCCTAGAGTAGAAGCATATGGTATACCACTCAAAATTTTCTGTGAAAATATTTGTTTCCCAAATGAGTATTCACCAAAAGGCACCACTGCAGAGGAGGCTTCTCTCTATACATGACAAACTGTCTTTTTCACCAGGTACCCTGCTTCCTGCTTAATAGACTCAAGTATAAGATTTCATGGTGGCAAATATGGAGGTTATGAACAAGCTTAATAAAATAGCATTCCTTTCATTGAGTAATTACATTAACATAGAGTTCTCTTCATCATACTTTGTTTTAGGTAAACATCAGTGCTGACCTCTGCATATAGCATCAAGAGTAGAAAATCTTTCAGTTACCTGTTATCATGTTGGGCAGGGTCATCATTTGTTCCTATTGAAAAAACATCTTAACTTAGATAGACATTTGTAATGATAATCAGTAATAGCCAATAATGTCATCTTTTATCTTGATGTTTACTACACAACATTTGCCCTGAAAAGTCCTGCTTGGGAAGTCCCTTACAAGATGATTCAAGTAAAATCGTGACTTCCATAATTTTACCTAGGCAAGAGTGAAAGAAACAAATCATACACGCATTTCTTTCCCTTGTTGGAAATACAACTCACTAAATATTTCCCCCTTTCTTTTTTACCACTTGGGGTACTTTAATTAGTTATTCTAGCCTGAGACAATTACTTCTGAACAAGTGCTTTATCTGGGCAGTAATCCCAAGGAGCAAAAGTAAGAACAGAGAGACTGAGATAAGGAAAGAAAACTAATATGAGTGCTTTATCAAGGGTTGCATTACTTGGCTTAGTTCTATCTGGGTCTTACAGTAGTTCTATCTTTAGTTTTTTGAGGAACCTCCATTGTGTTTTCTGTAGTGGCTGCACCAATTTACGTTCCAAAAGTGTACTTGGGTTCCCTTTTCCCCACATCCTCACCAATATTTGTTATTAGTGATCTTTTTGACAACAGCCATTCTAACACTTGTGAGGTGATATCTCACTGGAGTTTTGCTTGTATTTTTCTGATAATTAGCTATGCTGACCATCTTTCCATCCATTCATTGGTCATCTGTATATCTTCTTTGGAAAAATGTTCAGATCTTCTGCTCGTTTTTAATAGAGTAATTTATTTTTTGACATGAATTTGTATGAAATTTTAAAATATATTGGATATTAACCCCTTAAGAGTTATATTATTTGCATATATTTTCTCCCATTCAGTAAGTTGTATTTTCATTTTGTCAATAGTTTCCTGTATTGTGTAAAATCTTTTAAGTTTAATTAGATGCTATTTATTTATTTTTGCTTTAGTTTCCTTTGCCTTAAGGAGACAAATCCAAAAAAATATTGCCAAGATTCAAATCGAACAGTATTCTGCCTATGTTTTCTTCTAGGAGTTTTGTGATTTATGGTGGGGGAAATAAACTGGTATTTAAGAAATTAGGACAAGTAAAAATTATAGTACCTATGAAACTGAAGAGCCTTCTGTAGATACTTCTAATGCATTGAAAAAAAGTAGATGAAAAAGGTGAACGTGATTACTTGCCAATTAAAGTGTTAGTTTGAAAGCTCAAGGACTTTCAGCGTGTAAGTAGACTCTCATCCTAAGGAGCCAGAGTTCATGAAAACATGAGGATTTGACCCAGGAATTATTTATAAATTTGTTAATAATAGTAGTCACAAAAGTCTGTCAATTCTCAGTCATTTAGTATATTTTAGGCACTAAGTTCAGGGTACTGGGAGAGAAGGGGACATTAAGAAATGAGACGGAGATATCTAGACTGATGATTTCAAAAATCCTGCATCTCTAGATTCTTCTGAGTCCTACAATGCTCAGAAATGGCCCACTACTCCCTATTAAAGGTAAATGCACTCCTTTGATTGAAGATGATGTAGAGGCCTCTGGCTTACAAGAAAGCATGCCCCTTCCTCAGGACCTACCCTCACTACATATATAGACCACCAGGCTTGTAAGTACAATTAAGCTATAACAGATCATGACCAAGAAGGTACTAACAGAGGAATGGGAGTATAGCTGAAAGGAGATTCAAGGTGTAGTCATCATATACTGATAGGATGCTAGGGAGTTTACATGGTCTGAACAAACAGGGGAAGAAGTGAAAGTTGAATAATGGGGTGTTTACAGGTATGAGACCATCCCATGAAACAAAGTTTATCATCTTAGCAAGACCTCCAGAGTACGATAATAACACCATGTTAGGATGGCTCTTGGAGGTTAGAGAAAGAAATGGCTAAGAGTAAATAAATAGAAATGTCAGAATTTCTATAAAAGACAGTTGAGGAAGAGATTAAAATTCTCAGAGAAATGGATATGCTTAAGTTGACACACTACCTAAGGTCAAAAAAATTCACCGTTTAAGTTTTATACTGAGGGCTCAGTAAAAGACACTTAAAAAAAAGGAATGTCCTAGGGAAAGAGGCATTAACTATCACCAAGAAACTCAATGTGATTCATTGGTATAGGACTTAATAGAAGATGCTGTTTCAGAACAGTAAACCCTGATAGCAACGTGGATGATAGGAACCCTAAGTGATAGAGGCCAGATGGCAGTACTAAAATGACTTTGAGCGTCAAAGTGGCAGCCAAAGGGATATAACACCTTGAGAATTAAGGAGATGGTTAATATGCCCCAAGTCACAAACTAATGAGCTTCCAATAAAGAAGCTCTTCAACTTAAAAATTAAAAAAAAAAAAAATTAAGGAAAGGTAGCCAAGATGTTGAAGTCGGCTGTCCTTTTAAGAACCAGTCCCTTGCCCAGCTGTTTGACTTAAGCCAGTTTCAATCTTGAATTTCATGACCACAGGAAAGACTGAGTCTCCATGAAGAAGGGCTCTTCAAATCAATAGCAAATCAATAGAATAATGACTTCCCTACTCTTTTCCCCAAAGAGACCTACAATGAGCTTACAGACACAAACAGCCATGGAGACAGCAATAAAGACTATGTATAAAATCCAACTGTCGGGACTTCCAACCTTTGCTGTTGACAAAGTCAGCAATAGAGATTAATTCTGAGTCCCTGATATAATACCATCTTTTGGCTTCCCTTGTGGCTCAGCTGGTAAAGAATCTGTCTGCAATGTGGGAGACCTAGGTTTGATCCCTGGGTTGGGAATATCTCCTGGAGAAGGGAAAGGCTACTGACTCCAGTATTCTGGCCTGGAGAATTCCATGGACTGTATAGTCCATGGGGTCACAAAGAGTTGGACACGACTGAGTGACTTTCACTTCACTTTGAAGAGACAACTTTTTACTTGATGGCAAGTTGATTACATTGGATCCCTTCCATACTGGAAAGAGCAGAGATTCAGCTTGAGTAGAATTAATACACATTCAGTAGGGTATGCTTTACTCCTTATGAGGCCTCAGACAGAATCATATCTGGTGTGATCCTCTTATCCACTATCCCAAATAACATGACTCCTCTTTATAGAAAAGAAAGTATGAAACTTAACCCATATACAGAGGTTCCATTGGTTCTATTATCCATCTCACTGCCTAGAAATTGTTCACCTGATGGAGTGATCGAAATGCCTTTTAAAGGTATAACTGAGACAAGTAAGTTTGGATGTGATAGCTGATAAATAGGGGGAGACTTTTGTCAATATTCACTTTTATGCTAAATCAATGATCATTTAATGTTTCTGTGTCTTAAATAGATAGGATAAAACATGGGTTTGGTTACCAAAGATAGAAGTCATTGTAGCCTTGCTTAGCATCAAACTCAATGTCTTTGTTGGAGAATTTAAGCTTCCTGTCCCCACGGTAATATGGGTTTAGACATCTTGGTTCCCAGAGACAAATATTTCCCCATGGGGAATAGAAAGAGTACCACTAAACTTTAAGTTATGGTAATCACTCGGTCACTTAAGTTTCCTTACATCAAGAAACAAGCAGGCAAGGAAAGGAATTATCGGCTTGGAAGATATAATTGACCATAATCATCATGAGGAGGTGGGGCTGTTCTTAGATGGAGGGAGAGTAAGGATTATGTTTGATACAGCGTCCATGTGTATGTGCTTTGATATATGTTTGCCCATTTTTGAAAATAAATGGACAAATGCAATAGCTATGATTTGAGAAGATGTTAAGAATTCTAAAGGATAAGGGTCTTGGTAGGTACCCTATACTGGCAGAAGTGCTATCCAAAAGAGGGCATCTCAGATGGACAGAAGTGAATGAAGACAAGGCATATCATTGTCACTCCTAAGACCAGCTACAGCAGGGGTTGTAATCTTATCCCACTAATCTTTTTATCTCTCAACAAAAAAAGACCAACCAAAATCATAACAGAGCTTCTCATTGAACTTTTGATATAAAATAAGAGGCTGAGAGCAGCATAAGAGTAGCGCAGTAATAGATGGGGGGTGCGGTGCCCAGATTACTCCTTCTGGACTGAAGTACTCATGCCCTCACTTGTTGGGAGTGCTGGTGGCTAAAGGCCCCCAGTTGAGTCTCTTTCTATACTGAATGGAGAATACCAAGAGGAACTTGGGTTGCCACTACACCATGTAGGAAGGGAAGAATGTGTTTGGAATACATTTTCTGAGGGGTCTTCTAGTACTTTGATGTCATGCAGTAAATTGAATGCAAAACTGCAACAATCAACACAAACAGGCCCCAAAAGAACTGTTAATAAATCAGATTCTGTAAAAATGTAAGTTTGGTTTGGGGTCACTTTACCAAAGAATGCTTACCAGCTATAATACTATTGAGACCAAAGTAAAAATGTGGCAGAAACCATTATTTTTTGAAGACTGTCATACAAGCTTCACTATACCTTCATAGCCATATTCACAGACTCCCTACGAGCTTCTCTAAATCAATAAGCCAAATGTGAAGACTTTTCTAAAACTTTCTTCAAGCTTCAGTTTCTCCAATATATCTAGAAATTCCAGTGGAAGCCATTTAGTTACTATTTCTTTTATACCCCAACTGGAGCCCTTCTGTGCTTTCATTACTCCATCTCTTACCCCATCCTTGTGACTTCTAAAACCTATATTAAATCCCTAATTACTATAATACTTAAATTGGAATAATATGACATGGAATGAATGATAATGGAAACTAAATTGTATCCAAAACTGTGAAAAGCTAAAGCAGGACTTAGATGTATATATTAGAAAAGAATAGTTTATTACAGAAGAAAATCTTGGACTTTGAAGTAGTTGAAGATTTCTTAAAAAGGCAATGAGAGCAAAGGTAAAAGGAAAAAAGGTAAAAATGTTTAATTGAACTTCAAATTAATCTAGATTAAAAATATCAAGAGATATAATTAAGAAAGTAAAAAAAAAGGACTTTATAAACTGGAAAATACTTCCAATACCTGTACCCTACAATAGATCTATACCCATTTATATTTAAAACTATATAAAGTTAATTGGAAAAATACAGACAACACAGTTTAAAAAACAGGAAAAGGACTTAGACAATTCTCAAAAGAGGGTATCCAAACCACAGACAGACTTTAAATATATAAATTACAATCAAAATGCCAAATTACTGCAAACCAATTATAATGATCAATTATTTTAGTTGACAAAACCAAGTGTTGTTGAGAATGTAGAGCAAGTGAAACTCATGGACTGTTGGTGAGAGTGTGAGATAATAAACCAGTTTTTGAAAATGGGCGTGATCTAAAGCTGAACATACCTAGAGCATGGTGTTTAAGTTCTTTTTTTTAACTGAGACGATACATGCAATAGGAGAGTTAAATGAGGCATTAAATAACAGAGATATGACTCAGTATCAAAACATACTAATAATTCAAAGGTTAGCTGCTGCTAAGTCACTTCAGTCATGTCTGACTCTGTGCAACCCCATAGACGGCAGTCCACCAGGCTCCCCTGTCCCTGAGGTAACTGCATAATGCAACCAAAACATGAACTCCAAAATATCTTAAACATAATGACTCACTTGTTGGTGCCTGATTCCAAGGGGCTGGGAATGTGCCTAGAAAAAGAGAGAACCAGACATAGATGATTTTTAGAATTAGTTATGGGGTCTGACAGAAAGCAACATACACAGTTCTTTGCAAAATCTGAGTAAACTGTGTTGGATTAACTTATAGATATTAAAGAGAAGAAATAATCATAGGGGAAGGGGTCAATGTAACCTACTTAGATTTTTAAAATTATTTATAAAAATTCTTTCAAAAGTTTTTTAAAGGACTACTGAATGACTGTGAAAAATCAAAATAAATTTGAGCTTCGACAAAGCTGTTTAATATGTTTCTATTGCTTTTAAGAAATGCTATGGCTAACATAGACACCATATTAAAAAGCAGAGACACTACTCTAGTGACAAAGGTCTATATGATTAAAGCCATGTTTTTTCCAGTAGTCATGTATGGATGTGAGAGTTGGACCATAAAGAAAGTTGAGCACCAAAGAACTGATGTTTTTGAACTGTGGTGTTGGAGAAGACTCTTGAGAGTCCCTTGGACTGCAAGGAGATCCAACCAGTCCATTCTAAAGGAAATCAATCCTGAGTCTTCATTGGAAGGACTGATGCTGAAGCTGAAACTCTAATACTTTGGCCACCTGATGCGAAGAACTGATTCACTGGAAAAGACCCTGATGCTAGGAAAGATTGAAGGCAGGAGGAGAAGGGGATGACAGAGGATGAGATGTTTGGATGGCATCACCAACTCGATGGACATGAATTTGAGCAAGCTCTGGGAGTAGGTGATGGACAGGGAAGCCTGGTGTGCTTCAGTCCATGGGGTTGCAAAGAGCTGGACAAGAGTGAGTGACTGAACTGAACTGATAGAGATTAGGGTGTATCATAATCTTTTCAACCCACAAAGTCTATAAGATTTGAAATCTTGAAGTTGCTGGATAAAGTCAAATTCTTGGTAAGTGAAGACAGTGATGAAATAATTACAAGGTCTCACAGTTCAGTACAAATAAGCAGAAGAGTGGAAGATACAATCTAGAGTAAGGAAGTTCAAAGAAAGATTACATAAGCACAAAATTCAAATTATGTATAATGACCTGTAACTCAGAATAAAGAGAGATAATAAAAGGAGTTTAAGTGTTATTGCTATTTGTTCTTGTTTCCTATCCTTCTACCACTAGTATATTAACCCTGTGCTGGTAATCAAAACATTTCGCAAATTCTTATACATTAAAAAATAACTGTGGTAGACATAAAGTCAAGTGTCCTGAATCAATGTTAAACAATGTGCTTCTAGAATCTGATGTAGACTCATGTAATATATTAACATGATGGCAATCTTTTAATTCACAAAGATAAAATTATAGAATAAATAGGATCAAAATTATGTAGACATGAATATAATAGATAAATTATCAATGGATTTTTTTTTTTTTTTGGTTAACTCTGATATTGTGGTGCTAAAACATTGAAATTGGGCAAAGTTTTCTTACAATAAGGATCAGGAAGCCCTTATTCAAAGTGGATAATAAACTTAAAGAACTATTTGTTCCAAGAAGTGGCAGTGGCAGGAAATTAAACTGGATTCAAAATGACTTTCATCAAATTGATGGATGATAGAACTATAAAAAGTTACTAAGAAAAAATGGTCCATGATTCAACTTTCAGGTTAAAGAAAGGAAAATTAATCTATACCACTAATAACAGGTAACTTGTGGTAATTATCCACAACAGAATTGCTTTGAACTGAGGTGTCTAATAAAAAGTCACCAGTTACATATGCCTATTTAAATTTAAATCAATTAAAATTGAATGAGAAAAAGTCAGTTCTTCAGTTGCAATGCACATATTTCAAATTCTTAATAGCTGCATGATGCTAGCGGCATCAGTACTGGACAGAATGAACAGTTTACAGACCATTTTCATTATCAAAGAAAGATTTACTGTGTAGTGCTGGGAAAATGCCCAGGAATATTACCCAAACTTTTTTTTTCTATACTACTCATATACTATTGCATTTTATATCTCACTGAAAGATAAATTATGGGGTTAAATATAACTTTCCAAACTCAATCTTAATGATTGAGTCACAGAAAAATAATGTTCTGTTAAATGTGGAAAGAAATTCCATGAAAAATGGTGGTGGTTTATTTGCTAAGTCACATCCGATTTTTGAGACCTCACGGACAGTAGCCTGACAGTTCTGTCCGTGGGATTCTCCCGGCAAGAATATTGGAGTGGGTTGACATTTCCTTCTTCAGTGGATCTTCCCAACCCAGGAATCAAGCCTGTGTCTCCTTCATCACAGGAAGATTCTTTACTACTGAGCTATGAGGGAAGTCTGGAAAAAATTTTATAGTAACATCTCTGGGAAAATACTTCATTATTACATTTTAACTGGTATTGAAAAAATATAGCAAGCATACTGTTCAAATTTGCTTACCCAAATGTTCAAAGAGAAAAATGTTTTTCTTAGACTTCTCCATTGAAAAAAGTACTGAGAAACCCTATGGCATGATTCTTCATACCTATAAATGCAGATCTTTTATATGTAAATTTATCCATCCAACTTGTAATTTGGTTCTTTTGCAGTATCATTTAATACAAGAATGATTAAGCTACAAAACTATGAGTTTATGATAAAAATATTATCTTCATTTTACTTTTCACAACAATTATGCAGTATATAGATGGTAAGTCTTATTTTAAAGACTAAATATTCAGTAATTTGCCCAAAGATAAATAATTACTAGTCATGCTAAAGAGGATTTATAGTAAAATTTGTTTCACTCCAAATTTTGTTCCTTTTGTACTATTTTAAAAATTTAAATACTTTTTTCTCCAAAATATTGTGCTATAGATCAATATGCAAAACAGATAAACAGACACTTTCTCAAGCTGAGTCTGTATGGGTGAATCAGAGCCTATCACCAAAGGGAACGTATCCAACTCCACTCTGGCCGCCAAAGAGATTGGTTATCGTTACATTAGGTTCTGTCACAGGCTAAGCACTGTGCTAACTGGTGCATATATAACAAAATATGATCTTTTACTTAAAGACAGCTTAAATCTAGAGAAAGAAAAACTGAGATATTGAACCTTAAGTTGGTAGTTGCTCTAGTGCAATTAATGGCACCCTTGGTGAGAGGAAGGGGGCATACGTTTACCATGAGTTGTCAAAGATGGCTTCTCTAATGAGTTTCGACTGAGAGGTAAAACATATTTATTGAATTTCTTGTCAGAAAAGCAGTAGAGAACTTTTCAGGCATGGATAAAGACATGTACAAAACCGAAGTGGAATGAGAAAACTGGCAAGTTTAGAACAGAACAACTATTTTGCTAAAATGGGAGGACAGAATGCCTAGTTGAGATAGTTCTCTATATAATATGTCATGAGTTTCTAATGCATAAAATTGAGCTAAGGGGCCACTTAAGCAATTAAAGCACATAAGGGCAAAGCACAAAATGGCACAGTTTTATTTCTGTGTCAGAAACATAACTAAGTATAGATATTAAACTGATAAAAGGGTAAGAAGTAGGGCAATCAGTAAAGGGACAATTGCAACAATCCCAGAGAGAGACTTTGGGTAATGGATAATGAGAAGTGTCCAGACTGTGGCAGAAAACAATTTGAAGGAAATCAAAAACTAAAGATGCTGAGGTTTAGATGTACTATTATTGAAGATGCTTGTGGAATATTCTCATGAAGACATGCAACAGAAAATTTGACTCAGAAGTCTGAAGTTCACAAGAAAGTTCAAGTCTGGAGATTAACTAAAATCAATAATATTTAGGTGGAGATGGTGTATTTAGTAATAGATAAAGAGACCCCTGTAAAGCATGGATGATAAAAAAGAAAAAAGTCTATGACTGAGTCCTGGAAAACACTAATATTGTAACGGTTGGTTAGGGGAAATAACCGACCAATTGCTTTTTTCACTGAAGATGCCCCTACTCTAGTACTATGAAGATCATCATGGTCACTGAGGTCACTTGACAGTTTTTATATATTAGTATTAACATTTTTATTAGCATCAAGGTGGGTAAAATACAAATACAACATTCTAAATATGTGTTTTCCCTGTCACAATGTTATAGCTTTATCTTCTGGATGAATGATCATTATATAAGATTACCCAAGCAAAAAAGCAAGAAATTATTGATTTATTAATTTCCAGTCTGTACCTTCCTAAGGCCACTTTTCATATCTTTAGTTCTACTTATATGTTTGAGCAGATATTAATTGGTAATTAACTTCATTATTTTAAAAATTAGTATCTTCTAGAGGTTGCTGTCAAATCACTAAATTACATAAAGATAATTCTATATCCACAAGAAAAAGAATCACATTCTATTTTATTTCAGTTTTCAAACTGTGCTCAAGTATATTTTTAAATTAAATTTGGCATGAGAGGCAGACTGTAAACATGTAGAAGTGAATTTATTTGAATAAGAACAAAGTTTCTTCTAAGATTGCAGCATATGTTTTGAACACAAAGCAAAAACAAGGATCAAGATATGCTCAAAATGCAAATCAAACCTAAATGAGACATCATGTCACATCTGTAAGGATGACTTTTACTGGAAACCCAAAAAATAACAAGTGTTGGTGAGATGTGAAGAAAATGCAACACTTGTACATTGCTGATGAGGACAGCGCAACTGCTATGAAAAACATTATGATGTTTCTCCCCAAAAAAGTGAAAAACTGAACTATAATATAACTCACCAATCCTACTTCTGGGTATATTCAAAGAAATTGAAATCAGAATCTCAAAAAAATATCTGGCTCTTATGCTCAAAGCAGCATTCACGTAGCAAAACTATGGATGGATAAAGAAAATGTGATATATATGTGTGTGTGTTTATGTCCGTGTGTGTGCATTAATGAAGAATTATTCTATCTTAAAAAAGAAGAAAATCCTTCCACTCATGACAACATGAATTAACCCGAGGCACATTATGTTAAGTGAAATAAGCCAGACACAGAAAGACAAATACTGCATGATCTCACTTACATGTGGCATCTAAAACAGTCAGAGTCATAAAAACAGAGAGTAGAATGGAGGGTGCCAGAGGTAGGGAATTGGGGAGAATAGGAAGATGTTGGTCAAAGGGGTTCAAAGTTTCTGTTATACAAGAAAAATAAATTTCTGGATATTTAATTACAACATGGTGAACATTAACAATACTATATTGTGTTCTTGAAATTTGCTAAATGATATGTATATGAAGTGATGGATATACTAATTAGCTTGATTGTGGTGGTCTTTCACAAAATGTACAAATACCAAATCATCAAGTTGCACACCTTAAAAATTTTAAATTCCAATTTTTCAATTGGGGCTTCCCTGGTAGCTCAGAGGTTAAAGCATCTGCCTCCAATGCAGGAGACCCAGGTTCAATCCCTGGGTTGCAAAGATCCACTGGAGAAGGAAATGGCAACCCACTCCAGTATTCTTGCCTGGAGAATCTCATGGACAGAGGAGCCTGGTAGGCTACAGTCCATGGGGTCGCAAAGAGTCGGACACGACTGAGCAATTATATCACCAAAAAAGCCCAAAAAAGGCTAGTCAATCAAGATACTTATGTTTAAATTTTGAGGAATCTGAAAGATTATATTTGATAGAAATTAACAAAGTGCATATGAATGTCTGATGACAGTACTTTTTATCAAAAAGCCATTTGTTTACGTGGCATTTTTTCACAATAGCATTTGACCAACGCTCGTACAACTAAACACAGCTACTTGGCTCCAAAGTTCTGTGATGTACAAAATCAAAATGTAATTGCAACTAACAAGTTATTCAGAAGAGTATTTTAGAGCAAATACAGACAGTTCCAAAGCAGACAATTTTAAAAGGTTTTAAATAGTGGTAGAAGGCAATGGCACCCCACTCCAGTACTGTTGCCTGGAGAATCCCAGGGGCGGGGGGGCCTGGTGGGCTCCCATCTGTGGGGTCGCACAGAATCGGACACGACTGAAGTGACTTAGCAGCAGCAGCAGCAGTATTATTACAGTCAGCATAGGAACTTTCAGAATTAAGCACTGAAGAAAACACTTACTTGGATGTGCTCCATCATGTTTGCTGTTTTTTTAAAAAAGTATAATTGATTTAGAAATACAATCAATAACATACACCAAACTAGTGGCTAACAGTGTTGCTGAATAGGCTTCTTTTATCAGACTTGCTTATTAAACAGACAAGAAATAGCTGAAGTTAGCATATAATATATTTGCATGTAAATTGTGTTTCTAAAACTATTAAAAATAGTTTATTTTAGCAGATTAAGTATTACCCTCTTTAAAATTTACAAAATCAATTTGCATATCCAGACCTTTAAAACTGGTAATGAAATCTTAAACGGTACATCCTGCAGATGAGTAATTATCCACACTCTAGTTTATTAAGGTCTAACTTCGATAATTTTTATTTTATTAAACCAAAGACATATTTTTAGTGAGGAAAATCATTTCTGATGGTACTTTGTTACACACCATTGTATGTTACAGAAAAGGACAATTTTAATTTCTGTATAAGTTATTATTTGAAAGTTTACTTTGAAAAAATGAGGTGATGAAATGGCAGAACAAAACAACTCAAAGAAAAATAGGTAACATAAGCAGGTTATTTCCACTTTGCTCTTCAGCTAAAGTCTATGTTTAAAATCCCAAGATTTTAGTCAATATCACAGTTTATACCTAAACAGAGCAGTTCCATAAAAAATTTAGAAACAAAAGGAAAAATGCTCAGTTTGAATTCTATGTCTAGACATCATTCTAGTTTATACCATTAATGTAAAAATATATTTTAAATCAGAAATACAAAGGACAAACATCTGAGTATACATTGAATATAACCTATGAGTTAAATATTCAATTAAATAGCAATTAGGTACAGTTTGGCTGATGAATTATCATACCTTTTAATAATGAGAATAATAGTGTTGTCTAGAGTATAGTGAATATGTCCTCCTAGGTATACATAGGTTGGAATTAAATTAGTATCTCTAGTTTGAAATCATCTTGGCAGTGTTTATCTCCTCTTTCTCCGCTTCCTCCACCATGCCCCCAAAGATCAGTACAGTTCCTAGTATACAGCAAGACTTTAAAAAGAGGTTACTATTCTGTGACCAAAAAATTTCATCTCTAAGAATCAATAATTATAAGGAGTAAAAACTGGGCCACAGAGTTGTGGAAAAAGATATTTAAAGAAAAAATATTAGCAGGAGGCAAAACAGGAAACAGTAGATGTTTGACTACAGGTGTATAGATGACTACACAGTATTTCTATGTAAAAAATTCTGTGAAGCTATCTAAAATTATATTTTATAAGAATATTTAATGATATGAAAAAATACAATATAGGTGAAGTGTGCAATAGACAAAATAAAATTATATAATCCAATTTGCTAAAAATAAAGAAGCATACACAAAGCTTGCTACTAAGTCATGTCCGACTCTGTGCGACCCCATAGACGGCAGCCCACCAGGCTCCCCCATCCCTGGGATTCTCCAGGCAAGAACACTGGAGTGGGGGGCCATTTCACAAAGCTTAGAAAGTTTGACAGCACACATGAGACAGAGGATATAGATAGATGATGGTCGATGGCTAGATAGGTAGAAATGAGCCAGACAGAAAATTGATTATTCCTTAGCAAAAATACAGGTAGATTTTATTTTCTTCTCTTTTGCCCTCCTAGGATGAATATGTATTAGTTTTATTATTTTTTTTAAAGAACATGCTATAAACTGAAGGACATGTATTTTATTACATTATTTATCACATTTTAATTGTTTAGAAGAATAACAGCTGTAGTTGTAACATTTAATAAATATTTTATTTTGGTGAAATCCAGCCACTTCTCCATTTGGTCCTTCTTTCAATCCTATATGTACCTTTACATCATGATTTACACAGAAATTAGCAGAGTACAGTTTTTAAATAATGATACTGCTCTTGAATGCAGCAATTCAAAAGTAAAGTGTAAGTTAATAAATTCTTTATAAAAATGACACTGTTTCACAGAAGGGCACTACCAGAGATTGCTGGTTGATTAAACTTTTAGTAAGATACATTTGTTTTCTAGTTTCATACTTATTGATTCTGTAGTAATAACTGCAATGCAGAATTACTGCTTGTACTACCTCAGCACAACAAGCCTGTTGTTTTCTTATCAGAACATTATGTTTCCTATTTTACTTCTTAATTTCCTAGATATATCAAGAAAAAGAAAATGAGGTTAAAACAAACAAACAAACAAAAAAAAAACAAAAAAACTGGCACCTGAGGCTCCAATTTATATCACCGAAAAATAAAATGGGAGATGTAAGAGTTTATATAAAAACAATGAAAATTTTAACACATCAGAAATTGAAATTACAAAATTATTTGATGCTGAAATAAAAATATTAACTTTAAGTATTTTTATTTCTGTATTAGAAAAATATCTAATATTTGGGTACAACTATCTCCTTTCCATGTTACTGATTTTCTATAATAACTCTTATAATGGAAAACCTGGAACAAATATGAATGCTAAACTGTGTATTGCTTTATTTTCTTTTTTGGTTTGCAAAATTTTCCACTAATATGCATTCTGAATCATGGTAACATATTCAACTTCCAGGGATATGAAGATTCAATAGGAAAAAATAGTTTATTTTCAAATGACATCACAATAGACTTCTTGCTAAAACTTCAGTATCTTAAAATACAACAGCAAAGGGAACAAGTAGTAATAGTGTTCTCTGTTCATTCTACATATAGTCATAAATTAATTTGGGGATTATTTCAGCTTTTATTTTTTAAAATTAGGACATAGAAAACTCAAGATGACTGTTAAACATTATCAGTATAGTGTTAGGAAATATAGGCAACCTATAATTTTTAAGGTGTTTTAGCCTGTTTATCTTTCATTTATTATAAATTTTGAAACTGTAGGTAAATGGAGAGTTTTAATTATCCTCTACATTACTTTAAAGTAAGATTAATCCATTTCTTAGATCTTGACAGTTTCAATTAGATGTTATAGATTTCAACCTTTGTATTAATTAGTGTAGGATATGGCATCTGGCCCCATCACTTCATGGGAAATAGATGGGGAAATAGTGGAAACAGTGTCAGACTTTATTTTTTTGTGCTCCAAAATCACTGCAGATGGTGACTGCAGCCATGAAATTAAAAGACACTCCTGGGAAGAAAAGTTTTGACCAACCTAGATAGCATATTGAAAAGCAGAGACATTACTTTGCCAACAAAGATCCGTCTAGTCAAGGCTATGGTTTTTCCAGTAGTCATGTATGGAAGTGAGAGTTGGACTGTGAAGAGGGCTGAACACCAAAGAATTCATGCTTTTGAACTGTGGTGTTGGAGAAGACTCTTGAGAGTCCCTTGGACTGCAAGGAGATCCAACCAGTCCTTTCTATAGGAGATCAGTCCTGGGTGTTCTTTGGAAGGATTGATGCTAAAGCTGAAACTCCAGTATTTTGGCCACCTCATGCGAAGAGTTGACTCATTGGAAAAGACTCTGATGTTGGGAGGGATTGGGGGCAGGAGGAAAAGGGGATGACAGAGGATGAGATGGCTGGATGGCATCACTGACTTGATGGACATGAGTTTGAGTGAACTCCAGGAGTTGGTGATGGACAAGAAGGCCTGGCGTAATGCAATTCATGGGGTTGCAAAGAGTCGGACACAACTGAGCGACTGAGCTGAACTGAGACTAAACAAAACAAAACAAAAAACTGGACCCAAATATGCAAGAGATCAGCATAAAAAAAGTTATTTCCCATACTTTTTTTTTGAAAGTTGCTCAGTCATGTACAACTCTTTGTTACCCCATGGACTATATGGTCCATGGAATTCTCTAGGCATGAATACTGGAGTGGGTAGCCTTTCCCTTCTCCAGGGGATTTCCCACCCAGGGATTGAACCCAGGTCTCCTTCATTGCAGGCAGATTCTTTACCAGCTGAGCCACAAGGGAAGCTCAAGAATACTGGAGTAAGTAGCCTGTCCCTTCTCCAGTGGATCTTCCCAACCAAGGAAACGAACCAGGGTCTCCTGCCTTGCAGGCAGATTCTTTACCGACTGAGCAATTTCCAATAGTAGTCCATGGAATTTCCAAGTATACAGAGTATGAGAAGTGTCTCCACACCAAAATCATTAGAATTAAAACTGAGGACAGCTTCTCTAATATCAGTTTGCAGTTTCCAATGCTGCCCTGGGGGTCATATTCCAAGTCAAGCAGCTCTCAGAACCCTGAACTTTTGGGTTTTTATAGAGGCTTAATTACACAGGCATGGCCTGTGTTGGCCATTGGTGACTGAACTCAATCTCCAGCTCCTCCTCCTTCCCTGGAAGTCAGAAGTTGTAGTGAAAGTTCCAATCCAATATCTTCTGCTTCTGTTCCAATCCTAGCAGAAGCAGAAGATAAAAGAAGAAATGGCAAGAATACACAGAACTATACAAAAAAGATCTTCATTACCCAGATATCCATGATGGCGTGATCACTCACCTAGATCCAGACCCTAGAATATGAAGTCAAGTGGGCCTTAAGAAGCATTACTACAAACAAAGCTAGTGGAGGTGATGGAATTCCAGTTGAGCTATTGCAAATCCTGAAAGATGATGCTGTGAAAGTGCTGCACTCAATATGCCAGCAAATATGGAAAACTCAGTAGTGGCCACAGGACTGGAAAAGGTCAGTTTTCATTCCAATTCCAAAGAAAGGCAATGCCAAAGAATGCTCAAACTACTGCACAATTGCACTCATCTCACATGCTAGTAAAGTAATGCTCAAAATTTTCCAAGCCAGGCTTCAACAGGACACGAACCATGAACTTCCAGATGTTTAAGCTGGTTTTAGAAAAGGCAGAGGAATCAGAGATCAAATTGCCAACATCTGTTGGATCATCAAAAAAGCAAGAGAATTCCAGGAAAATGTCTACTTCTGCTGTATTGATTACACCAAAGCCTTTGAGTATGTAGATCACAATAAACAGTGGAGAAGTCTTTAAGAGATAGGAATACCAGACCACCTTACCTACCTCCTGAGAAATCTATATGCAGGTCAAGAAGCAACAGGAGAACTGGACACAGAGCAACTGATTGGTTCCAAATTGGGAAAGGAGTATGTCAGGGTTGTATATAGTCGCTCTGCTTATTTAACTTATATGCAGAATACATCATGCAAAATGCCAGACTAGATGAAGCACAGCTGGAATTAAGACTGCCAGAAGAAGTATCAATAACCTCAGATATGCAGATGATATCACCCTTATGGCAGAAAGTGAGGAAGAACTAAAGAGCCTCTTGATGAAAGTGAAAGAGGACAGGGAAAAAGCTGCTTTAAAACTCAACATTCAAAAAACAAAGATCATGTCATCCTGTCCCATCACTTCATGGCAAATAGATGGGGAAACAATGGAAACAGTGACAAGCTTTATTTTCCTGGGCTCCAACATCACTGCAGATGGTGACTGCAGCCATGAAATTAAAAGACACTTGCTCCTTGGAAGAAAAGTTATGACCAACCTAGACAGCATATTAAGAAGCAGAGACATTACTTAGCTGAAAAAGGTCCATCTAGTCAAAGCTATGGTTTTCCAGTGGTCATATATGGGTGTGAGAGTTGGACTATAAAGAAAACTGAGTGCCGAAAATTGATGCTTTTGAACTGTGGTGTTGAATACAAATGAGATACTTTACTACTTGCTTGTATGGAACACATTTTTATTCTGGTGTTCTGAGTTTTACAGTGAGAGGAAGACTTTTAATAGAACTCATTTCTGAGTATATTGATGCCTAGTTAGCTCCATCAGCTAATACCAAAGTTATTTCTCTTGTCAGAGAGTACTCCTTTCCTCTGCTTTCAGGAATAATGTCTGTAGTTCATTGGAACTCTATATGTGCTTTCATTGGTTCATACCTTTAACTCTTTCTTTGAGTCCCAAACTTGTTACAGCATTAAAGAAAGACTGATCCATAAATAAATCTAAGCACGCTGCTGCTGTTGTTCAGCTGCTCAGTTGTGTCTAATTCCTTGCAACCCAATGGACTGCAGCACGTCAGTCTTCCCTGTCCTTCAACATCTCCCAGAGCTTGCTCAAACTCATGTCCATTGTATCAGTGATGCAAGACAACCATCTTATCCTCTGTAATCCTCTTCTCCTACTGCCTTCAATCATTCCCAGCTTCACAGTCCTTTCTAATGAGTTGACTCTTCACATCAAGTGGCCAAAGTATTGGAGTTTCAGCTTCAGCACCAGTCCTTCTAATGAATATTCATGATTGATTTCCTTTAGGATTGACTAGTTTGATCTCCTTGCAGTCCAAGGGACTCTCAAGAGTCTTCTCCAACACCACAACTCAAAAGCATCAAATCTTCAGCATTCAGCCTCCTTTATCTATACATGACTACTGGAAAAACCATAGTTTTGACTAGACAGAACTTTGTTGGCAAAGTAATGTCTCTGTTTTTTAATATCCTGCCTAGGTTTGCCATAGCTTTCCTTCCAAGGAGCAACTGTCTTTTAATTTCATGGCTACAGTCATCTGCAGTGATTTTGGAGCCCCCCAAAATAAAGTCTGTCACTGTTTCCCCATCTATTCACTATGAAGTGATGGGACCAGATGCCATGATCTTTGTTTTTTGAATATTGAATTTTAAGCCAACTTTACACTCTCCTCTTTCACCTTCACCAGGAGGCTCTTTAGTTCCTCTTCCCTTTCTGCCATAAGAGTGGTGTCATCTGCATATCTGAGGTTACTGATGTTTCTCCTGGCAAATTTGATTCCAGCTTGTGCTTCATCCAACCCAGCATTTCACATGATGTATTCCTCATATAAGTTAAATAGGCAGGGTGACAGTACAGAGCCTTGAGGTACTCCTTTCCCAAATTTGAACCAATCTGTTGTTCTATGTCTGGTTCTAACTGTTGCTTCTTGACCCACATACAGGTTTCTCAGGAAGCAGATAAGGTGGTCTGGTATTCCTACCCTTAAAGAATTGTCCAGTTTGTTATGAATTACACAGTCAATGGCTTTAGCTTAGTCAATGAAGCAGAAGTTGATGTTTCTGGAATTCTTTTGCTTTTTCAAAGATCCAACGTTGGCAATTTGATCTCTGGTTCCTCTACCTTCTCTAAGTCCTGCTTGAACATATGGAGGTTCTCAGTTCATGTCCTGTTGAAGCCCAGCTTGGAGAATTTTGAGCATTTCTTTGCTAGCATGTGAGACGAGTGCACTCATACAGTAGTTTGAACATCCTTTGGCATTGCCCTTATTTGGGACTGGAATGAAAACTGACCTTTTTCAGTCCTGTGGCCACTGCTGAGTTTTCCATATTTGCTGGCATATTGAGTGTAGCACTTTAACAGTATCATCTTTTAGGATGATGAAATAGCTCAGCTGGAATTCCATCACCTTCGCTAGCTGCCAAGCAGAGGCAATATTGACTGCCTCAATATGGAATACTGTCTTATCTTCTCAGAAGGATCTTGGTGAGAAATGAATCCAAATCTAAGGGTGGACTGGTTCAGGGATGGGTAATCATCAGAATTCAGGCCTGAGATTGTAGCTCCTTTAGAGGACATGCCCCAAGCCTCAGATTCTGTGCAGGTGGCTGTGCAGAAAGGGCAATTCACTCAACCCTTAGAGCCAGTATTTCATTTGATAGTCACACTTGCATTTGTTCCATGTGATGTGGACAAGTGGTAAATAACCTTCTGAAACAAAGTGGTCGAAAATCAAATTACCCAAGGAATGAAAAATTAGTTTAAGGCCTACCAACTGCAGTGCATATGTATTCATTGTCATCAGTTTAATCTTCTATTTGGTTTATTTTTTATATTAAAGTCATGATAACTAGATAGGATGAACTGGGATAAAATATTTTTCAGAATCAAATTACTCTGTCAGTTTCTTCTTCTTAACAATAAAATTTCACTTTCATTGTGGAAAACAACTTATGTTCAATTTTTCACCAAAGTGTACATGTTCCTGCTGTCATTAAATTTGAAGTCGTCAGACTGTTATATTTATAATACTGCAATGTTGGTTGAGTGGGAGAAATAGATGGGTACCATAGATCTGAGGATATGAGATATGATTCTGTCATTCATAACTAAAGTCATGCTGCGTGTATAACATAATCTTTGTGTCTTGCCTGTTTTGAAATACAGAATAAAATGTGCATAGAAAGGGATGCCATATTTATATAATTGATTAATTGTGATTATTTTTAGAGAAATAGATTTCAGGGCCTGAATATGTCTATAGTATAACAGATGAACAGATTAAAAACAGTATAATGAACAATACTGTGTTTAGTCAATAACCAACAGTTAACTAAAAGGAAATTGGTTATAATCATTTTAACAGACATGTCAATACTTTGCCATGGTTGATGCCAAATGTTCCCCTCTCTAACAAACTTTCTTCCTGGTAGGAATTCAGTGTTTTGTGAAAGAGAGCCATAAAGTAGTTAAACAGACAGATCCTGGAGTCAAACAGCCTGGGTGTGAATCCTAGCCCACCTCCCAACTAGCTGTGTGAACATGAACTGTCTTTAACATTTTTGTGTTTCATTTTTCTCTTCCTTAACTAAAGTAATACCTGCCACATTCGGTTGTTATGAAGATTAAATATATTAATAGATATAAAACTCTTATAAGCATGTTGTATATTGAGTTGCTCAGTCATGTCTGACTCTGCGATCCCATGGACTGGAGCCTACCTGGCTTCTCTTGTTCATGGGATTTCCCAGGCAAGAATACTGGAGTGGATTGCCATTTGCTTCTCCAGGGGATCTTTCCAAACCAGGAATCAAACCTGGGTCTCCTGCATTGCAAGGAAAATTCTTAACTGTCTGAGCCACCAAGGAAACATGGAAAAAACTCTTGCTTAACTAGAATGTGAAAATGACTGGAACATGGAACTTTTCAGAAGTGAATTCATTCTCAATGGAATTGCATTACCTCAGAAACAAGCTCATAAAATCATTAACAATTTAGAAATTTCAGTGATATGGATATGAACATTTAATTACTATTCTTGAAATTTTTCTGTAAGTCTGATATATATTAAAATGAAAAGTGGAAAAGAAGCTCACATGTGCCAATAAGAAAAGCGTATGTGCTCATCAACCAATGAATGCCGGGGATTTCACCATCAGGAAGATAGTTGTCTGAACTGTGAAACTTCCAAGTTGGTCATTTTCCACCCTACTCACTTCAGATGTGGCCACTGAAGACGTGATATTGTGATTTATAATAAGAAATATATATATATACTCATTTGTATTCAAAATCTCCAGAAAAACAGCTATAAATGAATACTGTCTCCTCATTCTGTAGTTAAGGAAACAGAGAAGCTGATGAATGAGTTAAACAGATTATATCACCAGTTGAAAAAGAAATTTTTCAAGACCAGAGATATACCATAAAATATAACTATTTTTTACTTTAGGTGAAGTGATGAGAAAATTAAACAAATTATTTATTACTGCTCCCCCAAGATGTCAGTTACCAAAAGCAGATAAGATGGATGATTATGAGTGCCTTACTCAGGCCTTCTACTTAGAGCCTTTAGACATAGCTTAGCAGCCCCTCGTTAATGGAGACTACCTAACCTTAAAGTAAGGTATACCCTAATCAGTGAATTAGATCACATGAGGGTACAAAACTGAACCATAGCAAAAGCCTCATCTTCAGTGCTGAGGAGCAAAAGCCACGAAGAAATATAAAAATGCTTGTTTCTTAAACCTAATCTAGAGGCTGTATTTGGTTATGCTCTGTTCTTTTTACATTTTTGTCATCTTTAAGTGGATCCAAATCTAAGTAATATCTGCAAACAAATTAGTAATGAGTTTTCCCAGTGGCTCAGATGGTAAAGTATCTGTCTATAATACAGGAGATCTGGGTTTAATCCCTGGGTTGGGACAATCCCTTGGAGAAGGGAATGGCTACCCACTCCAGTATTCTTGCCTGGAGAATTCCATGGACAGAGAAACCTGATGGGCTACAGTCCATGGGGTCAAAAAGAATCGGACACGACTGAGTGACTATTTCACTTTCACTTTTTTCAAAGAGAATAAAGCATTTGAATCAGTACTCTTTTGGTCTCAGACTATTTCCAGTGTTTGGGGGTGGGGTGGGGGGGTGTGCTTTCCTCTAAAAACTTAATTTGAATAGTAGGGTGGAAATGGTTAATGATGTATTTCTGGAACTGCTTATCTAATCTAATGACAATACCAAAGGCTTACTTTAGAAAGTTCAACATATTCTTTTGATTAATTTTTTACTATATCATTAATAATTACAAATGAATTCTGAATGAAAAATGGTGTGTATCTTTCTGTTAGCACATTTTCTTGACCTGTATTTTCAGAGAAAACATTTTCCAGTTCATTCCAAGTTTTGATAGTCACCTCTCCTAAGGTCAAGATAAAGATGCAATAATGAGAAAATAGAACAAACAGCAACTAATGGAAGAAGCAGTCCATAAAAAGCTGTAATGGTAATTCCACCCAGACAGCAAAGGAATGCGGCATTTTCACTGAGCGTTACCTGACAGATTCAATAATCAAGGGAAAGCCTTAATTGATGACACTTCATTAGCATAATGAGTCGAGGCTGGGAAAAGAGAGTCCCTTATTAATTAATCAAGCAAAGCACGAACTGTTTCAGTCTCCTACACTCTGCCATTTTCCATTAATCAAGAAAATGTGTATTAAACTCATTTGAAATCCTGGCATGTGGATTATCATTCCAAGGAAGAGCAATGGCAAAAAGGTTTGCCCAGCTGCACACATCTGCTCTGGACTTATGTATGCCTCCAGTTCAGATCTGCAAGGCTGAAACCATGCACAGAGGGCCCAGAGTAAGTGGTTCTCTAAAACATGTAAATCATCATCTCATTAGGAAAATAAACAAAACCCCATCATCTTCACTAGGAAAAAAGAAAGAGAATTAACTTCATTTGCCATTCCTTCATCTATTGTCCAAAACCTCTATTGCATGAAATATTATCAAATATGCATATAGATGAAATCTTTATAATAACCTGTTCAGTGTCCATACAAGATTCTGGATTCAGTGTTTCTGGCTGTTCATACTCTATTTGGTCATGGGAGAAATGATTATTGGTGGTGGGCTCCGGTACAAAGAAGTCATACGCGCCCTAGCGTCCCAACTAACCACAGGCACAGGTGTTGAGAATCAATGCTAATGAGGTTAACAAGCCAAGATCAAAACTGTGGAATCCCTATAGCAGAATGGACTTCAAGGGAGGTTAAAACCACAACTCTATTATTGTAAGGTTACTTCCCAGTGATGTCTCTTATAATCAGGGGAGAGGTGACTGTCAACATATTCATAAGATAATGAGAGTTAGCATAGAGTTTTGGAAACAGAGCACTGGAAAAGAAATCTATAGACTGGAATTTACATATAGCTTTGACAGCTATTAGCTACCTACAGGTGGAGAAGGAAATGGCAACCCACTCCAGTATTCTTGCCTGGGGAATCCCAGGGATGGAGGAGCCTGGTGGGCTGCCTTCTATGGGGTCGCACAGAGTTGGACACGACTGAAGCGACTTAGCAGCAGCAGCAGCAGCTACCTACAGGACTTAGTTCAACCCTTTGGTGAGTAGGAACTTAAGTTTACCTAACTTATACTGTAATGAGTTTGAACTAGATAAACTTTTAAGTCAATTCTGACTTGTAGTCTCAGATCAGATGCTATTAAGTAGGTCATTCAAAGCAGGTAAGGCTCTGATTTACTCATTGACCGAACATGCAATTTCAGAATGATGATTTAATCAAACTCCTTACTTGCTTCATATCTATCTGTGGTAGTGCCTCCATGTACTATTGTGCCAATTGTACACCATCCAGATACAGGGGGCATTCTTTGCAAAGATTAAAAGCGACCAGTGCTCTGTAAAGTTATGTGATGCCTGAGCTTAATGGCCATATATGACGGCCATGAAAAGCCAGCCTTGTAAAATCAAGGTCAATTTCATATTTATTTATGTTTGTTCCAGTCTAAAAAGGATTTGAAGAATTATTCACATCTTAGTGGTTCCAGAATAAGTGGAAAAATAAAAACTCTGATCAAGCAGAACATAATTTTATCTGTTGCCTATTTATCAGCATTATATTTAAGTGCTTGATATTCAAAAGAGAAATTTGTTTGACAGAAGAGTGATTCATCTAAATATTCAAGGGGTGCATTAAGCCCAGTAACAAAATAAATTCATATCTGAAGCACTCCTGGCATTCTAGAACTTAAGTGCAGTGATATACAGATCACCAGAAAAGAGCCATTACCACTCCAGGGGCTCTTTCATGTCAGCCAAAGTGGTCCCAAGTGTTGAACATTAACTGTTTGAGCTCTGAGTGGAGATGAGCACTACCTCCTTGCAGTGCAATAACCTGTATCAATTTGGAAAGAGCATGGCTTTATGATGAGAAAGATTTTATAGTAATAATTGCATTTTGCAATTCAAAAATGGCTGAAGCCATCACCTAATAACATGGAATGATAACCACGGATTGCATGCTCTTCCTTGCCACGTTTTTCTTATAAATATTTTACTGATTTTTGTTTTTAGGCCCATGAAGATTCCCTGTTGTCATAAAGCTGGTTTAATGTATACAATAGACTTTGCTTTATGCATATTAAATGAAACCTT
Organism: Oryx dammah; assembly: GCF_014754425.2. Lineage (NCBI taxonomy): Eukaryota > Metazoa > Chordata > Mammalia > Artiodactyla > Bovidae > Oryx > Oryx dammah. Next base: position 31,857,146 of record NW_024070200.1, read on the forward strand.
CTCTCTGGTATAGTAGAAATAGAAAAGAAAATGCTTGTTATGAGCAGGATCTATTTTTGAGTTCCAACTATTAACTTTTCAGAAAGACTTTCAGATCTTTTCACTATTGGCTGAATATGCTTGCAATGTGCTGTTTCTGTATACAAGTATTATCAGTAAATAAAGAAACAGCAAAACTAATTTTAAAATGAGAAAGCATTATACATCAAATGCAAAAGTTAGCGTAATTAAAAACAAACACAAAGGAAAGAGCCAAGACATAGAGTGATCACAACTCTTTTTCTTAGATAATGAGAATCAGTATCAGATATAGAAGTTTATTTCAATAAATAGCAGATAGCGGCATTTTGGTAAAGAATGATTCTCCCCTGAAGCTCTGAAAATAATAAATTCCTATCAAAAGGTAAAATTTAGATAAATTAAAAAGATGGAACCCATTATCTTGAGAGTATAAACTAAGGCTGAAAGAATTGTTTCACATAAAATAGAGCAATATAACAGGGCTATTTTAAAAATTCTATAGATGATTCATTTAATAGAGATTTCAATGTTTTCAAATTTTAAGTATGTTTATTTTAAAATAAGGGTTGAATTTCAGAGAGATGCTAAGTTTAAGGGATTGCCCTACAACCTTTGAAATTATTTTACTTCTTCTGGAAAAAGCCAACCACATTCATCAAATATGAACTTAGTTCTTAATTTTGGAAGATGCATTATCCTTTTCAGGCCAATTAGAATATTAGAATATAAAATTCTAATAAAAAGTAGAAATTTTAGAATTAAAATTTTAGAAATAAAATTTCTATAAAATAAAATAAATTTTATAAATAAAAGTAGAATTTTATGTGCGATAAGAGCAATGCCAAAACAAGCAAAACCACTCATAAAATATGTGTAACATCTAAAGTACATCTGAAGAGAAATGAAATAAAAATTATATAAAAATCCAAAGAATATTATTACAGAGAAAGACAACTTTAGAATAACCTTACAGCATGGGAGTGGATTCCCTGGTGGCTCAGGTGGTAAGGAATCTGCCCACAGTGTGGGAGACCCAGGTTCGGTCCCTGAGTTGGGAAGATCCCCTGGAGAAGAAAATAGCTGCCTATTCCAGTATTTTTGCCTGGAGAATTCCACGGACAAAGGAGTCTGGCGGGCTATAGTCCACAGGTTCCCAGAGAATCAGACACAACCTAGTAACTAACACTACTACTACTACAGCATGGGAAAGGTAATAATACATTTAACTTTGTATTTGCTATTCTCCATAAACCTGTAGGAACAACAGGAAACACAGCAGAAGAAAATGAACTACTTTAGATAGAAAGCACACTGAGAAAGATGTAGATATTTACTGTCTCTGTATTTTCCACTATGTCCAACTCAAAATTAAACAGAAAATAATGCATTGAATACTGCTAGAAAAAAGAAAAATAAAAGGCCCCATCTATAATTTCAACAGAGAAGGCGATGGCACCCCATTCCAGTACTCTTGCCTGGAAAATCCCATGGGTGGAAGAGCCTGGTAGGCTGCAGTCCATGGGGTCATGAAGAGTCAGAAACGACTGAATGACCTCACTTTTACTTTTCACTTTCATGCATTGGAGAAGGAAATGGCTACCCACTCCAGTGTTCTTGCCTGGAGAATCCCAGGGAAGGGGGAGCCTGGTGGGCTGCCGTCTGTGAGGTCACACAGAGTGGGACACGACTGAAGTGATTTAGTAGCATAATTTCAAAGCCTTTTGTTTATTTAATCACACAGCACATTCTGTAGTCAACAAGTAAGAGGTAAATTACCTTTGAAAAAGTGAATGTGTGAGTTGCTCAGTCGTGTCCCACTCTTTGTGACCCACGGACTGTAGACCCGAAAGCTCCATTTATCATTTTTAATGTTTCCTGAGGAGCCCCTGGATGGGGCTCCCCAGGTGGTGCTAGTGATAAAGAACTTGCCTGGCAATGCAGGAGACGTAAGAGACATAAGGGTTTGATCCCTGGGTCTGGAAGACCCCCTGGTGGAGGGTGTGGCAACCCCCTTCAGTACTCTTACCTGGAGAATACTATGAACAGAGGAGCCTGGTGGGCTACAGTCCATTGGTTGGCAAAGAGTGGAATACAACACAAGAGGGTCCCCTGGATACACTGAACTAAACAAGATACTTTGTGGATAGAAAGGCTCAAGCCCACAGAGGAGGAGTAATGCTGAAGTGATAAAATGAACAAGTGATGAAGGCAGAAACGAAATCCCTGTTTTCTAAATGTCAGATCACTTCATGTTAACTCCTTTTGTTGCTTTGCTGAGATTAACAAGTGTACCTGATAATGTGCTTGGAAAACTGTAAGGGCAATTCATGTCATGTTAACAGGATGACTGAAAGAATGAAAATGAATAGATTTTTTCTTGACATGTTTTATATGTGGACTTGGGGATACAAGAAAGACTCAAATAACAATTAATGCTAAGAACCACAGCCTCTTAGTGGTTATGAAAAAATACTGGAGTGGGTAGCCTTTCCTTTCTCCAGGGGATCTTCCCAACCCAGGGATTGGACCCAGGTGTCCCACATTGCAGGCAAATTCTTTACCAGCTGAACCTCAAGGGATGCCCAAGAATACTGGAGTGAGTAGCCTATCCCTTCTCCAGGGGATCGTCCCAACCCAGGAATCAAATCAAGGTTTCCTGCATTGCAGGCAGATTCTTTACCAACTGAGCTATGAGGGAAGCTATGAAATACAAAAATTATATTTTGATCCATCTTTACAAATACATTTTTAAAGGATGTAATTATTCTACCATATTATTATATCAGAATCTTATGTGGTTATATATACTATGTACATATATATATATATACTATGTATATCTTACTCCTGGAAAAATTTGCAGTTGTGACATAATTAAAAATTATGGTTACAACTGTATTTAAGGAAACTAACAAGAGATTCATGTTTTATAGAGCACTTATTTCAGAAAAGTTTTTATTCCAAACCAAGAGCCAAAATTTAAGATAAAACATAGTTTTACAAAGATGCAGATAATTGCTTGGCTATTGTGACTCTTTCAAAGAAGAAAATTAAAGTTAATTTTTAAAAACTGGCTTTATTCAGGACTATATATGTATATATATATATAATTTCCTGAACATACAAGTGAGGGAGAAATGAAAATATTGGAGAAGAATTAAGCAGTTTAAGGCCTAAAAATCTTTGTGAGTTATGATGTGATCTGTGATCATCTTTTCTCTAGACAAGTCTAAAGGGTAATTATATTCCTTTAATAATTTTGGTAATCTCAAGTCATCTCACTTTCTCTATGGTTCTTACAAAGGAAATTATTCACATTTTTATATACAGGTTTCATACTGAGAACAGTATATAGGGATGTTACAGTGCAAGGAAATTCACCACAACTTGGGGTCTTTATTAAAGTGTTTAATTACCTGAATTGTTCCAGAATGTAAATTCAGAATATTTCTGATTATAGAAACTTTTAAAAGTTAAGTTTGTTTGATATAAAATAGCAATATATTCTAGATTCAGTCTTCAATCAATAACTTGATCCAAGTGTGCTCATGGGGAAAACGGTACACAATTTGAAACCAATGTTATACCCAGAAATTCATGTGCTCATTCAACCAGAGACTGGTCAAATAGGAATGGGTACTGATTTTTAATTGTTTTTTTTTTCCTCCACTAACTTATTACTGTATTAATTATTGGCTTTCCTAAACTGGTAGCTTTCATTGGTCCTTTTTCACTGCCCTCTTCCAAACCCATGAAGTACAGCTGATATAAAAACAAGTGTGTAAACACAAGTCAGTATGTGTATGAAGATGTGATATCTTGAGATTAACCTTGTAAATCCTATCTGACCCAGGGATCAAACCCAGGTCTCCTGCATTGAAGGCAGATGCTTTAACCTCTGAGCCACCAGGGAAGCCCTTTCATTTTGTGACAGTTGGTTTATAAAAATTTGAAATCAGTGTGTGTGTGTGTGTAGAAGCAATGCTATATCTTCAAGCTTGTTAAGTCAATAGATATTGACAACTGGTAGAAATTAATAGATTTAAATTCTGTTTCAAATTGAAATTGAGATCATGGCTATCTATCACTTTCATAAAAGAAGCTAGTAGATTAAATCAGTTATAGCACTTTAAATTTCTTGAATAAAGTTTATGTACTGGTAAGTGAATTCTGTCCAAAATAAAAAAGCTCTAGGAAAGTAGAAAACTAGTCTAATATTTTGATACAATAACTCAATGGGGAGGGAATAAATATTATCAATTATATATTGAAATAACTAATAATTCCTAGAATATGTAAAACAATCACAGCCATAATGTGTTCATTTTAGATTTTTAAAAAATATTTCTTCCCCAAGGTCCTTACTATTGTTATGTTAACATAGTATAAGAAAATAGAACCACCATCGTCATAAAGAGATTCTACTATCAAGGTGAATATATGAACAGCTCTTGGGAACAGAACACAGTTTTAAATAAGATATGAAAAAGGTTCTGCCTAAAGTATGAGTGGTAAAGGATTCTTTCAGAAACAACATTATTGGAGAATTCATGGACATATTAGGAATCTCCTAAGTGCATAAAAAGACACAAGGACTTTCTTCCCCTGGGAAAGATAGAAAGTAATTCTCTCTGTGTGTGAATCAACCCTAAATCATAAGATTAATGTTATAGCTCTTATTTGTTCAGTTCCAATCCATGGTATCTCTCTATTTATTTAGAAAGTGTGCTGCAATCTTCACTGTTTTCTCCTTTATTTTTCAAGTAGGATCAATTAACAATTCTTACTGATGTTGCCCTACCTCATCTCTCAACTATTTATTCTTTGTAATTCCACAGATTATCTTAGTTTAGGCTGTCTTTGCTCCCTAGAGGAACAGGAGAGAAGTGGCTAATTACAGAAGTCACATTTTGAGAAGGTGGAATCCAGGTCACACTTCACAAGTTTAACTGGAAAAGAGACACTTCATCCAAAGGAGCTGAGGGAAAATCAGACAGTATATGTGATGACAGATGCAGGTGAGTTGACAGTTTTGTAATGGGAAGGTGAAAAGAGTAGATATATGATTGGATCTTATTTATTGAGTACAAAGTTTGGTCATCAGTGGAGGGAAGAGTAGAGAGGGAGATAGGAACAGAACATATAGGGAAAATAAGATGATATCAATGGCTCTTTTGAAGCCTACTGGATGTTTTACACAAAGCAAACAACTATCAACCCAATTAAAGATGTGAAACAAACCTCTTCATGCACCTATTCTCTTTCAAATTAAGTAAATATCCACTTATATCAGCAGGTATTTCAGAAGATGTAGATTCAATGCACAAAAGAAATAATTGAAGATAATATTGTTAGGGTTTCCACTGTGGCTCAGCTGGTAAAGAATCCACCTGCAATGCGGGAGACCTGGGTCCAATCCTTGGTTGGGAAGATCCTCTGGAGAAGGGAAAAGCTATCCACTCCAGTATTCTGGCCTGGAAAATTGGATTGTATAGTCCATGGAGTCTCAGAGAGTCAGACATGACTGAGCGACTTTCATTTCACTTCTATCAATATTGTTAACGGCTTTTTGCAATAGCGTATAATTGTTTTTAACAAGAAGCTCCAGAGTTACCACAAGAAAACTGTATGACAAACTACTTCCCATACATTATCTTAATAAATTTGCTCAATAATTTTATTTTAATTTCCAAAAGGGAGCATTTGCAATTTAAGGCCATCTCTGCCTTTAGTGAGAGTTGGACTGTGAAGAAGGCTGAGCACCGAAGAATTGATGCTTTTGAACTGTGGTGTTGGAGAAGACTCTTGAGAGTCCCTTGGACTGCAAGGAGATCCAACCAGTCCATTCTGAAGGAGATCAGCCCTGGGATTTCTTTGGAAGGAATGATGCTAAAGCTGAAACTCCAGTACTTTGGCCACCTCATGCGAAGAGTTGACTCATTGGAAAAGACTTTGATGCTGGGAGGGATTGGGGGCAGGAGGAGAAGGGGACAACAGAGGATGAGATGGCTGGATGGCATCACTGACTCAATGGACGCGAGTCTGAGTGAACTCGGGGAGCTGGTGATGGACAGGGAGGCCTGGCGTGCTGCGCTTCATGGGGTCGCAAAGAGTCAGACAAGACTGAGTGACTGAACTGACCTGAACTGAACTGCCTTTAGTGTATTATGACTTTGCCTTGGTCAGGGAAATGCATATGTTCTTTTGCTTCACTTGATTCTTGACAATAACTGTCACTATTTTTCTCTCTGAGAAAGCATGAAACTCTACTCAGTCATGCTGTGAAATATATGTCCTACTTTGGATTTTAGGTAAAGAAGACAGCAGCATCATTTAAATTCATCTTGAATATCTAAATGACATCTATTAGACTGGAGTACAAAGGTTGGGGGAAAGCTACTATATTCTTGGAAAGAAAGCAGAATAACACTTGATAAGAGTAAGGGAGTGGTTTCTTTACCAGAATGGTGGCATAGTTTTCAGATTAACAGTGTAGAGACATAGGGAAAAGAGAAGTCCATTTAAAAAAAAAAGAAAAAAGAAAAATGAAGGACAGGCTGGATCTGATTTTCATGAGAAAACACATGCTAAAGAGTAGCCTATGAGGAAGCAAGAATGATGCTAAAACCAATAATGGTAATATACAGTCCCTCAAGCTTTTCTGTCTCAGGTATGGTAGTGTTTGAGGCAAAGTGAAAGTGAAAGTCTTAGTTGCCCAGTCATGTCTGACTCTTTGCGACCCCATGGACTGTAGCCTTCCAGGCTCTTCTGGCAGGATTCTCCAGCCAAGAATAGTGGAGTGGGTTGCCATGCCCTACTCTAGGGTATCTTCCTGACCCAGGGCCTAAACCTGTGTCTCCTTCATTGCAGGTGGATTCTTTACTCTGTAAGCCACCAGGGAAGCATGTTTGAGGCAGATAGAGACCAAATCTATAGTCCTGTATGGATGTGAGAGTTGGACCTCAAAGAAAGCTGAGTGCCGAAGAATTGATGTTTTTGAGCCGTGGTACTGGAGAAGACTCTTGAGAGTCCCTTGGACTGCAAGGAGATCAAACCAGTCAATCTTAAAGGAAATCAGTCCTGAATATTCATTGGAAGGACTGATGCTGAAGCTGAAACTCCAATACTTTAGCCACCTGATGTGAAGAACTGATTCCTTGGAAAAGACCCTGATGCTGGGAAAGATTGAAGGCAGGAGAAGGGGATGACAGAGGATGAGATGGTTAGATGGCATCACCAATTCACTGACCATGAGTTTGAGCAAACTCTGGGAGACAGAGGACAGAGAAGGCTGGTATGCTGCAGTCCATGGGGTCGCAAAGAATTGGACATGACTGAGCAACTGAACAATAACATCGGGAATTACAACTGTCCTGCAAGGACAGTTAGCAATGTCTGCAGAGACTTTTTGTTGTCGTAACTAGAAAGTGCACTGCTGTCAAGTAGGGGGTAGACATTATGGATGCTACTAAACATCCAACAACGTACAAGACAGCCCCAAGTTACCTGACCCAAAATGTTACTACCACCAAGTATTCTTATCTGGGAAATCCCATGGACAGAGCAGCCTGGCAGGTTATAGTCCATGGGGTGGCAAAAGAGTTGGATATGACTTATCAACTAAACAACAACAGTTGGTCTCTCTCTGGAATTCAATCTGTTCTCTCTACAAAATTGTCCCTACTTTACAGCCTGCTTCCTACTTCGAATACAGTCCCACTTTCATCTGGTTTTTATCTAACTTCACACTTTGTCCCAACTGTTGCACTTTCAGACGCAAATAAACGATTGTGATCTATATACACCCTTGTACTATATTCTTGCCACATCCTAAGATGTGATGTGACAGTCACAAACTTGTGCCTCATTGTACAGGTGCAGTATTTTACAATGTATTATTGAGATAACATATCAATATTTTACAAAGAACTAATCTGAAGTAATGCACATTGACCCATATCTTTTTCCCCCCTCACACTTCAGAGTGTGAGACCATTTGTCAAATGCAGTTTTCATTCATCAGAGAACAAAAATGCCCTGCCACAGATGCCCACCAGCCCTGGAGGGCCGCCAAAGGGCTGCAACTCTATAGCCACTTTCCTGGAAACACAAAGGACAATGTGTTTATTTAATTATGTTGTGCTAGAAGCTCACAATGTTTAGCTGCTTCCAACTCATCTGCATAATAATGATTGCCTGGAATCAGTTATAGTGATAAAAACACATCCACACAAGAGGTATTGTTCTTTCCTCTTGAATCATATATCTCTTTATCCATACACATGCTTTAAATTCAGCACATGTTTGGCTAATCCTCTTTGTGACAGCTCCTGCAGCATCTCTGAACAGAAATAAAAATAAGGAGAGAGCCTGAAACATTTTATTCCTTTTAGTATATAAAGAATTGAAAATGCAAAGCACTGAAAATTTAAGGATTTAGAATTCCTGATAAGTATAAAATCTTTTCCACCACACTATTTCGAAGTCTAGAGGGAAATAATAATGTAATAATAAATTAGCCTGTAGCCTGTGGAGTAGCTTTAAAAAACAAGTTTGTTTTTCTCTACAATATGCCACCTCTTCCTGATGAACTGTCCTCATTTTTTTTAATGTACAATGTTAGGTTATTTATTGCTCTATCAAAATGGACCAGCTCTCATCATATGTTTTCTGCATATTTTATTATGATGATAAAATTTGTTTATGTGAGTAAAGTTAAAAAAAAAACTAGTTCATTTTTCATGATGAACTAGTTTTAGGACAGAGGCATGATTCTCTTTGCCTTAAAAATATTAAATTTGATTGCTTATTTAAATTATATCTCTGCTCAGCTCTAAATTTGTATTATTATCTTTTGACATAGGTATTACATCACTTAGCACATGTACGTGTGAGAAATACCTCAGGAAATAACATTGTATCTATCTGTGGATAAGCTCCCCAAATATCAAAATAACTAGGGCAATCCTTCCAAAAAGCCAGAGATGGATGAGGGATGTCTCTAACTAGGAACATTTTTAAGCTATCAGTCAATGTCTGCAAAGGAAAAAAAAAAATTCTCAAAAACCCTACTGCCATTTTTACGACTTTAAGACTACAAGATTCTCCAGTTTGTTTTGACCCAAATCAATTTGACCTTTCTTTTCTTCACTTACTTTTGCTCATTTTTAAGTTAAATAATGACAATAAAGTGGTAGTGTGATAGGAATACCTGGATTCTTCTGGTGGAATTAAAAATAAGGCAAAATATGCATATAAGGGTTATAAGATGGTATGAGATGTCCCAACACCAGTGCTGATAATTGTAAATAAACTACATTTCCATGAAAGAGTACTCAAAATGCTTGCAAACATAGAAGTCAGTTTCGTATGTGGAGACCAAAATACTTCCTGAAGCAAGAATGTAGATGTTTTGTAATCTGTGTCAGCCCTCTCTAGCTAGGCAAGAAGTTCTTGGAGATTTTGCAGCTGATTCAAAAGTTGTCCTTTCTAAAGAGGAGGTATAACCTCTCTTATTCCACAAAGTATAATCTCTTTTATTCTCAAGCATACCACTCTTCTGATAAAGAAAAGACAGTTTTCAAATTTAGTGACGATTTATCTCTTAACATCCAAAGAGCTATGAAAGCAAACCATCTGTTTACTTTAAGGGATTACCATCAGCAATTCTGGAAATGACTACCACCTTGTCCTTAAATTCCTTCTACAGACAGGCAAGCTGTGTTGCTACTATTTTGAGTATCAAATCGGTATAGCAGAGCAACAAATATACTTAAGAACTATAGATTAATACTCAAAATTATGTAGAGATTAGTGACAGCTAACTTCCCCGGAGGCTCAGATGGTAAAGAATCCCCTGGAGAAGGGAATGGCTACCCACTCCAGTATTCTTGCTTGGAGAATTCCATGGACAGAGAAGCCTGGTGGGCTATAGTCCATGGAGTTGCTAGGAGTTGAACATGACTGAGAGACATTCACAGTGATAACTAAAGTTAAAGCAAGCAAACAAATGGCAAAAAAATAAATAGTGCCCCCCTTAAAAAGGAAGGATTCATTGTATATCTCAGGTTCAGTGTGGTTTAGCTGAATCTCTGAAATACAGACCATGAACTCTTCAGATAGGGAACAGACAAAGAAAGCTTCACTCCATGCTGCTGCTAAGTCACTTCAGTTGTGTCCGACTCCGTGTGACCCCATAGATGGCAGCCCATCAGGCTCCCCCATCCCTGGGATTCTCCAGGCAAGAACACTGGAGTGGGTTGCCATTTCCTTCTCCAATGCATGAAAGTGAAAAGTGAAAGGGAAGTCGCTCAGTCGTGTCCAACCCTCAGCAACCCCGTGGACTGCAGTCTTCTAGGCTGCTCCGTCCATGGGATTTTCCAGGCAAGAGTACTGGAGTGGGGTGCCATTGCCTTCTCCAACTTCACTCCATAGTCATAGTGAAATGTAGCAAGACCCTGCAGTCCTTGTCTCCTGTGTCCCCTGCCTGCCTTTTGTCTCTGGAAAAACTTTAGCCAAAGAATAAATTTAATCAGAAAAGTGAAAACAGGCAGAAACAAAGGAAAACAGCCCAACAAGACTAATAACAGTTTAGTCATTAAGCATAGTTAAAGACCTTCAATTCCTTCTCAAGGGCTATAGACATTATTCTGAGCCATATCCTGTGAGTTGTCATGGATACTGAAACCCCCACCAGGTGGAAGAAGTTAACTACAGGATGATCAGACTGAAGCCATGAAATAAACTGCCATGATTCTAAGAATTGATCTCAAGGAAATGGAAACAAACTGACCTTGGACCTAAAGATAACCTGTACATGAAACAAAATGATGTGGTCAGGCCACCAATGACCAATTTCAAGATGACTGTTAGAGCTGACCTGTGCTGGTTCTGCATTTAGCCCCCTCCCTCTGTCTATAAAAACTCTTGCCTAATGGTTTTGTCAGTGGGAGGGGGTGTTGTCGGCCTTTGCACAGGTGTTTGACCCCCTCCCCCATTGCTGGCACCCCAAATAACAAACTTTCCTTTCCACACCTGAATTCTTTATTGGCTTTTGAGCAGCAAGCAGCCAGACCCCACTTTCAGTTACAATAGCCTTCTTATCCTGTATAGATTGAACCAGAAGAACTGGTAGAAAAAAGCAAATCATTTGTAATAAGCTTTTAAACAAAAAGAGTGGATTTTGGTGGAGGAGGATTGTGTGTTATTTAGAGATGGAAGAAGAGCCAGGAATTCCAACAATTAAAATGATTTCCTTTAAATACTCTGGTTAACTGTGTTTTACTGCATGTGGCCTGTATCTTTCAAAGCATAAAATATTCCTTAAAATTACTGAAGTAGTAGTTAGAGGGAATGGCATTTGAGTCTTTCATCACATTTTAGACATTGACAAGTTGTGATCTGTCTGGTGTATAACATGAGAAAGAGGAACATTGCTGGCAATATTCTCCTGTTCAGGCTATTCTTTCTTTCACAGTGAACAAACTGCTTAAGAAACTCATGGTTTAAAGAGGAAAGAGAAATATGTCTTATAAGAAGATGGGGATAAAGAAAATGGCATCTTACTGTGTCCTAAAAAATAAGACAAAATTATTTGGAGTAATTAAGCAGATAGGGAAAGAGAAGATGAAGACCAATGGGCCAGGCACAGTGGACACCTTAGGTCTTGAGAGGAAATGCAGACTTGTAAGGAATTCAATAGGCTGAGGTGAATTTACAGACTGTTTTTGTTTTGCTTTGTGGAAGTTGTTTTTAGTTCCTAAAAACTGTCTTCAAATATAATTTCTATTATTTGAGGTATCTACTGATGTTTCAGCAATTAACTCTAACAACAAGCATCTTGGGATTTCCTAGGTGGCACAAGTGATAAAGAACATGCTTACCAACGCAGGAGGCATAAGAGACACAGGTTCGATTCCTGGGTTGGGAAGATCCCCTGAAGGAGGGCATGGCAATCCACTTCAGTATTCTTGCCTGGAAAATCCCATTGACAGAGGAGCCTGGTGGGCTACAGTCCATAGGGTCGCAAAGAGCTGGACAGGACTGAAGTGACTTAGCGTGCACAAAGATCTTGTCATAAATACAGTGATCAAAAATTTTTATTCAGAATATCAAAGCAATATTTGCAAAATCCTTGTCACTGTCAATCACTAACTCCAAAGAGGCCCACCTAACAGGTAGAAGGAGTAGGTTTTATTTGTGCACCTAACAACATCCCCAGCTGAAAGGTTATCAATATTCTACATCAATCTCAGTAAACAAGTCGCCCCTCAGATCTGAGATGTATACTTACGACTACTAGCTAACCTAGTCATTGCCGTATTAACCTTACTGCTTTAGATGGATAAAGTGCTTATGAATTCACAAAATTTTTCATATGGGATTATAAGTTTTTCTGTCAGTGAGATGGCCTAGGAAAAAGGATTATTAATTCAAAGTATAACTTTTTCTATCACACTCCATCACTTTCTGTGGTCACAGTGCCAGTATATATGAAGACCTTGGTTTCCAACTTTATATTATCTTCATTCAAAGCATAGGTAGTACCAAAATACAGATTTCAACACCTCTATTTACTATTAGTCTTATTCGAAATAAAACACGCATGCAACATCTGGAAAATGCTCATATCAATTGTACTGAGATTGTGACCAGTGCTGTACCTCAGACCCTTGAATGCCTAACTCACCACCACCTGCACAGTCCTTAGAAAGGCACACATCACGATCTATGGACACTTCCAAACTCATCTCTTGCTAGGGGTTCATCCTATGCTTTAGAAACTGAATTATAGCAAATCTGCATTACAAGCTAGCCCAGGTTCTCACCTCTCCCTGTGCGCTTGTTATGTTTCTGCTTGGTTCTCGTATCGCTTCATCTGACTAATGCATTCTTAGCTTTCACAGCTTGATACAGATGTCTACTTTTCCAACAATCCTTCTCCAGACCTCCCAATCTGGATCAGATACCTCTTAAAATTGTTTTCTATACATCTTTTTCTTTAACAAAATCTTTATCACATTGTATTTGTGATAAATATACATAGTAAATATACTTCTAGTAAAACAGAAGCTGCGTTTTAGAGGCAGCTTTGAATTTCAAATGCCCAGTGCTATTTCTAGTCATTAGTAGTTGCTTAATAGTGTCAATTGAATAAATAAGTAAAAACATGCAGATGAACACTGTTCCTCCCTTTTTATTGACATTTTTAGGTTGGTTTAGAAATGCTGGGTTATTTTTCCTCTGTCTTCATATTGAATTTTTATTCATTAAATTCATGTATTAGAGAAAATTGATTTTCTTGCCTGACTTCTTAACTCAGCAGTACAGTTTTGACAATGCTGGAGCCTGGTGTTTTGTTTATTAGTTTTTTTTTCTGTGCTCTGAATGTATTTCATTGGTTTATTCTGTACTGTTTACTATTTTAACCTGAATTTCAATGAGAGTTTTAAAGTGCCACAAGCTGTGTGTGTCTGGCATGTTGTTTTTGAGGGGAGATAGCCCAAGGTTATCAGGTTTACTGTGTATTATTCTTTACTTTATTTTACTGGACTAGTTTTTGTGCATTATTAGAGACATATTTTGTACAATATCTGAAATTTTTATAGGATAATCCTATAAATATGGGGAGTTTTATTTATACATTTGGCCTCTTGAAATGAGAACACAAACCCACCAAATTTCTGTTAAGTTATTCTGAACAATCTAGAACTGTCTCTCTTCAGTAATATATTATTACTTTTTATGTTATTAAAAATTCCATCATAAATATTGGTTTTCTAAAATTCAAAAGATATTTTAGCCGTTATTATCTATACCTTACCATTATATAACTACATCAAAAAATGTTAAAATAAATTTTCAGAGGTCAGATTGATAGTGATAGAACATATTCCTTCTGAATCTCTGCCATGATCTCTATGCAACTGAACAACAAGATAGAATGAATAACTGAAATTTAATAAGTTAATGTTTACAGTAATAGTTTCACAGACATTCATTTATCTTTTCACAGAAAGTCTTGCCTTTTAAAATGTTAGATTTTATCCTGAGTAATTTAGGTTATCCAAAGGGACAGTGATGTGATGGAAAGACATCAGAAGACATAGTTAAGTAATATACATTCTTTTAGTGAAAAGAATAAAGAATTTTAGTGAGATCCTAAAAATAACAAATACTGGATAGGATGTGAAGAAAAGGGAACCCTCATACACTGTTTGTAGGGATATGAATTGGTACAGCCACTAAAGAAAATAGTACAGTGGGTCCTCAAAAAATTAAAGATAGAATTGCCATATAATCCTACAATCCCATGCCTGAGCATATATTCAGACAAAATACAATTCAAAAAGATACATGCATCCCAATGTTCAAAGCAACACTACTTACAATAGACAATGCATTGGAAACAACTTAAACATTCATCAACAGATGAACGGATAAAGAAGATTGGTAAATATATGCAATGGAATATTACTCAGCCACAAAAAGAATGACATGATGACATTTGCAACAACATGGATAGACCAAGAGATTATCATATAACAGAAAGAGGTCAGAAAGAGAAAGACAGATGCCATGTGCTATCACTTACATGTGAAACCTAAATTATGACACCAATGACCTTATCTAAAAAACAGAGACTCATGGACAGAGAGACCAGACTGTGATTATCAAGGGGAAGGGGAAGTGCAGGACAGATAGACTAGGAGTTAGGGATTAGCAGATGCAAAATATTATATATAGTATGGATAAACCAAAACAACCTACTATACAGTACAGGGGCTATATTCAATATCCTGTAATAAATCATAATAGAAAAGCATATGAAAAAGAAAGAATTGCCTTGCTGTACAGTAGAAACTAACACAATATTGTAAATCAATTATACTTCAATAAAATAAATTAGAAAAAAGAATTTTTGAAAGGCCATTGAATGGAAAAGGAGTTGATGCAGCATATTACCTGGTGGAAGTACACATTTCCAACTCCTCTCAAAGTTGCTCAAGGAAGCACAGGGCTATTGACAAAGCTATTCACCAGAAGGAATCTTTCCAGTGGATGTGAAGAAGCTCAACTTTGATATTGGCAAATTATATTTACATAGTTCTGCCCCTGAGTCTTCCCCACCCTCACCAAATCTGTTCTGGGCATGGGCTTGCTTGTTTATCAGTACACATAACTGAAGCAATATTACTATTTCTAAATGGCTAGATGAATCAGATGTCAGTTCATGAGGTGGAATATCCCCTACAATGTTTCTTAATGAATTGAGTGGCACTATTAGCATTTGGAACAGGATATTTAGCACCCCTGACCCCTACCCAGCTAGGATAGATTGAAGTTAGGAGGTGAAGGGGTCAACAGAGGATGAGATGGTTGGATGGCATCACCAACTCAATGGACATGAGTTTGAGAACTCCAGGAGTTGCTGAAGGACAGGGAGGCCTGGCGTGCTGCAGTCCATGCGGTCACAAAGAATTGGAGACAACTGAGCTACTGAACTGAACTGAACTGACCCCTACCTTGGTGTCTTAGATGGTAAAGAGTCTGCCTGCAATGCGGGAAACTTGGGTTTGATTCCTGGGTTGGAAAGATCCCCTAGAGGAGGGCATGGTAACCCACTTCAGTATTCTTGCCTGGAGAATCCCCATGGACAGATGAGAGCCTGGCAGGCTACAGTCCATGGGATGGCAAAGAGTCAGATGCGACTGAGCAAATAAGCACAGCACAGACATCTATCTGATACATTCGAGTGGTATTATTTGTTCATTGTGCCACCAAAAAAATTCTTCCTCATATTTACAAATGCCCTTGTTGAGACCTATGTAATGGGCTGTATGAGACTTCTTCCCATATCAAATGGTTATGGGAAAAAAAAAGAAAAAAATTCTACTTTCAGGTATTCAGATTTTGTTAGAAAAATGCTACAGTATATTCTGTTATCTTTCTTGTCCATTATTCACTTTCACAAAATTATCCATAATACAATTATCTAGAGGGCTAATGTTCTACTATACGCTGCTGCTGCTGCTGCTGCTAAGTCGCTTCAGTCGTGTCCAGTTCTGTGCGACCCCATAGACAGCAGCCCACCAGGCTCCCCCATCCCTGGGATTCTCCAGGCAAGAACACTTGGGTGGGTTGCCATTTCCTTCTCCAATGCATGAAAGTGAAAAGTAAAATTGAAGTCGCTCAGTTGTGTCCGACTAGTAGTGACCCCATGGACTGCAGTCTACCAAGCTCCTCCGTCCATGAGATTTTCTAGGCAAGAGTACTGGAGTGGCTTGCCATTGCCTTCTCTGCTACTATATGCTATATATGTATAAATAACATTATTTCATGATAACAGTGAACAATGATTGGTAACATAAAAATGGAATGAGATAAAAATAGTTTGCACAATTTAAAGTTAAAAGGGCACATATCTACTACCATTCCCAACTCTCTGTAAATTTGGATACACTTTAGAGATGAATCTATTCTGTTTGAATTATTTTCTTGACAGGAAGTATGTAACATTACATTTTTGAACAACCGTAATTGTTAAAGTTTTTAGAAGTGCTTTTCTTGCATGAGTCATTACCTGCTTACACGTAAATCAATAGTTTTAATTTAGACATCTGAATGACATAGTATACAAATAATATGCTCTATATTTCCCAGTAAAATCCTTCAAAATTTTAAGATAGCAAACATTTAACATATTATATATCTCAAGTCCTTACATATAGCACAATTTCTAAATATTTTTCCATTCTGATCTCTTTAGTCCAGACACCCTGCAGACAGTTAATGTCTCTCAATATGCAGACTCTCAAAATGAACACAATAGGCACAAACTACATGACTAACAGCATATTATGAAGATATTACCTCCCATGTGCCAGATAGTATCAGGGTTTCTACTGATAAAATCTGCAATAGCTTTTTTTGTTGGCAACAACAACTCACTGTTAACTGAATTATCAGCTGATTTTAAACTTCACACTTTTGTTTACACAATAAATATCTCAAAAACCTATTTGCAGTAAGTATTTTCTTACATAAACATTTTTATATAAATGTAGTATCTTATGACAACAAAGGTTGGTCTAGTCAAAGCTGTGGTTTTTCCAGTAGTCATGTACTGATGTGAGAATTGGACTATAAAGAAAGCTGAGTACCAAAGGATTGATTCTTTTGAACTGGTGCTGGAGAAGACTCGAGAGTCCCTTGGACTGTAAGGAAATCAAACCAGTCAATCCTAAAGGAAATCAGTCCTGAATATTCATTGGAAGGACTGATGCTCCAGCTAAAGCTCCGATGTTCCGGCCACCCGATGCGAAGAACCGACTCATTGGAAAAGACCCTCATGCTGGGAAAGATTGAAGGTTGGAGGAGAAGGGGACAACAGAGGATGAGATGGCTAGATGGCATCACTGACTCAATAGACATAAGTTTGAGCAAGCTCCAGGAGATAGTGATGAACAGGGAAGCCTGGCGTGCTATAGTCCATGGGATCGCAAACAGTCAGACACAGCTGAGAGACTGAACAACCATAATTGTTAAAGTTTTTAAAAGTGTTTTCCTTACATGAGTCATTACCTGCTTACCTGTAAATCAATGGTTTTAATTTAGTAATTCTCTACCTATATATAATTCTTATATAATTCTCTCACATATACTATGTTTCTTTCAGTTCATAATTCTGATTTTACATGCAATATTCTATCTTTAACCTTTTCTTGCAAACATTCAATAAACATATTTAATGCCAGTGATATAATCACTTTTATCTGCAAATTGTGATAATAATATGTCTACCTTTAATAAAGTCTAGTAAATTAAATTATACATTTAAAGTTCAGCATTACCTACACTGTGCTGTATCTTCAGGCATGTTTGACTTTAAGCATCGCTATGGACTATAGCCAGACAAACTTCTCTTGTCCATGAGATTCTCCAGGCAAGAATACTGGACTGTAGTGCCATTCCCTTTTCCAGGGTATCTTCCTGACCCAAGGACTGAACTGGCCTCTCTTAACACCTAAACTGGCAGGCCTTAATAGCTACCAGTTCACTTCCTTTCCCCTACCTCGTACAACATTTATTGCATAATTCAAGATGAAACTCTGTAAGATACTATCAATAATTTCCTTCTAGAATCACCATCTATTAACAATATATGTAGGAATGCTGATTGGGTTTCCCTGGTTGCTCAGATGGTAAAGAATCTACCTGCAATTGAGGAGACCCAGGTTCAATCCCTGAGTCAGGAAAATCCCCTGGAGAAGGGAATGACAACCTACTCCAGGATTCTTGCCTGGAGAATTCCAAGGACAGAGAAGAAATCCATTTCAGAGAATTGCAAGGACAGATAGGCAGGCTACATTCCATGGGGTCACAAAGAGTCAGACACGACTGAATAACTAACACTTTCACTTTCAAGCATGGTGATTAATTCTTCATATGTCAACCAAGAATCCAATCAGTCTACAGACTCCTATATTAAAAAAATATATATTACAGTAGAATTTGTTTACTGTCTTACAGAAACTGAGACATATCAATGCTATGTCTGTATTGTTCACCCCTTCTCTTACTTGAAGAGCTTCCCGGGTAGCTCAGCTGGTAAAGAATCTACCCGCAATGTAGGGGACCCTGATTGGATTCCTGGGTCAGGAAGATCTGCTGGAGAAGGGATAGGCTACACACACCAGTATTCTTGGGCTTCCCTGTTAGCTCAGATGGTAAAGAATTCACCTGCAATGTGAGAGACCTGGGTTCGATCCCTGGGTTGGGAAGGTTCCCTGGCGAAGGAAACGGCTACCCACTGTAGTATCCAGGCCTGGAGAATTCCATGGACAGAGGATCCTGGCAGGGTACAGTCCATGGGGTCGCAAAGAGTTGGACATGACTGTTCACTTCACTTCTATTAACTGATGAAAATAAACCACTACAAAGTGTATTAGATGGCAAGATTTGTTCTTACTAAATTCATTAACTCCCTAAGTGTTTAATGAATTATTTTTCTTTTAAATTTCAAACATGGGGAAAATAGAGGGAAATGAATAACACATAATGTAAGGGACATGCATTTTGGCAGAAACTAATATCCCCTTAAATTTCATTCTGACCTTTTCCCATTTTGTAATAGAAATGAACGCATGTTCTCAGAGCTTTAGCAGTGCACATAGCTACCCAGTTAAAGATCATATTTCATAGTCTCCTTGTACTGCGTGTGGACAAGGACTTACACAAATGGAATATGAGTAGAAGTGATATGTACAAGCTCCACATCATTTCCAGAAAAGAAACTTGCCTGCTTTCCACTGCCTCTGCAATTTCCCTTCTCACAGGCTAGAGACGGAAGGATTGTGATGTGCCAGCTCCATCTATGTGATGCAGGCAAACACCCAGCTGAATGGAAGAGCCTGAAATAGAAGGAAGGAAGATTCCTTTTTGACCTTGTGAAACAGAACTGTCTACTTCCACACTATCATGTAGTATAATGAATGCAACTTTCATCTTTATTTAACTTCTATATTTGGGATCCATTTGTCATATAATTAACTTATATCCTAATTTTTTACTTATATATGCCCCCAAATAAAATTTTTAAACATTAACTTTTACCATATTTGTTTCAGATTTTTTTACCAAAATAAATACTATGGGTATTATTAAATCATTCTTCTCCCAGCCGTCATATTCGCTTCTTTTCTTCTCCAGAGGTATCACCATTCTAAAGACTAGTATGAAAGACTTATTTCTTTGACTCTGAATTTTTTATTGAACCAGCAGACATTCAGTGGGAAAAAAATACACTAGAAAAGGCTATAAATGAGTAAATAAATACAGCTTCTCAATGCCTGTCTAGTTTCTTATGGAGGTGCATTAATAGTTTGGTGAGGAATGCTCAATCTAGGCAGAATGGGATATTTTTCATAGTGCACAATCTCGGAGTGTTTTATACCCTCAAGCTTGAGAGTGGAAACATGTAGGTCCTTGAGGTCTACCTGACATATTAATTTTTTTTCTGCACCCTAAGTGATATCCTCTTGTTATTATATCATTAGATTTTAAGAAAATTGGGCCTTGATCTATTAGAGCTTTATGCTTTTCCTTCATTCAGTGACATGTTAAAAATCAGATGTTCGGACTTCACAAACTAGCTGAGTTTAGGGATAAAGAATTTTGAGGATTAAGCTTTCAATTACACTGCACTGTCACTCTGTAAATATCTGCTAAATTACATTGAATGTGTATTACAGTATAATCCAGTCAAAACTAGCAAAAGTGAGGTATAAATTCTGAGAAAAGTAATTTTTATTATGGGATTTTTTTCCTGTGATTTAGAGTGCTCTGCTTTTTAGTGTATATAAAAATTCATACAGTAATGGAAAATGTTTGCCACATAATAAACGCAATCATATAAAACTGGTTTGATATAGCCATAAATTAGGTATTTCCAGATGAAACAGCCATATTCGTATCAATAAAATTAAACATAACATCCAAGATGAAAGTATTCCACCACTTACTGTGTAGTTAGCCACTGAGTTTTATATCTTTACTTCCTTTACCTTTCGTATGAAGTCAATACCACTATATAGAGACTGACACAGTTTTTATTTTCTCCTGGTCCCAAAAGCTGGTGATAAATGTCTATAAAATATTGGTGATAAAAGTTTAAGGAATAAGAAATGCTTTTTTTGTAGAAGAGTTTAAAATATTAGCTTTAGCAATTCTCAGACATTTCGTACTAGTGACTAGAACTTGATCTTTACCTTATAACCAAAAAAATGTTTTGACCACAATACCCCAAATTAATCCCAGCAGCTTTTTGTTAATTTAATATTTCTTTTTGAAAAGAATCTGAAATAAGGGTTCAGATATAAAGTGTTTGTGGAAGGGATCTAGTATAGAGGAGTGGGAGGACAGACTAGAGAAACAGGCAAAAAGGAAAAGCCAATTTATAGGTCCTCTATTGAGCTGGTTTTCCTCATAAGCAACTGTGGCTCAGTTCTACTGGAGGAGCTCTGAGTATCTGTGAGGAAGGTACTATAAAATATTCTTCCTGTTGTATGGAAAAGGAGAATAGGTTTTGCTTTTCCTCTTCCTCCGACATGTCTTTAATTTCAGGTTTAAGGGTTCCAGTTTTATTTTATAAATAATAGCAAGTTATACATTAAGCATTATATATGCCACAATGATTTTTGTAGGCACAATTACTCATCACATTTCAGATGACCAAAATAAGACATGACAACTTTAAATAAATTTTTCAAGTTTACCCAGTAGCAAGTTGCAAAGCCAGGACATAAAGACAATTTTCAAGCCAGGAGAAAGATGGCACAATCAAATCAGTATAATGCAAGAGAGTTTAATAAAAAGATTATCTATAAAGACATAATGTAGGAAAACCAGTAAGGATAGTGCAATGCTCCAGTGACTGGATGAAGAAGAGGGCATGCATAATTCTATCCCTATATCTGAAGGAGTGCGGGAAAGAAACTGTTATCAGGAACTGGAAGGAGAACATTATATGGAGATCATGTTGATGGCAATTGTGGCTTTGGCAGTATAACATAATCAATCAGTCCAAGATTGTATAAGGACAAGGCAGAGGAAATTCAAAAATCTACAAGAAACTGAACAGAAAGAAGGATATAATGTAATTTGTGACTCTTCAGCCCCTTGCTGCAGGCTAAGAAAAAGGTGGAAATGAATACAGAGTGGATCTGGAGAGAATACAAAACGAAGAACATATTCAGTACAAGAAGTCCATCAAGTTCCAAAACCATATTTTTAATGTTTATGTTGTTAAACAGTTTTTAAAAGAGACGTTATAGATGAATATTTGTTCAGAAAGTTTTATCTGCAAGCTAATGTAGAAAAAGATAGTACTGAATTGATAATGGAATTGAGGCAATTGGGTTGATTTGCAATAATCAAACAGAGTATTGAGGACCTTCAACTGTTACTGCAGTGGGTAGAGACTGATGATGAGCAAACTGCAGAGGTAGACTCTATGGTACTTGATAACTAAATTGCGTATTCAAATATATGACAAGGGAGAGTGGAAAAGTCACTTTTAAGCATGTCTTATATGAAATGGCACTATAAAAGAAACAGACAAAATAGAAAGAGAAGCAGGTTTAATAAAGACTTGATTATTTAATTTGGGGGCTGTCTATATTTGAAATTCCAATGGAATGTACTGGTGAAAACATTGAGCAAGTTGTTGGAAATGTAGCAGTATATCTCTGGGGGAAGGAGGTCAGAATTTAGAATACAGATGACAGAAAGTGAAAGTGAAGTCATGTCTGACTTTTTGCAACCCCATGGACTGTAGCCTATCAGGCTCCTCCGTCCATAGGATTCTCCAGGCAAGAATACAGGAGTGAGTTGCCATTTCCTTCTCCAGGAGATCTTCCCAACCCAGGGATTGAGCATGGGTCTCCCACATTGTAGGCAGACACTTTACCATCTAAGCCACCAGGGAGAGGTGATATTTATAGTCATGAGTTAGGCTAAAGGAAAAAAAAGATATTTTCTATAGAAAGAAATGCTTTCCATAGCATGCACAATTTAAATGAAAGGTTAAAATTCATTTGAGAGGTATGACAAATTTATTTTGTATCTAAATAATCCAACTTGAAAACACATAAAGTAAAAAGTACCCAAACTAAAACCACAAAATGAGAAATTGATCTTTAGAGACAGAGATATTATTTTTAATAAGGCAAGTAATCCATAAATTTATAGATGATTTTAATCATAAAAATTGACAAATGTAATCTAATGGATTTATAGAAAAATACTGTACTCAAAGCTGTTCTACAAATTCATTTGAGAAAACTGAATATGCTTTCTATATGAGTCAGGGTTCTTCTGAGAAACAAAACCAATAGTGTATGTCAAGCTCCCACGGAGATGAGGAGGGATTTATTATAGAAACTGTGTTATGCAGTTGTCTTCTGCAAGCTGGAAAACCAGAAACACTGGTGATGTAATTCAATCCAAGTCCAAAGTCCTGAGAACCAGGGGGTTGCTGGTATAAGTCTCAGAGTCCAAGGACCATAGAACCAATAATATCAATATCCAATGGCAGGAAAAGGTGAATGTTCAAGCTCAAGAAGAGAGGAAATTTGCCCTTCATTCATTTTTCCCCCCAATCTGGGCCCTCAAAAGGTTGAATGATGCCCACTGGTGAGAGTGTATCTCTTTACATGGTCTACTGAATCAAATGCTAATATCTTCCATAAACCCTCAAAGATACATTCAGAAATAATGTTTTACCAGCTATCAAGGCATATTTTAGAACAATCAAGTTGACACATAGAGCTAACTACCATATTTTCCTAACATAATCCTTTTTTTTTTTTTAATCAATCCCCATCAGAAAAGTTGGTAAATATGAGAGCTTCCCTGATAACTCAGTTGGTAAAGAATCAGTGTGCAATGCAGCAGATCCCAGTTCGATTCCTGTGTTGGGAAGATCCCCTGGAGAAGGGATAGGCTACCCACTCCAGTATTCTTGGGCTTCCCTTGTGGCTCAGCTAGTAAAGAATCTGCCTGCAATGTGGGAGACCTGGGTTTGATCCCTGGGTTGGGAAGATCCCCTGGAGAAGGGAAAAGCTACCCATTCGAGTATTCTGGCCTGGAGAATTCCATGGACTGTATGGTCCATGGGGCCGCAAAGAGTCAGACTTGATTGAGCTACTCACTTTCAAGGAATAAGGGGCAATGGCACCCCACTCCAGTACTCCTGCCTGGAAAATCCCATGGACGGAGGAGCCTGGTGGGCCGCAGTCCACAGGGTCTCTAAGAGTCGGATACAACTGAGTGACTTCACTTTCACTTTTCACTTTCATGCATTGGAGAAGGAAATGGCAACTCACTCCAGTGTTCTTGCCTGGAGAATCCCAGGGACGGGGGAGCCTGGTGGGCCGCCGTCTATGGGGTCGCACAGAGTTGGACACGACTGAAGTGACTTAGCAGCAGCAGGTGGAGCTAGTGATAAAGAACCTGCTTGCTAATGCAGGAGATGTAAGAGATGCTGGTTCAGACATGACTGAAGCAACTTAGCATGTACACATGCAAGGAATATGATTTGAAAACTTTGAGAAGCTACAGTGTAATCAGTCATGTCTGATCTTTGCAACCCCATGGACTGTAGCCAGCCAGGCTCCTCTGTCCATGGAATTCTCCAGACAAGAACACTGGAGTGGGTAGCCATTACCTTCTCCAGGGGGATAATATAATTAAGAGGTTGAT
Source organism: Oryx dammah (assembly GCF_014754425.2). Taxonomy (NCBI): domain Eukaryota; kingdom Metazoa; phylum Chordata; class Mammalia; order Artiodactyla; family Bovidae; genus Oryx; species Oryx dammah. The sequence goes on from NW_024070200.1 coordinate 31,881,428, forward strand.
ACAGGGAATATTTTTAAAAACCAACAAAAAAAATTATAAAAAATGATTAATTGTTAAATTGTAATCAGAATTATGTAATTTTATATATCAAGAACATAGTAAAGAAATGAAAAAATAGCTCAATAACTAGATGATATGTGTTACACTGATACTGACAAAAATTAATATACAAAGTGTATACTTAAAAATCCTAATCTATCAGCTACAAAAAAATCAACAATACATAAGAAACAAATGTAGAAAACAGGAATACACACACTGTAAGAAAAAGTATGTAGAAAGATACCCAAAATCATCATTACACAGAGAATACAACTACTATACTTTGTGATACCTCTCACTTCTACCAGATTGGGAAGCATGTATCTAAAGGAAGACTCTTGTGCTATGGTAGTTACATAAATTGATACTACCTCCAAGGAAAACAATTTGTGACCAGCTAATAAATTTGAGTATGTAAATATAACTCAAGTTCACTCATAAATATAAACCCTAAAAAAATGCTTGCATGTGTACCTAGGAGATATATAAAAGAATATGCATATGGGTATCATTCATAAAAGCAAAAATTGTAAATTACCTAAATGTTCATCAATAATACAATAGGTAAATTGTGTTACTGGCTTAAATAAACACTTCAGAGCTGTAAAAATAGAGAAATTACAGCTGCACCATCAACTTGGAATGTTCTCAAAAGAAGAAATATTCAATTGCTAAAGTAAATGTCAGAATATATCAAGCATAATGTAACATATATAAAGCTTAAAACCTTGAACACGTAACTAACATATATACAGGGAGAGTCCCTATATGTGGTAAACTAACCAGAAAGAAACAAGGGTACAAAAATTAAAAACCAAGAAAATCATAGTGGTTACCGTTTACAGATAAGGAATGTGATAAGAAATGGGCACAATGAGAATACGGCAAATTGTATTTCCCTCAAATGACCACAGCAATATTTCCAAGCTCACATACTTTTCGAGAAATGCACCATCTTTCTCATCAATAGATGGAGGTGATAACCTTTTCCTGAACTCTGTGACTAGAATATTCCTGAACATTTACTGGCTCATAGAGAAAGCTAGGGAATTCCAAAAAAACATCTACCTCTGTGTCATCAACTATGGCAAAATCTTCGACTGTGTGAATCATAATAAACTGTGGAAAGCTCTTAAATTAGTGGGAATACCAAACCATCTTAACTGTCTCCTGACAAACCTGTATGCAGGTCAAGAAGCAACAGTTAGAACCCTGTATGGAGCAACGGACTGGTTCAAGATTGAGAGAGGAGTAACAGGGTGTCTGCTGTCACCCTGCTTCTTTAATCTATACACAAGAGTTCAGTTCAGTTCACTCGCTCAGTCATGTCAAACTCTTTGCATCCCCATGGACTGAAGCACGCCAGGCCTCCCTGTCCATCACCAACTCGCAGAGTTTACTCAAACTCATGTCCATTGAGTCGATGATGCCATCCAGCCATCTCACCTCCGTTGTCCCCTTCTCCTTTTGCCTTCAATCTTTCCCAGCATCAGGGTCTTTTCAAATGAGTCAGCTCTTCACATCAGGTGGACAGAGTATTGGAGTTTCAGCTTCAGCATCAGTCCTTCCAATGAATATTCAGGACCGATTTCATTTAGGATTGACTGATTTGATCTCCTTGCAGTTCAAGGGACTCTCAAGAGTCTTCTCCAACACCACAGTTCAAAAGCATCAATTCTTCAGCTCTCAGCTTTCTTTATAGTCCAACTCTCACATCCATACATGACTACTGGAAAAACCATAGCTTTGACTAGACAGACATTTGTTGGCACAGTAATGTCTCTGCTTTTTAATATGCTGTCTAGGTTGGTCATAACTTTTCTTCCAAGGAGTAAGCATCTTTTAATTTCATGACTGCAGTCACTATCTGCAGTGATTTTGGAGCCCCTCAAAATAAAATTTGTCACTGTTTCCACTATTTCCCCTTCTATTTGCCATGATGTGATGGGACCAAATGTCATGATCTTAGTTTTCTGAATACTGAGCTTTAAGCCAGCTTTTTCACTTTCATCAAGAGGCTCTTTAATTCTTCATTTTCTGCCATAAGGGTGGTATCATCTGCATATCTGAGGTTATTCATATTTCTCCTGGCAATCTTGATTCCAGCTTGTGCTCATCCAGTCCAGTGTTTCTCATGATGTACTCTGCATAGAAGTTAAATAAGCAGGGTGACAATATACAGCCTTGATTTACTTCTTCCCTGATTGGGAACCAGTCTGTTGTTGCATGTCCAGTTCTAACTGTTGCTTCCTGACCTGCATACAGATTTCTCAAGAGGCAGATAAGGTGGTCTGGTATTCCCATCTCTTTCAGAATTTTCCACAGTTTGCTGTGAGCTACACAGTCAAAGGCTTTGGCATAGTCAGTAAAGCATAAATAGACCTTTTTTCTGGAACTCTCTTGCTTTTTGATAACCCAGTGGATGTTGACAATTTGATCTCTGTTTCCTCTGCCGTTTCTAAAACCAGCATGAACATCTGGAAGTTCACAGTTCATGTACTGTGGAAGGCTGGCTTGGAGAATTTTGAGCATTACTTTACTAGAGTGTGAGATGAGTGCAAATGTGCAATAGTTTGAGCATTCTTTGGTATTGCCTTTCTTTGGGACTGGAATGAAAACTGACCTTTTCCAGTCCTGTGGCCACTACTGAGTTTTCCAAATTTGCTGGCATATTGAGTGCAGCACTTTCACAGCATCATCTTTTAGGATTTAAAATAGCTCAACTGGAATTCCATCACCTCCACTAGCTTTGTTTGTAGTGATGCTTCCTAAGGCCTACTTGACTTCATATTCCAAGATGTCTGGCTCTAGGTGAGTGATCATACCATCATGATCATCTGGGTTGTGAAGATCTTTTTTGTATAGTTTGTCTGTGTATTCTTGTCACATCACCTTAATACCTTCTGCTTCTGTTAGGTCCATACTATTTCTGTCCACTGAGTACATCCTGAGAAATGCTGGGCTGGATAAGTTACAAACTGGAATCAAGATAGGCAGGAGAAACATCTACAACCTCAAATATGTGGATGATAGCACTCTAACAGCACACAGTGAAGAGGAACTAAAGAGCCTCTTGATGAGGGTGAAGTAGAAGAGTGAAAGTGCTGGCTTAAAACTAGATATTAAAAAACTAATGTCATGGCATCCTGCCCCAATACTTCATGGCACATAGAAGTGAAAAGGTGGAAGTAGTCACAGATTTCTTTTGGGGCTCTAAAATCACTGTCGATGGTGACTGCAGCCATGAAATCCAGACACTTGCTTCTTGGCAGGAAAACTATGACTAACCTAGACAGTGTGCTGAAAAGCAGAGACATTACTCTGCTGACAAAGGTCCATATGGTCAAGGCTATTGTCTTCCAACTGGTCATGTATGGTCGTGAGAGCTGGACCATAAAGAAGCAGAATGCCAAAAAACTGATGCCTTCAAACTATGGTGCTGGAGAAAACTGAGAGTCCCTTGGACAGCAAGGAGATCAAACCAGTCAATCTTAAGGGAAATCAATCCTGAATAGTCAGTGGAAGGATTCATGCTGAAGTTGAAACTCCAGTATTTTGGCCATCTGATATGAACACTTACTCTCTGAAAAAGTCCCTGATGCTGGGAGAGATTGAGGGCACAAGGAAAAGAGAGCATCAGAGGATGAGATGGCTGGATGGCATCACTAATGCAATGAACATGAACCTGGACAAACCAGGATATGGTGAGGCACAGAGAGGCCTGGCCCACTTCAGTCCATGGGGTTGCAAAGAGCTGGACATGACTGGGTGACTGAACAACAGCAATAATATTTAGAATATGACAGAGATGATGATAAATGACTTTTAAGATCCATTTGTAACTGGTAATACAACTTTTGCCTGATTCTTTCTTGCCATTCTGAGATGTTTATCACTGAGACAAGTTCCTCATATTATGAAACAGCCTAAGACACATGTAAGAGAAGGCAATGGCACCCCACTCCAGTACTCCTGCCTGGAAAATCCCATGGACGGAGGAGCCTGGTGGGCTGCAGTCTATGGGGTCGCTAAGAGTCGGACACGACTGAGCAACTTCACTTTCACTTTTCACTTTCATGCATTGGAGAAGGAAATGGCAACCCACTCCAGTGTTCTTGCCTGGAGAATCCCAGGGATGGGGGAGCCTGGTGGGCTGCCGTCTATGGGGTTGCACAGAGTCGGACACGACTGAAATGACTTAGCAGCAGCAAGACACATGTAAAGATTTAGTCTTAACTAAAGTTCCAGCCAGTAGCTATCACCAACCACCAGACATGCAAATGAATGCCACCCAGCTCTGTAGAATGAAACAGAGATATGCTGTCCCAAACTGGCCTGGCTGAACCCTGTTCAAATTGTAGAGTCATAGGTATAACAAATGCTGTCATTTCTTGGAGCCATTGAGTTATGGGGTTGCTTTTTACACAGAAATAGATAACTGGAACAGATTCTGCTACTTAGAAATAGAAGGCCACTAAAATAAAATCCAGAACATGTGGCTTCAGAAGTGGGTGGTGAGTTAAAATGACTGAAGAGAGTGCGAAATGAAACCCAGTGAAGGAGTTTGAGGACTGAAAGGAAAGTAAGGATTATCAAATACTGGAGGAAAGGCAGTCTTTTATTTGGTGGAACAGTTTACCAAAACTCTTTCCTGAAGCAATGTGGATAATGAGAAACATACTTAATGAGCTGAACCATCTAGGGACAGTAGAATGTTGGAGATACTGCTGGTCTCCTTCCAGCTAGCTGTGTAAGAAGCCTAGAGTAGAACATAAGAGGAAGAAGATAAGTTAAATGAATACAAAGGAGCCAATACTTATTGGACTTGAAAACAAAACTGCTTAACATTTTTAGCCTCTCCAAGATTCTCAAATTTAAAAAGGACTTCCAAACAAAAATCTCTCTATATAGAGAGACAATAAGATTTTGGTTATGATCACAGAAATACATAAGGCAGTGTCTTAGACAACTATTCAGTCCAACAGAAGTTCCTCTAAAGATCTTAAAGGCATTACCTCACAGACCTCCTTCTTTAAAGGAGGTGAGGGTGTCCTTGAACCTAGTCAGAAAGCAATGAACTTTCTTTTTCTCATATTTATAATCTCTCACCCAAAGCATCTTTAGAATACAATCATTCCATGATACAGTTTTAGTCACTTATTTTGTTATTTATGCATTTAATTTCCTTCTGTTTTAATTATAGAAACACGTAGAATTTGTAATAAGGATCCACCAAGGAAAATGTGAATTAGTATGATCTAAAATAGATGAATGCTAAAGGACTTTACTCTAAAAAGATCCGATTTTCTAGTAACTGATATGTTAGAACAATTCCAGTTAGGATTTGACCAGAACTTACATTTATCATATGATATTTTTACTGAATGAATTAAATAGGTTAAGTTCTTCAAATCTGTTCTTTTTCAAAATCATTTTGGCCACTGTAAATTTGCTGCATTTGTAAATATATTTTAGAATATTGGGTTGTCAATATCTATCAAAAAGTCTGCTGGAATTTTGAGTGGGATTGTATTGATTTCTAGATCAATTTGGGGAATACTGACATCTTAACATAAATTCTTTCAATTCATGAACATGATATATCACTTCATTTGTCTAGTTTTTAAAAAATATCTCAGCAGTGTTTTTAGTTTTCAGTGAACAGGTCTTGACATATATTCTAGATTTATCTCTATATGCTTTATGCTTTTAGATACTATTTTAAATGGTATTTTTGAAAGGTTTAATTCTCAACTGTTTGTTGGTAGGTATAGAAATACAACATACCTTTGTATGACCATCTATCCAGCAACTTGTAAACTCAATTATTTCTGGTAGTTTTTTTAAAGATTCTTTTTCCTATGTACATGTGGGAGACCTGGGTTTGATCCCTGAGTTGGGAAGAACCCCTGGAGGAGGGTATGGCAACTCACTCCAGTATTCTTGCCTGGAAAATCCCCAAGGACAGAGGAACCTGGCAGGATACAGTCCATGGGGGTCACAAAGAATCAGACACTACTGAGTGACTAAGCACACACACACATTCTGATGTAAAAATTACTTCATTCTCAAATAAAAAAAAAATTTACTCTTTCCTTTTCCAATATGTATTCCTGATAATTTATAAGGACAGTAAATTTACAATGATATGACAGGAAAAAATGGCATACTTTGTATATTCCAATATTCAAGAAAGCCTTCTGGCTTGACTAAACATATGAATAAGATGTGGCAGGATCACTGGCTTTCAAATATTTCTATTTTACTGTAGCCCAAAGTAATATAAATTTGACATTGCCACATAGTATTCACGTGCACACACAGAAACAATTTTTTTTTTCACACATTTACCTTAAAAATGTGTGGCATGTTGATGGTTCTGTTATATTAAACAAATAATATTTATTATATTGTATTTTTTTTAATTTAATTTAATTTTTTTAATTTTATGTTTACTTTATTTTACTTTACAATACTGTATTGGTTTTGCCATACATTGACATGAATCCACCACGGGTGTATACAAGCTCCCAATCCTGAATCCCCCTCCCACCTCCCACCTCATATCATCTCTCTGGATCATCCCCATACACCAGCCCCAAGCATCCTGTATCCTGTATCGAACATAGACTGGCACTTCGTTTCTTACATGATAGTATACATGTTTCAAAGCCATTCTCCCAAATCATCCCACCCTCTCCCTCTCCCTCAGAGTCCAAAAGTCTGTTCTATACATCTGTGTCTCTTTTGCTGTCTTGCATAAAGGGTCATCATTACCATCTTTCTAAATTCTGTATATATGTGTCAGTATACTGTATTGGTGTTTTTCTTTCTGGCTCACTTCACTCTGTATAATTGGCTCCAGTTTCATCCATCGCATTAGAACTGATTCAAATGTATTCTTTTTAATGGCTGAGTAATACTCCATTGTGTCTATGTACCACAGCTTTCTTATCCATTCATCTGCTGATGGACATCTAGGTTGTTTCCATGTCCTGACTATTATAAACAGTGCTGCGATGAACATTGGGGTACACGTGTCTCTTTCAATTCTGGTTTCCTTGGTGTGTATGCCCAGCAGTGGGATTGCTAGGTCATAAGGCAGCTCTATTTGCAATTTTTTAAGAAATCTCCACACTGTTTTCCATAGTGGCTGTACTAGTTTGCATTCCCACCAACAGTGTAAGAGGGTTCCCTTTTCTCCACATCCTCTCCAGCATTTATTGCTTGTAAACTTTTGGATCGCAGCCATTCTGACTGGTGTGAAATCATACCTCATTGTGGTCTTGATTTGCATTTCTCTGATAATGAGTGATGTTGAGCATCTTTTCATGTGTTTGTTAGCCATCCGTATGTCTTCTTTGGAAAAATGCCTATTTAGTTCTTTGGCCCATTTTTTGATTGGGTCGTTTATTTTTCTGGAGTTGAGCTGCATAAGTTGCTTGTATATTTTTGAGATTAGTTGTTTGTCAGTTGCTTCATTTGCTATTGTTTTCTCCCATTCAGAAGGCTGTCTTTTCACCTTACTTATAGTTTCCTTTGTTGTGCAGAAGCTTTTAATTTTAATTAGATCCCATTTGTTTATTTTTGCTTTTATTTCTAGTATTCTGGGAGGTAGATCATAGAGGATCCTGCTGTAATTTATGTCGGAGAGTGTTTTGCCTATGTTCTCCTCTAGGAGTTTTATAGTTTCTGGCCTTACATTTAGATCTTTAATCCATTTTGAGTTTATTTTTGTGTGTGGTGTTAGAAAGTGATCTAGTTTCATTCTTTTACAAGTGGTTGACCAGTTTTCCCAGCACCACTTGTTAAAGAGATTGTCTTTAATCCATTGTATATTCTTGCCTCCTTTGTCGAAGATAAGGTGTCCATATGTGTGTGGATTTATCTCTGGGCTTTCTATTTTGTTCCATTGATCTATATTTCTGTCTTTGTGCCAGTACCATACTGTCTTAATGACTGTGGCTTTGTAGTAGAACCTGAAGTCAGGCAAGTTGATTCCTCCAGTTCCATTCTTCTTTCTCAAGATTGCTTTGGCTATTCAAGGTTTTTTGTATTTCCATACAAATTGTGAAGTTATTTGTTCTAGTTCTGTGAAAAATACCGCTGGTAGCTTGATAGGGATTGCATTGAATCTGTAGATTGCTTTGGGTAATGTACTCATTTTGACTATATTGATTCTTCCAATCCATGAACATGGTATATTTTTCCATCTATTAGTGTCTTCTTTGATTTCTTTCATCCGTGTTTTATAGTTTTCAATATATAGGTCTTTAGTTTCTTTAGGTAGGTATATTCCTAAGTATTTTATTCTTTTCGTTGCAATGATGAATGGAATTGTTTCCTTAATTTCTTTTTCTACTTTCTCATTATTAACGAAAAGAATAAAATACTTAGGAATATATTGTATTTTAAAATACTGAGCAAAACTCATTGAAACATCTGCTAATGGTCCACAAGTTACTGTTTGCAAAGTACTGTATTATAAATTCCTTCTAGAACTATCCCCACAGAGAAGGTTAGTCTTTGAAGTGAACATAAAAACTTCAGAAATTGTTCATTCATTTACAACCACCAACAAAGATTTACTGAGCACTCACTGTATTATCTTTCTAGGGTTGCTGTAACAAAGCATCACCAACTAGAAGACAACACAAGAGAAATACATTCTCTCACAGTTCTGAAGGCCAGAAGTCTAAAAGCAGGAAGTGTTTAGGGCCATGCTCCTTCCATAGACTCGGGAAGAATCATTCCTTACAGCTACTGGCTTCTGGTCCTGAAATTCCTTAGCTTGTAGACACATCACTTCAGTCTCTGCTGCTGTCTTCATCTCACCTTCTCCTCCATGTGTGTGCCCTTTCCTCTTCTTAAAGGATATTTGTTTTCAAATGAGGGCCCACCCTAAATACAGGACGATTTCATCTTGAGTTCCTCTACTAATTATATTTTCAAAGACCCTATTTCCCAATTAGGTGACATTTTGAAGGCCCCAACACATAGAAACTTGTGTCCAAACACATACACTTCTACTTGTTTTAAATCCTAAACTGAATAATAGATGAAAAGCTTTGCCCTTATTTTTTTTTTTTTTTTGCATCATGTAAAAGTATTTATTGAGTTAGAGGTTTCAACTAATTAATGGCCACACCTCAAATGTTTTTAATAAAATAGAAAGTTATAACAAATAGGCTATGTCATACATAGTAGGGATAAAGGTTTTCAGCAAACTTTTTTTTCTGGCTTCATATGTATGTGTGTGGCTGGAAGTAAAATCCTTTTCTTATAGTGGGTAGTTCTTTACACAGCTTGATGATGATTACTCTAGAGCAGAACTTCATAATTATTTCAAAAGTGGCCCAAGCTTTTTTCTCACAGTACATGTGTGAATCCCACTTAAATTTATAGAAGGTTTTTATTTTTTATTTTGACCTCCTTTACCCATTCATGGAGTAGGAAATGACAACCTTGTCCAGTATTCTTGCCTAGAAAATTCCATATACAGAGGCACCTGGCAGGCTACAGTGCAAGGGGTTACAAAGAGTTGAATATATCAGAGCATGCAAACACACACACACACTCACACCCCACACATCTTTTCCACATCCATATAACTTTGCCTCTGGTAATCACCAATCTGTTCTTTGTATCTGTGAGCCTGGGTTACTGTTTCATTTGTTTATTTGAAAGACTCCATAAAAAAAGAGATCATACAGTATTTGTCTTTCTTTGTGTGACTTATTTCACTTAGGATAATGCCCTCAGGATCCATAATATATGTATATGCATATATGTACACAAGCACATATAACAGAATTTCTTTATCCATTCATTAATAGCTGGACCCAGATTGTTTCCATATCTTGGCTATTATAAACAATGCTACAGTGAACACGGTGGTGCGTATCTTTTGATATATTGATATATTAGTTAGTTTTTGCTTACTTTTTGATATATTAGTTAGTTTTTTGCTTACATTGGATAAATATCCAGAAGTAAAATTATTGGATTATATGTTTGTTCTATTTTTGATCATTTGAAGGTGAAGGTGAAGGTGAAGTCGCTCAGTCGTGTCCAACTCTTTGTGACCTGTGGACTGTAGCCCACCAAGCTCCTCTGTCCATGGGATTCTCCAGGCAAGAATACTGGAGTGGGTTGCCATTTCCTTCTCCAGGGGATCTTCCTGACTCAGGGATCGAACCCAGGTCTCCCACATTGCAGACAGACACTTTAACCTCTGCACCACCAAGGATTTGAGGAACCTCCATACTTTTCCCACAGTGGCTGCACTAATATACTTTCCCAACAAGAATAATCAAAGGTTTCCTTTTCTCCACATCCATGTCATCACTTGTTACTTCTTGTCTTTTTCAGAATTGTCAGTCTGGACAGGAATCATATATGTGTGGACTTAAAGTTAAGGGATGGAAAAAGATATTTCATAGAAATGAAGGCAAAAGAAAACTTGTATAGCTATACTCAGATAAGACAAGATAGACTTTAAAACAAAGATTGTAAAAAATGACAAAATGGAGTTATTATTCATAAAGATAAGTGGTCAATCCAAAAGAGAATATGCCACTTGTAAACATTTTTGCACCCCCCATCAGTTCAGTTCAGTTCAGTTCAGTTCAGTCAGTCGTGTCCGACTCTTTGCGACCCCATGAATCACAGCATGCCAGGCCTCCCTGTCCATCACCAACTCCCTGAGTTCACTCAGACTCACATCCATCGAGTCAGTGATGCCATCCAGCCATCTCATCCTCTGAAGTCCCCTTCTCCTCCTGCCCCCAATCCCTCCCAGCATCAAAATCTTTTCCAATGAGTCAACTCTTCGCATGAGGTGGCCAAAGTACTGGAGTTTCATAGGAACACCTAAATACATAAGGCAAATATTAATAGATCCAAAGGGAGAAATAAATGGCAACAGATTAATAGTAGGGGGATTTAATACTCTATTTACTTAAATAGATAGATCATCCACACACAAAGTCAATGAATAAACAGCCTTAAGTGACACATTAGCCCAAATTAACTTAACTAATATATAGAAAGCATTCCATCATAAAACAAAAGAATATACATTCCTCTCAAATGCACATATAACACTTTCCAGGATATGTCATATATTAGGTCACAGAACAAGTCTTACTAAATTTAAGAGGAATGAAATCATATTAAGTATCATTTCCAACCACAATGGAAGAAAAACTAGAAATTTATTACCTGAATAAAACTGGAAAATTCACAGATGTGTGGAGATTAAACAAAATGATACTGAACAACCAAAAAGTCAAAGAAGAAATCAGAAGAAAAATTGAAAAATACCTTGAGACAAACAAAAGTGAAAATATAACATGCCAAAATCTGTGAGATGGAGCATAAGCAAGCTTCCCTTGTAGCTCCGTCAGTAAAGAATCTGCTTGAAGTGCAGAAGACCTGGGTTCGATCCCTGGGTTGGGAAGATCCCTTGGAGAAGGTAATGGCAACCCACTCCAATATCCTTGCCTGGAAAATCTCATGGACAGAGGAGCCTGGTGGGCTGTAGTCCATGGGGTCGCAAAGAGTTGGGCAGGACTGAGCAACTAACACTTACTTATTTACTTAAGAGGAAAGTTTGTAGCAGTAAATGCCTACTTTAAGAAACAAGAAAAGTCTCAAATAAATAACCTAATTTTACATATCAAGGAACTAGAAAAAGAAGAAGAAACCCCAAAATTCAAAGAAATAACAAAGATTATAGCAGAAATAAATGAAAGAAACAAAAAAGACAAAGGAAATGATCAATGAAATTAAGAGGTGGTTCTTTGAAAAGATAATTAATATTGAACCACCTTTCACTAGACCCATAAAAAGACAGCAAGAAGAGAAAACACAAATAAAATCAAAAATGAGAGAGGAGATGTTACCACTGATATCACAGAAATATACAAAGAACCATAAGGGACTGCTATGAACAATTATACATTTGCCCTTAATTCTAATAAGCATCCAAGAAAACTAAGCAAAGGAATCTTTTACTTAGATACTATTTCAAGGTTATCCAACCAGGAAAAATAAAATGTACTATAACCCATAAGAGGAAATTAGAGTAAACAGTGAAGATAGGCAAATTACTAGTAGCTGACCTGAGAGACTAAGTCAACAAGTTGTGGGACGAACCAGACATGGATGTAATGGAGCAGTGTTGTTTTAACTAAAGGTAAATGTGGGATAAAATGGACACAGGCTGTCTGCAGTTGTCATGGGTTGCAAAATGTTCTTATAGAGCATGCAAAACAAATTCTTTTGAGTTTTCAAAGGCAAATACGTTATCTTTGCAATTCAGGAGTTATTAATATTTAATACTGCAGGAACCAGAGATCAAATTGCCAACATCCACTGGATCATGGAAAAAGCAAGAGAGTTCCAGAAAAACATCTATTTCTGCTTTATTGACTATGCCAAAGCCTTTGACTGTGTGGATCACAATAAGCTGTGGAAAATTCGAGATGAGAATACCAGACCACCTGATCTGCCTCTTGAGAAACCTATATGCAGGTCAGGAAGCAACTGTTAGAACTGGACATGGAACAGACTGGTTCCAAATAGGAAAAGGAGTACGTCAAGGCTGTATGTTGTCATCCTGCTTATTTAACTTATAATCAGAGTACATCATGAGAAACGCTGGACTGGAAGAAGCACAAGCTGGAATCAAGATTGCTGGGAGAAATATCAATAACCTCAGAGATGCAGATGACACCACCCTTATGGCAGAAAGTGAAGAGGAACTCAAAAGCCTCTTGATGAAAGTGAAAGTGGAGAGTGAAAAAGTTGGCTTAAAGCTCAACATTCAGAAAACGAAGATCATGGCATCTGGTCCCATCACTTCATGGCAAATAGATGAGGAAACAGTGGAAACAGTGTCAGACTTCATTTTTCTGGGCTCCAAAATCACCGCAGATGGTGACTGCAGCCATGAAATTAAAAGACGCTTACTCCTTGGAAGAAAAGTTATGACCAACCTAGATAGCATATTGAAAAGCAGAGATATTACTTTGCGAACAAATGTCCGTCTAGTCAAGGCTATGGTTTTTCCAGTAGTCATGTATGGATGTGAGAGTTGGACTATGAAGAAGGCTGAGTGCTGAAGAATTGATGCTTTTGAACTGTGGTGTTGGAGAAGACTCTTGAGAGTCCCTTGGACTGCAAGGAGATCCAACCAGTCCATTCTAAAGATCATTCCTGGGTGTTTTTGGAAGGAATGATGCTAAAGCTGAAACTCCAGTACTTTTTCCACATGATGTGAAGAGTTGACTCATTGGAAAAGACTCTGATGCTGAGAGGGATTGGGGGCAGGAGGAGAAGGGGATGACAGAGGATGAGATGGCTGGATGGCATCACGGACTCGATGGACATGAGTCTGAGTGAACTGCGGGAGTTGGTGATGGACAGGGAGGCCTGGTGTGCTGTGATTCATGGGGTCGGAAAGAGTCGGACACGACTAAGCAACTGAACTGACATGAACTGAATGCTGCCGTTCTTAAAATTCTGTGAAACTTTCTAAAATAAAGAAAATCATCCTATTTTCAAATTTCTGATTCAGAATATTTAGAGGATGAGAACCCACTATATATACTTTTGATAAAGTTTCACAGATGGCCCAGAGAACTACAAGTTTAGAAGTAAAAGTTTAACTTTAAAAATGTTGTTCATGTCAATTTTATCTTTACTAGAGTATTTGCCTTGGGATTTTGTGTCAATGTCACAAATTGAAAGTTAGGAGACAGATTATATAGACTTAGGAATGCAGTTCAAGTAAGATTGGTTATTGTGACTAGGATACAACCCACTGCCCCTGCTTCAGGAGCTCTAAGTGTAAACTTTGCCAGGAAAAGAGGTATAATGCTCATCTTTGATTTCTCTCCATTTTGAGGTTATAGTCTTAGCTTTCATTCATAGATTTTTCTACAGGAAGAATATTTTCTTCATGCAAATGTTTCCCTTTTCCCCATTCTTAGAAATTTTCTGCAATTAGTAACCAAAACTTTGCTTTGATTTTACTGTGATTTATTTTACATTTCTGGAGTGTGATTGGTATGACCTCTGCATGTGATAAATATTTTAAGGAAGGTTATGAGTCTCATTCTCAGAGAGGAAGTATAACTTCACATAATCTCCACATTTTCTTACCTGATGTTGAGGTCTTCAATTGGTTTCCTAGTTTTTAAACTGATTATATTAATATGTATAAAATATTTCAGGTACTAATGATATTATCTTTGAGAACTGCATTTAGATTACATAAATAAGTACTCTAAGAATGGTATTTTGTAAAGGCATTTTGTGAAAATATCACTCTTGTTTTCACTTACGGTGCTCTCTTGCTCATGACCATCTTAGATCCTTAAGGAAGCATTTACCAAAACTTCTCATTGGAAAGACTTGCCATGGAGAAATAGTAACATAGATGCCAACTCCTCCAAAGCCAATGCTTGTTGATGCTTGCTCCCTGGCTGGCAAAAGAACCTTTTGCACAAATGCTAAGAGATTTCTTGGCTCCACTATGTACTATAATTCACCCTGTTATGGAGGAAAACAGCTGTTTTGTGATCATGGTCTGGACATTTTCCATATTGGCATACTGAGTTAAAATCCCAACTTGCCTCTCAGCACTGCAGTTCAGTCTCTAGGCTATTGGATAATGAATGAAGGAGAGAATCCTTGAACTTTCTCTTTTAATTCATTGCCTTTGATTGTCCTCTCTAACTTATAGTATGTTTTATTATTTATCAGTAGCTAAACTTGTAGCAGTACATAAAAGTAAAATATCCCTTGAAATTTTACATTTCCAAATCAAGATACTCAAAAGTATTCGTTGCTCAGTCATGGCCGACTCTTTGTGACCCCATGGACTGTAGCCCACCATGCTTCACTATCCATGGAATTCTCCAGGCAAGAATACTGGAGTGAGTAGCCATTCCCTTTTCCAGGGGATCTTTCCAACCCAGGAATTGAACCCAGGTCTCCTTCATTGAAGGCAGAGTCTTTATCATCTGAGGCACCAGGGAAGCCCCACAAACATTTTAAGTAAATATCCTTGACTGCAGTTCATGACAACTTAAAACTTATTGGTACATGATGACATCTTAATCCAAAACCATCTATAAAGCTCAGACACTGGTGTCAGTACTTAGTTTGCATGCAATCTGAAGTCTACAAACGACTCTCAACACAAGTTATCACATATTTGTAATGTACCCAAACACAGACTGCTTCAGAAGAAATATCACTGAGAATTCCCTTACCTTCACAAATGAAAAACCTCATAAAATAAAACTGCATTTTAAAGTTTTACCTTAAGGGGTTTTAACATCAAGAACACAAGACCCTTGAGAATCTTGTATAATTATTCTCCAGAATAACACAATCACATATCCTGAAACAATTCACATGAAGTAATCCGTGTGAAATTCAGATAATAACCTCATATTCTCTTAATAATGGTAGGTACATTAAAAAGGAAAAGAACATAATGAGACACAATGGTAAGAACAAAGAAACCACTTTCTTCTGTAGATATGCATCAATTTCCAGATGCCTTCGGATAACAGTTACTATACTGTTGTGAGATTTCACTAATATAACCATTATACAATGGAACAATCCACTAATAACTCACTAAAGATCATTAAACGTCATTTAAGGCAGTTAGTGGTTTATCAATGAGACAAAAATGTTAATTCCATCTCCAAATGGACTCACAGGGCATGAAGATTCTCAAATCTCTCATCCTGGTTAGGAAGACATGTATATGCATATGCATTTCCATCACTGAGCATAAGTAACGGTCATTCCATTTAAAGGGCAAAATTTACATTCTGCCCTAGTTTCTCTAGTACTCAATGTCTAGGTTTGTTTATAGGAAGATAATGTTACCAAGCCATTATCAATAAATCATGATGTACTAAAGAATACCTACAAATTTTAAGAGCGTTAAATACTTCCCTGTACTTTCAGATATGAGCAAACAAACAGGACACATATTTCTTGAAAATTGTGAATCATCATTTTTCCCCAGGAAATCCAAATACAGGTCATAATATTGAACGTTAGTAAGAGAAAGGGGTAAAAGGACCTTTATCATCTGATGAAGTTTTCAGGGGAAAACAGTTATACAGAAAAGATTGGAGCAGACTACAATTAACTTGGAACCAGAGAAGGGGTTCCATGGGAGCTATGCAGTTACAGAAACACAAATATTTCCTTGTCTATGTGCACAATAGCCAATTTCAGACACATATTCTAAATGCCATTTCCAGTACCTGAAAAAGAATATGATCAATGAAGAAATGGGTATATATCTGGAATAAAGTGAAGTGAAGTGAAGTCATTCAGTCATGTCTGACTCTTTGCGACCCCATAGACTGTAGCGTACCAGGCTCCTCTGTCCATGGGATTTTCCAGGCAACAGTACTGGAGTGGATTGCCATTTCCTTCTGCAGGGGATCTTCCCAACCCAGGGCTCGAACCCAGGTCTCCCGCATTGTAGACAGACTCTTTACTGTCTGAGCCACCAGGGATAAACGTGCCACTAATTCTTGAAGAAGGCATAGAATGAGACACAGTTCACTAGTTATCAATGTTTAAAAAATTTAAAAAAAAAATTTACTTTGCTGGCATTTATTTTGTGATGAAAGAATTTTCCTTAACAGTCTGCTGCATGAAAATGAAATAGATATTAAAAGACAATTATTTCATGAAAATTATTTATAAAATACTTCATATTCATTGACAAAACACTTTACAACAAAATAAATATTTTATGTAATTGCTTTGTCAGTAGGAATAGTTCCATTAATTGCATTATATAAAGTGAAAATTCTTTTTCGGTTTTGTTGGTTTAATATGTTTTGTTCTCTAAAATTCTCTGTCCTTCTTAGAAAGGTCTTTGTATCCTGTTCCTGAAAAGACATCACTTTAAAAGAAGATCTGAAAATGCATGCATGCCTAACATAAAATATCTACTGCTAAGGTTAAAAAAAAAAAATGTACTTGTAGCTCTTCAGCTCCCAACATGAGCCAATGTTTGAGAAAAGAAATGTGTTTGCTTTATACAATACTATTCACAACCAAATTATCCCAAAGTGCTTTACAAAGTAATTAGTTGGAGGCTAGTATGAGAGTATGTAGGCAAACACAGGAGCCATTAAGACACTCAGCAATAGCTCACACACTGCTTTGGACATTAGAACCTGTTTTATTGAGAGTGGAGATGTTAGTTCAATTACAGAGTAATTTAATAGAATAATTGGAATTCCTCTGGGTCTGGTAAGTTTTACAGATCATCAAAAAATGATAGGCTAACTTCATACTTTTTTCATTTCTAAAAATATCCAAGTGTGAATTAAAAACATATATTTTCCCTCAGGTAATTTAAAGAAATCATTGCTATGAGGATGAATTATAAAAGAAAAACACACAATTCTTTCCAAAAGATACTTTATAAATTTGGTAAAGAGGTATTATTTCACAAATTCTTTTCTTTATTTTCTCCATTTGACAAACATTTTCCTTGCTTTCCCTCAAGCTTTGTTTATGCAAGGGTTCAACCAAAAATCCTTTCTCTTTTTTCAATGTATTTATTCCCCACTCTTCAAGTCACTGTCTTTTCTTCTTCCATGAAAAATTCCCCAAATGAAATACCCACCTTTCTGATTTCATATTATATATTTCCTGTATTTCACACTTGGCCTTGGTTCAAGTTAATTTTTATTTTTATTTATATTTCAAGAATAAGACCCATGAGGACAGCAAAGATGTCTATAATTTCACTTATTCCCAGTACCTTGAGTAAGGATTAGTTATATGATCAGATATATGGCTTCCAAAGTTCATGTTGATAGCAGTCTGAGGATGTATTGGCAGGAGCTTCTCTAAGAAATCCTTGCACCATGATGGAACTGTTAACAATCAGTCAAGCTCCTGGCTTCTACTTTTTTTTTTTTACCACTCTTGGTTTCTTCCTCATTCATCCATGTTCCAAATTCCTTTGATCAAGGGGTCCTCTTTAGACCCATTTCACCCAAAAACAACCACTTACAGGAGGATATGGTGACATAACTGCTGATCTCTTCACCATTTCAAGTGTCAAAGATAACTGACCAGGACTAGCTCAGCAACGGTCAGAGCATTCCTTACCTTCTGCTGGTAATCACGTTAGAGTATGGCATGATCCTCACGTTACTACCCCCAGCTGGCCCTTCTTTCTCAGCAGGAGGAAGGCAAACTAACAGAAAAAGTGAAAATGAAAGTCGCTCAGTCATGTCAGACTCTTTGCGACCCCACGGACTATACAGTCCATGGAATTCTCCAGGCAAGAATACTGCAGTGGGTGGCCTTTCCCTTCTCCAGGTGATCTTCCCAACCCAGGGATCAAACTGGTCCTTCTTTCTAAGCAGGAGGAAGGTAAAGCAACAGAAGGTAGAATGAATTATAGAATAAAAGGGGGGAAGGAATTTTTACCGAAAATACAAAAAAATTCTAAGTCCTTCACTCTTCACTCTAAAACCAGTCTCTGTTCCTTGAAGTTGAATGTCCACAGAGTTGAATGTGCTCAGAGGCCCTGGTTTGAGTTTTCACTCAATAAAAGTAATAAACTCAATGTTTTCTGTTAAGCAGAACTATGCTTTGTCAGTTTGGAATTTTTTTCACCTTTTTTTGTCTTCCACAGGTGATCACTTTGGAAGTTCCTTTGGCCATCAGATATTTCTTAGTAACAGGTGCAACCTATTATCACCAAAACTAGATAAGTGCCACTGAACAATCTGTAAGGTAGAGGCTAGTTTCATTTCTGTGCTTACTGCCTATACCTCTGAAATCCATGTGACTCACTAAGAAACCCTGTCCCAGGCCAGAATACAACCTGTGCTATGCTGTGCTTAGTTGCTCAGTCATGTCTGACTCTTTGCAATCCCATGGACTGCAGCCTGCCAGGCTCCTCTGTCCATGGGGATTCTCCAGGCAAGAGTATTGGAGTGGGTTGCCATGCCCTCCTCCAGGGGATCTTCCCCAAACAGGGATCAAACCCAGGTCTCCTGCATTGCAGGCAGAATCTTTACCACCTGAACCACTAGGAAAGCCCAAGAATATAACCTATCACATTGCAAAGAGGAAACCAGTTGCCTAGGATGAACAGTTACACCCCAGCCACCCAGGGAATATGGAAGCTACATAATACTATAAGTGTCTCTTCTTTACCAGTGGCAAAAAACCAACCCAAACAAGTTAATTTAAAAATGACTTTACTAGTTCATGTATAGAATAGATCTGGTTCCAACTTGCCAAGATCCAGGAGCTCACATAATGTTACCAGGACTTGATCTCTCTCACTTAGCTCTGAATTTTTTATGTTGGCTACATTCGATAGGAATTCCCTTTGTGGTCCCAGAATGGATGCAATGACTTCAGTTTTATATCCTCTAATTCAAACTCTATAGTTCCAGTGGATATATAATTACAACTCACTAGTTCTGACTGGGTCAGTCACACCTCCTTTAAACAATTACTCTGGCCAAGAGAAAGCAATGCTTAATTCCAGAAGTGGGAAAGGAGTCAACAACCGTCAAATCAGCAAGAGTGAAAGTAGCAGAAGGGTTTTTCACTGAGGGAAATACGGGTGCTCCTTGGAAGGAAAAGGGGAAATGTATAATAAATGGCCAAAAACTGTAAATGACTTCTACACTATAAACAGGAAAACTTTGTTTCACTAAGTGCTTATTACAGTACCAATAACATTCTTTGTGACATAATTTCCACCCATTTCCCTTTAGGTGGATTTTGGATGAAAATGTGCATAAGGTTTATCTTTATATGCAGATATTTATAAAATAAGCATATATACTTAAATGAAGTTGCTCAGTTGTGTCTAACTCTTTGGGACGCCATGGACTCATAGCCTTCCAGGTTCCTCTGTCCATGAGATTTTCCAGGCAAGAGTATTAGAGTAGGTTGCTGTTTCCCACTCCAGGGGATCTTCCCAACCCAGGGGTTGAACCCAGGTCTCCCACATTGTAGGCAGACATTTTACCATCTGAGCCATCAGGGATACTTAGGACACATTATGAATCACTAACGGTACTTTGTCAGCTAATCTAAGTTCTTGAAGTTTTGTGTGACCAACCCCCTCTACAATAGGCAAAATAGTGTCTCTCATTTGGGTTAGTGTTTCATAATAGTTGATAATTCATATCAAGATTCTTCTCCCAACTTTACAATTCATTTATTTATGGAAATTTTTTATTGAGCATTTATTTTGTGTCTGACAATATGTTAGCTGATAGAGATATAATGAACTGCAGAGACAGAAACTACCCTCATGTAATTTAAGAAGGGTGGGATACGACCAGATGTGCATTTTGAAAAGATTACTCTCATTGAACATATGCAGGGAGACTAGTTAGGAGGCTATTTACTGTATTTATATTAGTGCAAGTGGGAGATAAACCTTAGTTTAACTTGAGCAGAAACACATGAAATGGAGTAAAGACATAAGAATAGATAAAAAATTGAATATGAATTATGGACAACTTGCCAAAGGCTAAGAATGGAAGCTGAGGTACCATGGGATTTTAATGTTACTTCCTATGTATTTGACATACAAAACTGAATAGCTCCCATTCTCTCTAATAAGGAACACTGAAAGAGGATCAGGTTTGATAGATGCTGAATATTTTTACCTTTCCTATGACACTGTGTCTTGCATTTTACTTAGTTCTGGGCCTATATTATCCCTAAACATAATACCATTGCTCTATTCAGTGAGAGATCAAATTTCATCTTTACCCTGGAGCAATCATGATATCTGGCCCGAGTAGTACTTATTTATTGTTTTCAATTCACTTTTATAGAGTGGCTGATAAATGCATAAGCCAATATATAGCCATATATCACAGTGCCTATAAATATAGTATCACATTATATTTCTTTTGATTCACCATTTTCTTCTCTAGGAATCCTCTTTAACTCCTTTGGAACTTAAACAAAATCATAACTATCTTTAAAAATATAATCAGATTTATAATTGTCTGCAATAATTTATATCACTTTTAGAGAAAGTTTTTACTTATTTTTTCCTAACTTTATTGAGATATAATTGACATATACACTGTAAAAATTTAAGATGTATAGCATAATGATGTGACTTATATATACCGTGGAATGACTACCATAATAAGTTTAGCTAGCATGCACTATCTCATATGGGAAGTTTTGAATCAAACAAGAGAGGGCAAGGAAATTGTATTGGTAAATATGACATCCAGATAAGCAACCATGTGTGTCTTTTCTCTTGTTTAAAGTTAGGGAAGGCTAGGTCAGAAAGGCTAGTTTCAAAACTTAATATCTTTTCTCTCCTTCTCCCCTACCCTAGCATGGAGACCTACATTAAGCAGAAAATAATGAACAGTAAAACTAAAAAACAAAAACCCCTCAAAACCCCAGGCAATGGAAAAATAAATAAGGATCTAGTCTCCAATTTATAAGGCACTTAGATTTCATCTGAAAAATGGTCATTTGGGAACATTTGTTCTCTTTGCCTCTGAACCCCCAAAAGTACTTATTTTCTACACATTCATCTGACTTTATAAGTGCCTTTTAAGTGATCAGCTATTATAGCATTAAACTAAATTGTCTCTTCTTTTGCTATTTAGCTTTTCAAACAGCTGTCATGTTTGAGTCATATCTAAGCCTTCATGTTCCAGGACTACCTTGATCATCTTTGTCTGATCCTATCCCTTAACTTGTCCTAAGCATAGTCAGTAGTAATATGATTGTTAACTTACCCATTAACTGTCATATTAATTTATTAAGTAGTTCCTATTTCTTCAGTGGTAAATGGTAGCCTTTAGAATATGGATAAAGAACATATTTCCCACCATTTCTACTTTAATGTTCTTCCCGAGTTAGAATTATTTCCAATCAAAAGTGATTTCAACTCAATCATAAGTCTCCCATATATCTTCAGAGGGAATGGTTCCTAAAGCATACCCGCAGGGTTATTTTTTAATCTTCTGATCTTGTAATCACTAGAGCTCAAATAGTTCCCAAGTTACTCTATAACCTTTAGACAAGCATTGATTTATTTTCTGAGTTTCATCTTGCCAGACCTCTCATTTTAAAGATTGCTTCAGAAATGAGATCTGTGTTACCTTAACACTGGTTCTTTTCTGGATACATGTCCTGCTGTTAACTGAATGCATGACAGAAACACTGGAGACATATACAGGGTAATTTCTATGCTAACCATTAAATGGACCCTGTTAAGTTTTTCCTCTCAATATTACCTTGGGTAAAATTGCACTCTGTGTGTGCGTGCTAAGTTGCTTCAGTCATGTCTGACTCTTGTGGCCTCATGGACTGTAGCCTGCCAGACTCTTCTCTTCATGGGATTCTCCAAGCAAGAATACTGGAGTGGGCTGTGATGCCCTCCTCCAGGAGATCTTCCTGACCCAGGGATCTAACTCACATCTCTTGTGTCTCCTGCATTGGCAGGTGGGTTTTTTTTTTTTAACCACTAGTGCCACCTGGGAAACCCCAAATTGCCACATTTTCTAATGGAAATCCAAAATGGTCCAATGTCTCTCAGTCCTTTCTCTGCATTACATTAAGAGAAGAGTTATACAAGTTTGCATGAAAAAAAAAAAAAATTTGCATGGTGTACCTTTTTCCAGAGATTCTGAATTTAATTGGCCTCCAGTCGTTCCTGAATTAGTGATAACAAAACCCAGCCAGGCTTGAGAAGCATGCTGCATTAGTCAATAAAATAAATAAAATTATTTATTAGTCAATAAATAAATAGAAATAAATCTAAAGACCTATGTTCAAATCTTTTATAACTCTATCAATAATTACCTTGTGAATCTGAGTGAGTCATTTCATGTTTCCAAGTTTCATCTTTCCAAGTCATATTTTTTTGCCTATAAAATAAAAAGTTGGGTAAGATGATTAATCTTTTATTAGATCAACAAATTAAATCATCTAAATTCCAGACCTACCAAGTTCCATGTTGGATATAACCAATATAAACTAGTCACTGATTCTGGTCCATTGGTTTTTTAAAAAGCGGCTATCATAGCCATCAATTTATTTTCACTTACAATTAAACTCTTACTAAAATGAAATTTTAAATCAACAAAAGTGCTGTCAACTGCTACTCAAAACATTCTTCCTTTTACCTTTCTGCTTATAGGTAATTGCTTAAGTAAAATGTTATGTTACTCTGAAGGACTTGTGCAGATTGAGGTCAGAGTTGATTTGTTATATTTTAATCACTCTATATAGTCTCCTCATATTTAGACAAAATGAAGCGAATCACAGCAAGGTTTACTTTAGTTGCAGAAATAAATAATAAGACAAAGCTACAGCCCAGGAGATTGGAGGTCAGGCATGTGGGCTGACGATATTTAGGGCAAGGTGAGAAACTATACCATCTTGTCTAGTCCTAGTCTGGGAAAATCTGTAAGCATGATTACCCAATATGTATACCTATGGCTGATTCAAGTTGAGGTATGATAGAAAACAGCAAATTCTATAAAGCAATTATCCTTCTATACAATTTTTTAAATTAATTAATTTTTTTTTAAAGTCAGGCCATTGGTGTCTTAATGGTTCATCATATAAGATGATATCCTGCCCAAGACCTGATTACCCAGATCTGGTGGGTCTTCTGCATACACTTTACACATCCTGCCTCTTATATGTATTCCAAAAAGGGGTAGAATCATTCATACTCCCATTACCCCACTTTTAAAGACCTTTTTTTTTTTATCATTTTATCATCTAGCTTTTAATTGTGATAATATTCCCAGCAATCACTCGACTTTCTTTTATGTTTTAACTATCACTAAAGACAAGCAATGTTTTGCCTTTGTCTTTCATTTGCCTTTCTTTGCTTTCTCCCAAACAGAAATGTAGACCTCTGGGTTTATTGCATAAAACATTTCAAATGTCCTACTTTATAAGTTATGAACTGTTTTGTGTATATATACAGATATTTGAACACTACTGATTTTGATTGATTCCCTATTATAAGCCCCAGTGATCTTCCTCTACAGTGTCCTGCTCTGTTATTTAACTCTTTGGATTCAGTTTGTGGCCTGAGTGTTATCTGGAGTAAAAGAAAATTAGTAATTTGGGGCAATTCTATATTGCATTCACTCTGCAGAGCAGACTGAATATATTTTTAGGCACTGCATGTTTATAACCTAATTTTCCCTCATTACTTTACAGAGGTGACCTTGTTCTAATACCTTCGGCACCTGATGTTATAAAAGTGAAATTCTTTTCAAACCTGCTCTGTTAATGTGTTCCTGCTTAGAAACAAATGCAAGATAACATTAACATTCCTGCCACAAAATACCTGCTAATTTGCTTGCAGTGAAGATAGAAAGCTTTTCATTACATATCACAAACTTCATTTATGTAGAATGAGTCACCAGGCTTGCTGAAAAGCCAATGAGCATCTAATCTCTAATGCTGCCTTCAGCTGTAACATCAATCCTCCTAGTTCAACTCATCTTTTATCAGCTATTCAGTCTTTCTTTCCTTTTTTTTTTTTCAGTTTCTAACCCATTACAAAATTGTGTTGTTAATCTATCAAAACAACTTTGATTTATGCTTTTTTAATATTACAACTTCACAGGAAAAAAACACACAGAGGAATGTACTATTTTTTCTTATTAAGGTCAGAATGAAATCTATGCAACAGAAAATGAACAACTTGGTTTCAAACAAATGATGACATTATTAAGTTCATAAAAGTTGCATTCCTGATCTTAAATTCTGCTTGATATGTGTCCCTCCATGTTAAATTTCTCTTGAAAATGATCTGCAGAGACCTGTACAGATTAATATGCCATCTCCAGGCACAAATGAAAATAAAAAGAAAGAGGCTTTCAATGCTTTAGTTATTCTAAATGTATTAACCCAATGGCATTTCAACTATGGTTATTCTATTAAAATCATATCCTTATGACATCTTAGCACTGGCAGAGTCTTCTGTTAGTCTTTCAGAATTTTCCTGAAGATTAACCCTGGAGATCTACTTTGTGTCAATCTTGGATTATTTCCGTAGGAGGGGGAAAAAAATGTGCTTCATATATCATACTTAGCTGTCAACTTTCATTAAACATGTTTAATGGATATTCTTATTAGATATAAAATCCCCCAAGAGTTCTAGGGCTGACTAAGAATGAACTCTTTTGCAGAGGCAAAATTGGTAGCAAGTTAAATTGAGTTTAATGATCTTGAAGGTGAAAAGTCAATAAAAGTCAGGCAACAAATGTTTATGTAGAAAACTAGAGATACTCTATCAATTTGTCTTGGTAACATACAATGCAAAAGTAAGAGGAATTTCTTTTTTCTTTTCTCTTCTTCTTTTTTTCCTTTTAAACACCAAAGACATTTTATCTTTCCCAACAGACTAACACAGAAGCATGTCCTTGCTGTAAGCAGCAAAGCCGGAGGTCATTATGCCTAATTTGTGGTACCCTAGGCCCCAATAGGTCTTCAGACCATCCTGATGAAAAACACAATGTTAAATGGAGCTCCAGAGAGAATTCTTCTTAGGACTAGTCTTATTTGTCTGCTGAAAAAGCACACACCTCTCTGTAGTGTGACTACTCCATGTGATTAAAAATCAAGTGAATATAAGGGTTCAGACCTCAAAAACACACCTACCTATGGAACAATTCTAACAGAAAACTAAGTGGAAACTTGACAAAGGATTCTTATGCAACCAAGGCTATAAGTAAGATGCATATGTCAATCAGTATGGAGGGAATAAAGTGATCACATCAGGACCCGTGTCCCTGGGAGGGGACTCTGAGGAAATGGAAGGACATGTGCCCTGGGGAACAAGCAATACAAGCCACAGGTAGGGCTCCCCAACCCTGGGGTTCTGTGCAGGGGAGACTCACTCTCTTGTCTGGTTGGGGGACCACTGAGACACAACTAGGGAAAAGACTCAACTGTGGGACACAGAGGTGACCTGGTCCCAGGGTGGAGCCTGGGTGCGCAGCAGCGGTCATGGTTGGTGCTTACAGAAGCACCACATCAGAAACAGCCTAGATCTCTGATGGCAGCCACTTCACCACAACTCACCCCAAACACATGGCAGGAGGCCACGCAGCCCCACTCGCCATTCAGAGTGATTCCACAACAGGCTACGGGTAGAGAAGACAGCGTCAGTGATTGGCTGTGAGAGGAAAAGGGAAATTGCACCCAAAACTGACTCTGAGTAGGGCCACACGTGTCTGGACAGGTAGCACATCTCAAATCTGCAGTGGCCTGCCAAGCTAGCAGTCCGTATAAGCTGATTTTTCTGCAGAAGTTTGGCAGGCCAGGGAGTATCGTGATGTATTCAAAGTGCTGAAAGGGGAAACCCTGCAACCTAGTATACTTTACTCAGAGAGATTATTAAGTAGAACAGAAGAGATAAAGAACTTCTCTGAGAAGCAAAAACTAAGAACTCATCAACATTAAACCTACCCTGAAATGCTAACGGGTCTTCTGTAAGTGGAAAAAAAAAGTAAGAATCTACAGAAAAGGGAAAATCTAACTAGTAGTATAAACTATAAAAACACTGAATCACTATGTTGTACACCTGAAACTAATATTATAAATCAACTATATGTCTAGGGAATGGCTATCATAAAAAAGTCCACAAATAACAAATGTTGGCATGATGTGTAAAAAAGTGAACCCTTCCCTAGTAGCCCAGATGGTAAAGAATTTGCCTACAATGCAGGAAACCTGGATTTGATTCCTGGATTGGGAAGATCCCCTGGAGAAGGGATTGGCAACCCACTCTAGTATTTTTGCCTGGAGAATCCCATGGACAAAGGAACCTGGCAAGCTACAGTCTATGGGGTCACAAAGAGTTGGACACGACTGAGTGACTAACACTTCACTTCACTACCTACACTGTTGATGAGAATGTAAATTGTGCAGCCACTATGGAAAGCAGTTTTTAAATTTCTCAAAAAGCTAAAAATAGAACCATTATTTGACCCAGTAATTCCACTCCTGGGTATATATCCATAAAAAACAAAAATACCAATTTTAAAAGATACATACACTCAATGTTCATAGCAGCATCATTTACAATAGTCAAAGATAAGGAACCAACACCTGTGTCTATCAATAGATGAATGGATAAAGGAAATGTAGTGTATGTGTGTGTGTGGGGGTGTGTGTATAATGGCATATTATATATATAATGGAATATTGATCATAAAGCAATGAATATTGCCTTTTGCAGTAACATGGATAGACCTAGAGAATATTATGCCTAGTCAAAAAGCTAGACAGAGAAAGTGAAATGTGATATTACTTAAATGTGGAATCTAAAAAATAATACAAATGATGGTATATAGCAAAACAGAACCAGACTCACAGATATAGAAAACGAATTAGTGAATACCAGTGGGGAAAGGAAATCTGGGAGGGCCACATTATGGGTTATGGGTTTGAGATGCACAAAATGCTATGTATAAAATAGGTAAGAGGCAAGGACGTATTATATAACATAAAAGTTATAGCCATTATCTTGTAATAACTTTTGATGGGATATAAACTATAAAAATATTGAATCACTATGTGGTATACTTTAAACTAACATTATAAATCAACTATGCTTCAATAAAATAAAATTTTTGTTTAAAAATTAAAAAAACATATCAGATAAAGAGTAAATAAAACCACTAGCTGGTACACCAAGTGACATTCAAGTCACCAATACTAAAGGTCTTGGTTTTCTAATCTAGACTTACCCTGGAATATTCACGCCTCAAATTATACCTCTTTTGCCTGGAATTCTTAAAGAGATAGGAATACCAGACCACCTTACCTGCCTCCTGAGAAATCTGTATGCCAGTCAAGAAGCAACAGTTAGAACTGGACATGAAACAATGGATTGGTTCCAAATGGGGAAATGAACATGTCAAGGCTGTATATTGTCTCCCTGTTTATTTAACTTATATGCAGAATACATCATGAGAAATGCTGGGCTGGAAGAAGCACAAGCTGGAATCAAGATTGCCAGGAGAAATATCAAAAACTCAGATATGCAGATGACACCACCCTTATGGCAGAAAGTAAAGAAGAACTAAAGACCCTCTTGAAGAAAGTGAAAGAGGAAAGTGAAAAAGCTGGCTTAAAACTCAACATTCAGAAAACTAAGATCATGGCATCTGGTCCCATCACTCCATGGCAAATAGATGGGGAAACAGTGTCAGACTTTATTTTTGGGGGCTCCAAAATCACTGTAACTTGTGACTGTGGCCATGAAATTAAAAGACCCTTGCTGCTTGGAAGACAAGTTATGACCAACCTAGACAGCATACTAAAAAGCAGAGACATTACTTTGCCAACAAAGGTCCATCCAGTCAAAGCTATCGTTTTTCCAGTAGTCATGTATGGATGTGAGTTGGACTATAAAGAAAGCTGAGCGCTGAAGAATTGATGCTTTTGAACTGTGGTGTTGGAGAAGACTCTTGAGAATCCCTTGGATGGCAAGGAGATCCAACCAGTCCATCCTAAAGGAAATCAGTCCTGAATACTCATTGGAAGGTGTGATGCTAAAGCTGAAACTCCAATAATTTGGCCGCCTGATGCGAAGAACTGATTCACTGGAAAACACTCCGATGCTGGGAAAGATTGAAGGCAGGAAGACAAGGCAATGACAAAGGATGAGATGGTTGGATTGGCATCGCCGCCTCAATGGACATGAGTTTTTGTAAGTTCCAGGAGTTGGTGATGGACAGGGAAGCCTGGTGTGCTACAGTCCTTGTGGTTGCAAAGAGTTGGACACAACTGAGTTACTGAAGTGAACACACAAAGACTATGAAAAATAATACCTTTAAAGGGTTCCTGCTTCTTAATTGTCAGCTCTAGTAAGTATACTGAAATCATCATATCCTTAGTTTTCCCAAATTTGCATTCTCCCCTAAGATTCCAAGT
Organism: Oryx dammah; assembly: GCF_014754425.2. Taxonomy (NCBI): domain Eukaryota; kingdom Metazoa; phylum Chordata; class Mammalia; order Artiodactyla; family Bovidae; genus Oryx; species Oryx dammah. The sequence goes on from NW_024070200.1 coordinate 31,910,465, forward strand.
TTTCCCAACATTCAATTATTCATTTAGTCCACATCAGAAAATTATTAGATAGGACAGAAAAAAAATTTGTGAACACTCAATTTTGTTGGTTATTCATCTAATTACATCAGATATTTTTATGCCTAAATGAATACTACTTCAGTACTTCTGATGCTGACAAAAAATAGGGATTTACTCTGAAGTAATATATAAATGATTTTTGTGTTGAGAATTTTTCTATACCTTTTCTTGTTAAACACTTTCATTTATTTCTGGGAAGTCTTTCAAGCCTGAGAAATTTGCATTAAAATTACCAGAATAATAGTATGCAACTTATATCAATACCTATGTTACTGTGTATTTATAAACTCTTATGATCACTATAACAACACTATGAGGAACATATGTGGTCAACTGGTCAGCACTGGGATAAATTGGAAAGAATTTTTATTAATATCTCAGAAGCTCTGAAAACTAGCTGTAGCTTCAGTTAAATACTGGTTTGGATAAGTCATATAACCCCTTTGCACTTCAGTTTCTTCATTCACTCATTTGACTAATCAAAACAAACAATGGTTGTCTGGAAATGAACAAAATATAATTTATCCCTTCAAGTTATGATATAGTAGATACTCAGATATATACAGAATATACAAAGTTTTTAAGACAGTAAAAGGAAAACTATGTGAGAACAAAGAAATTTGAAAATGATACACAAGTTATGTAAGAGCAAAGTATTATCATCAACATCATCAAAGTATTATTTTGACAAGTACCCCAGGTGCTGTTGGCAGGATGATTTCCCTCAAAGAGTTCCATGTCCTAATCTTTAAAAGCTATCAGTATGTTACCTATTTTTCAAAAGGGGCTTTGAGTTTATGCTTAAAGTATTTGGGTTGGGGAGAATATCCTGGATTACCTGGGTGGGCCCAATGTTATCATAAGAACCCGCCTTCCAAAGTAGGGGACATGAGAGATGTGGGTTTGATCCCTGGGTTGGGACAATTCCCTGGAGTAGGAAATGACAACTAAATCCAATATTCTTGCCTGGAAAATCCCTTGGACTGTGGGCTACAGTCCATAGGGTCACAACAGGTCAGACATAACTGAAGTGATGTAGCATGCATTATAAAATATTAGAATTTTTAAAACAGAATAAATTATACACAAAATTATTAGTTTTATGAGTCCACAGATGAGAGTATTTGACAAAGGGAGAGTAGTGATGATGGGGATGTAAAGAGGTGCAAAGACTATAGAGTCTAAAGGCCAGTCTAAGACCAAGAGGAGGTAGGGGACTTCCCTGGTGGTCCAGTGGTGAATTCTTTGCACTCCCAATGCAGGAGGTCTGGGTTTGATCCCTGGTCAAGGAACTAGACGGAGAAGGCAATGGCACCCCACTCCAGTACTCTTGCCTGGAAAATCCTATGGATGGAGGAGCCTGGTAGGCTGCAGTCCATGGAGTCACTAAGAGTCGGACATGACTGAACAACTTCGCTTTCACTTTTCACTTTCATGCATTGGAGAAGGAAATGGCAACCCACTCCAGTGTTCTTGCCTGGAGAATCCCAGGGAAGGGGGAGCCTGGTGGGCTGCCGTCTGTGGGGTCGCACAGAGTTGGACACGACTGAAGTGACTTAGCAGCAGCAGCAGCAGCAAGGAACTAGGTCCCACATGCAGCAACTAAGACCCAGTGCATCAAAAATGAAACAAAACAGAAACCAAGAAAAATTCCAAGGGGAGGTAATATGCAGAGTGAATGGTAAGATGCTCACCCGTACTTCCCACTGCTACTAGGGAATTTCAGTTCTTAACTTTTTGTACATATTGGACTCTCATGAAAACTTCCCTATGAATAAAGATGTAAAGCTTTTGCAAATCATCTGCAGCAATCACCAGGATACCGGTGAACAGATTAAGCTTGGAAATTCTGTGAATATTTTAAAGGAATCCAAAAGAACAGAGACATCAATTGTAAGAGCTCCAGTTCAAAGATAATGGGGAAAAAAGTGAAAAAGACAATTTTGATAGATTAAAAAAGAAAAGAACTGTTACAATCTGATCATGGTTAGCTAAAGGAGGGAGACAGAATGACCCTAACATTCCTACCTTGAAGGACAAGGTAGAGAGCATTGCCATTATTCAGTGAGTAGTAGAACTGGTTTGTATATATCAACTGATTTAATCCTTATAACAATGCTATGAGGTGGTTTGTATCATTATTCCAGGCTTACTCATGAGTAATCTGAATCTCAAGAGGCTCAGTAATTTACCAAGGTCACCAGTTTAGCTATTAACAGGGAGGATTCAAATTCAGGTGATATGGCTCTAGAACCATGGTTGTGTCTCTGAGAATAGTGTTCTCGGCCACTGTGCAGCATTTATTTAGAGAATGAGATAAATTTTATTTTGGACATGTGAGATTATAAGCAAATGAAATGGAATAACTCAGTACATTTTGCTGTCATTACAGGAAGATCTCAGAACACTGCTGCTGTGCGGAACAAGGCTGACCCTGACAAATAGTAAATCTAGATACCACTACATTGTTCAGTCGATAGGACATCTTGAAGCTTGCTGAACATGTAATATTATTTCATTATCACTGCTGCTGCTAAGTTGCTTCAGTCGTGTCCATCTCTGTGCGTGTCCACCTCTCCAGGCAAGAGTACTAGAGTGAGGTGCCATTGCCTTCTCCATCATTATCACTAAACTATAGCAATTTATAAAGGAACTGGAGAGAGACTTCCCTAGGGACAGTCATACCATAGGGTTATTATAAAATTATAGTTTTAAACAACATCAAACCTAAGCTGCTGCTGCTGCTGCTAAGTTGCTTCAGTAGTTTCCAACTCTGCGACCCCATGGACTGCTGCCTACCAGGCTCCTCAGTCCATGGGATTTTCCAGGCAAGAGTACTGGAGTGGGTTGCCATTGCCTTCTCCCAAATCTAAGCAGTATTGTTCAAGTATCTTCATATCACACTAAACATAAGTTCTAAGGGGTCAATAGAAAACTAAATAAATCCCAGTAACAAATTATCTGATTCTATGTGACCTGGGTTTTATAAATTTAAAAAATATATATTTTAACAATTGTATTTTAATTCTTAGTGAAGCTGCTCAGTCGTGTCTGACTCTTTGCAACCCTGTGGACTGCAGCCTACCAGAGTTCTCTGTCCATGGGATTTTCCAGGCAAGAGTACTGGAGTGGGTTGCCATTTCCTTCTCCAGGGTTCTTCCCAACCCAGGGATCGAACTCAGGTCTCCTGCATTGCAGGCAGACACTTTAGCTTCTGAGCCACCAGGGAAGCAATGTAGGTAAATGCCTCCTTAAGGTTTAGTTACTGAACTATCACTGCTAACAAGTAAAATAACAGATATTAATTTCAATTTAGGTATGAAATTTCTGTCATTAATTAAAGATCTGAAAACTCATATGTAGTCAAGAGAAGCCTCATTATCCACAGGTAGTTGACAAAATTCTTCACCACCTGCATATTGCCTGTTAAATTTAGATCAAGATTGACAAAATAGTTTTTCCTGTGGTGCTTGTATCTCAAAAGCCAAAGCTTCTAAGACTCCCTTACCCTAGTGTGACTTTTTATCTTTATTTTGACAGAAATCTCTCTTCATAGAAGCCTTTAGAACTCTTTTGAAACTTTTTTCTCTATTTTTTTGCTGTTAGGAATTCCACTTCTCAGTTACAACTACAGGGAAACTTTAATATAACCACAACGAAAACAAAAGTGTGGCAGCAAATTGAATCTGACTTTCTGGCAACAGAAAGTAACAAAATCTCTCCTTTAAATCCCTCCAGTATTTGGTGAATCTTCTAATCCTAAAGAGTTCTTATTGATTCTTTTTTTGTTATAAAATAAGTATCATATCTAAAGGACTATTTTTTTTAATAAAAGTCTGGAGAGTTTCAGCTACTTTGTTGAGAAGAATTCTGATGCAGAATAAGGAGTCAATACATTAAAAAAAAAAGACTCTGGCCATTTGGAGAAAAACATGAAAATGAATCTTTCATTTACGTTGAATTTCACATTCAATCAATGTATGGCTTTCTGACACATGCTATATTTGGTAGAATCTGAGTATATGTCTTAAACAGATTGAGAGAATCTTAAATATTGAGAACACAGTGATTTTAACTCAAAGGTAAATAGATATGAATGTACTATATATATATACACACCCATATATATGCATACATACAAACATCTATGCATATATACCTGTATATATGCTTGCTTGCTTTTTACTGTAATTTGTTTTAAATTTAAAATTTGAAACATGTTTAAGTACTTTCAGTGCACATATATTCCTTATGATATATGCCAATATTTCAGCATTTTCTGTACATGTTAACTATGATTTTCTGAGTTTAAAGTCCTACCTGCTATTCATTCTGGAAGTTAGAGGATTGTTTTGGGAGCTCTTAGGTGACTCTGCTGCATCTGGGTCACTGAGCTCAGATCCAAGCAGTACAGAATTTTGCTGTTCTCCCAGTGGACTTCTTTTTTAGTGCATGCTGCTTTTAATATTCATTTTCTCCCCAGGGTATAACCGGGTTACACTCCAAGTCCAGCTTAGCCACAGTGGCCAGATTTCTGACAGTTTTGAAGATACTGTGGGCTATATTAATGTTTAAGATATGGGTAAAGAGCCACAAACAGATCAAGAGAATAAATCCTGAAACTTCATACACACATGCACACACTCACAAAGCCTTTCTGTAGATAAGTCCTCTAAGTAAACCATTAACAATCTGTGATAATTCAAGTGACTTAATTGTTAGAATGTAGTTACTGTTTTACAGTTGTACATTCAAGGTTGGCCCATAGCAAAGATCCCAAGGGCAGCACAATAAGGAATCTTAAAGGTATTCACTTCGTTTCTAGTGAAATACTGTTTAATAGAACAAAATTGGAATATATAATGTCTTTATAAATTTTCTCCTAAACACTGGCATTTACACTCAGCCTAGGGATATTTCTGAAGTAATTAGCTACACCAAAAACAAAATTAGTTTTAAAATAGATAAGATCCATAGCAAAAAAAGAAAGGCCATTATTGTTAACAACTACGTAGTCAATTATACTTTGTCAACAATAATTTTTAAATCCCCTATTAAAAATGAAATAAAAAAGTACTTGGGAGATTAATGGTGAAGCATTTATTTTAGAAGTGATAGAATGTAAAATGCCACGAACCATAAGATTATGACTTCTTTGGATTGCGCTTGACAATGCAAAATGTAACAAGTTATGACAATTTTTGGAAAGATGTTGAGAGGTCAGAAAGTTCAATTTTCTGGCTTCATATGAGACTATACCTAAATTGACTTAGGAGAAATTTTGTTCTCTTAGGAGAGACTTATGTGATGAATTGTAAGAACTGTATGAGGTAAGAAAAAGATATCTATTTAATTCTTTTGTACTGAGGAAATTTAATATAGAGAATTGATTAAGCAAATGATAAAAAAGTTGAATGGCCAAACTGAGTACCATGAAGCAACAGCAGGAAGACATCAACTATTTTTAGGGCAACAGGGACAATCAGAGAAAGTAGTGTAACCAGAGCAATTCTAATGTGCATTAGAATCCACTACTTTGCAGGCAGGAGCTGGAACCATGGAACAGTGGCTTCCTAGCAGAACCTGGAACCAATGCGGACCCATAATCACTGCTAGAAATGCTACTGTAGGCAGAACAAGAGAAGGGGAAATACCCATTTACCCCCTTCTCACATTCACCAGTGCCTACAACTTGCTGAATATAACCAGAAGTCTATAGACATGATGATCTGTGATAGAGAGCAAAGCAAAGTCGTTGGAAAAAGAGACTATTGATCAGATAGCAAATGACCAGCACATGAATTATGAGAAATAATAAGTTTAAGAATCCTTTGCCCATCCTCTTACCTTTTCCAAACCATTCATAGCCAGAAATGGTTTTGAAAAATGTTTGTGCTTCTGATGAAATAAAATCCTTTATTTATAGTCTGATCACATATTCCAATGTTCTTTGATTTGGTCACCATCCTTTTACAATACTGCTGCTGCTACTGCTAAGTCGCTTCAGTCGTGTCCGACTCTGTGCGACCCCATAGACAGCAGCCCACCAGGCTCCCCCGTCCCTGGGATTCTCTGGGCAAGAACACTGGAGTGGGTTGCCATTTCCTTCTCCAATGCATGAAAGTGAAAAGTGAAAGTGAAGTCACTCAGTTGTGTCCGACTCTTAGCGACCCCATGGACTGCAGCCTACCAGGCTCCTCCGTCCATGGGATTTTCCAGGCAAGAGTACTGGAGTGGGGTGCCACTGCCTTCTCCGTCCAATACTGCTGCTTCTGCTGCTAAGTTGCTTCAGTCGTGTCTGACTCTGTGCAACCCCATAGACGGCAGCCCACCAGGCTGCCCCGTCCCTGGGATTCTCCAGGCAAGAACACTGGAGTGGGTACGGTTGTAAAATTCTTTGGGTGACCCTAATTATTATTTTATTTGACTGGCTATAGAAGCAAAATATTCCTTGTGTTCATTCTTGAGTGGTTATCTTCAAGAATGAACAAAAAGAATGATATTGAGATGCCAAGGCAGAAGCCTAGAGCACTTGTCTCATCTTCCTTTATTTCTCACGTGCTCTGTCTATAGAGTTTATGTTTCTCCTTAGTGTGGAGGATTAACGAATATTTAGTTAATCAAAGCTATTCTCTTCCAATAGCATCATCATGAAATCCAATGCACATCCATTCTGCTTAGAATACCATCTTCTATTTTGCATGAATATTCCCAGAATTCCAACCATCCATCTCTGAAATCATGTTGAAAAGATTTATCACCTTTCCAGGGAGGTAATATCAAATTTTACTCATAAAACTATCACTGATTTTCAATCTCTTTTCTGTTCTAAATGTTCTCCTAATTCTTTATGTCTAACTCATTAAGAGTCTGTTTTGATAATTTTTTTCTTCTTTTGAAGAGGAAAAGTTAAAATTTTACATAACCTCCTGCTCATTCTGTCTCTGTTTCTCAGCTTGGTCCTTGCAAAGTCTGGATCACTTCGTAGTCTTGCGAAGTGGGGACCTACAATACTAGCTTATCTCACTCACCCGTGTGCTGCTCTTTGCAATTGCCCAGCCTCTCTAATCCTGCTTAACCATGCTTGTCTGTATAAAGGTCAGGCATTCCACCACCTTGTCCTAACCGTTTGTTCCTGCACATGCCAAACCCCTTAGTTTAAACCAGGCTACTAGCAGCTGGTATTGCCCACTACAGTCTGTCTATAAAAACTCTGTAACCCCTTTGTTTGGGGATCAGAGCTTGGAGTGTTAACTCCTCTGGGCACACTGGCAGAATAAACCCGAGTTCTCCAGCTCTCCGAGTGTGGTGCTTGGTTTCCCAATTACTGGTTTCTGCAACACTTTAAGTAATGGTCTTAAGCCAATTTTTAGCACTGATAATGTAGTTATTTTCATCCTAGCCAAATCAAATTAATTTTTCAAGTAAAATTTAAAGGGACATTATATCAAAACTTTTACTCCAGTTAAAAACAAAATTCAGGAGGAGAACAGCCATGTGTCTTTCCTCCACTATTTAATTCTGTCCAAAGTTCTGTTGTTTGTTCTCATACTAGGATAGTTTCTATAGAGCACTGTGTCTGTTATTTTGAGGGTAGGGGTATGGCTATAAACCCTGTTCAGTCAGGGTTCTCCAGACAGAACCAATAGGATGTATGCATGTATGCATACAAATACGTGTGGGTATACACGTGATTAAAGAATTGACCCATGCAGTTGTGGATAGTGGCAAGTTTGAATTTTGTAGGGCAGGCCTATGGTCTAGAGCTTAGGGTAAGAGTTGATGTTTCAGTCCTGAGTTAGAAGGCAGTTTGGAGAAAGAATCCCTTCCTTTCTGTCGGACCTCATTCTTTTAAGTCCTTTAACTGATTGGATAAGGCCTACACATATTATGGAGGATAACCTGTTTTATTCAGAGTCTACTGACTTAAATATTCCAGTTCAGTCACTCAGTCGTGTCCCACTCTTTGTGACCCCATGAATTGAAGCACGCCAGGCCTCCCTGTCCATCAGCAACTCCCGGAGTTCACCCAAACCCATGTCCATCAAGTTGGTGATGTCATCCAGCCATCTCATCCTCTGTTGTCCCCTTCTCCTCCTGCCCCCAATCTCCCCCAGCATCAGAGTCTTTTCCAATAATTCAACTCTTCACATGAGGTGGCCAAAGTATTGGAGTTTCAGCTTTAGCATCAGTCCTTCCAAACAACACCCAGGACTGATCTCCTTTAGAATGGACTGGTTGGATCTCCTTGCAGTCCAAGGGACTCTCAGGAGTCTTCTCCAACACCGCAGTTCAAAAGCAACAATTCTTCTGTGCTCAGCTTTCTTCACAGTCCAACTCTCCCATCCATACATGATTCCTGGAAAAACCATAGCCATGACTGGACGGACCTTTGTTGGCAAAGTAATATCTTGGCTTTTTAATATGCTATCTCGGTTGGTCATAACTTTTCTTCCAAGGAGTAAGCGTCTTTTAATTTCATGGCTGCAGTCACCATCTGCAGTGATTTTGGAGCCCCCAAAACTAAAGTCTGACACTGTTTCCACTCTTTCCCCATCTATTTGCCATGAAGTGATGGGACCAGATGCCATGATCTTAGTTTTCTGAATGTTGAGCTTTAAGCCAACATTTTCACTCTTCTCTTTCACTTTCATCAAGAGGCTTTTTAGTTCCTCTTCGCTTTCTTCCATAACGGTGGTGTCATCTGCATATCTGAGGTTATTGATATTTCTCCTGGCAATCTTGATTCCAGCTTGTGTTTCTTCCAGTCCAGCATTTCTCATGATTTACTCTGCATAGAAGTTAAATAAGCAGGGTGACAATATACAGCCTTGACGTACTCCTTTTCCTATTTGGAACCAGTCTGTTGTTCCATGTCCAGTTCGAACTGTTGCTTCCTGACCTGCATATAGGTTTCTCAAGAGGCAGGTCAGGTAGTCTGGTATTCCCATCTCTTTCAGAATTTTCCACAGTTTATTGTGGTCCACATAGTCAAAAGCTTTGGTATAGTCAATAAAGCAGAAATAGATGTTTTTCTGGAACTCTCTTGCTTTTTTGATGATCCAGCAGATGTTGGCCATTTGATTTCTGGTTCTTCTGCCTTTTCTAAAACCAGCTTGAACATCTGGAAGTTCACGGTTCATGTATTGCTGAAGCCTGGCTTGGAGAATTTTGAGCATTACTTTATTAGCATGTGAGATGAGTGCCATTGTGCGGTAGTTTGAGCATTTTTTGGCATTTCCTTTCTTTGGGATTGGAATGAAATCTGACCTTTTCCAGTCCTGTGGCCACTGCTGAGTTTTCCAATTTTGCTGGCATACTGAGTGCAGCACTTTCACAGCATCATCTTTCAGGATTTGAAATAGCTCAACTGGAATTCCATCACCTCCACTAGCTTTATTCATAGTGATGCATGTCTAAATAATGACTTCACAGCAACACCTAGACTCGTCTTTGACCAAACAACAGAGCACCACAGCCAAACCAAAGTTGACACATAAACTTAACAATTACTTTTAATATTGTCACAAGTCCCTCCTTTGACATGTCAAATGACCAGAAATTTATTTAATCTGAATTGTATTGCATTTTAATTTATCATAAAAATATAGTAATATGAAATATTTGGGGAAATATGCATTTTGAATATATAACTATAAAATCAAAAATATTATTTTAGATATTTTCCTGGTGGTCCAGTGGTTAAGAATCTGCCTGCCAATGCCAGGGACATGAATCCAGCAGGATTCCACATGCTGTGGACAACTAAGCCAGGCCTAGAGCCAATGCATGCCTAGAGCCAATAGTGTGCAACAATAGAAGCCCTCACTTGCCATAGCTAGAGAAAGCCCAAGCACATCAGTGGAGACCCAGGGCAGCCAAAAAATAATTAAAGCTTTAAAAACTTATTAAAATATTATTTTAGAATATTAAATATTATTAAAATATATTTTAAGGAAATACATCAAAGTGAAAAATGACTTGCAATATTTCCCAAACAGAAAATCTGATAAAACTTCTGTAGGAGAGATAAATTAACTTTGATGTGCTATAAAATGCTCTCTAAAGCTAACTTAAATTTGTAAAATTGTTTTTTAACATTGAACATTTATTCTGTAATCTTCTTTGCATTATCTTAATTTTCCATATATTTTACAAAAATAAATTGTAGTGGCTATATATGGTGCATCAATTTTAGATAGACACATAAACAAATATTTTTATAAAGCAATATTTTATAAAACCAATGCTTGTCTAATTAGTAGCATTTTAAACCTTATTTTATGCAACTTTCTAACTTAGAAAATATTTGTATTTTATATAAATACGTCTTTTATCACTTTTTTACAAATTTATTTATAAGAAGCATAGTCATAATGAAATTAATGTTCTTAAGGAGACTAATGCCTTAGTCACCCTGTAGTTTTTATTAACTAAATGCCATTTTCATATATTAGTAATCTTTTTTTAATCCTTACAGTTTTTCCAGCTGAGATTAGAAATAAAATAGTTCTTTTTCAATTCTTTAGTTCAACATTGTTTTAAGTTTTCTTCCTGATATTATTCTTGTTCTTTTCTCAATAGTTCAGCTGCCAGAGTTTAAAAATTTAGAAGTACTTAATTTTTTTTCAGTCCCTAATAGTAGGAGAGATGGTCTACAAATTTGAGCTCTACTGGAAAATATATCTGTCTTTCCTTTTTTATTAAAGAACTTAAGCAATATTTAGAAATCAAATCACACACAACATTGTTTTTTAAATAATAGTAAGTTTCAAAGTTAGAATTACACAGTTATGGATTTCCTTTCACAAGATCATATGCTAAGCTTGTATATAAGGAAAATATGTATTATTAATAGTTCCTTTTCTGAAGATAATGCTTTCCCTATGTAATTTAAAGATTTTTCATCAACATGGCCTCATTAATTTTCTCAATGTCCCCTAAGATAATTGTGTATGCATGACTTCCATTTTACAGATTATAAACTAACCTAAGGAACTGAGTGTCCTGGGATTCATTTTGTTTTTCATGCCACAGCTATAACCCACAAAAATTTCAAATTTATTATAGGAATAGACTTTATTTTACTCTTCTATTGTATTCCCCAAAGTGCAAAGAGAATGCAATCTTGTGTGACCAAAGCGGAAAAAAAAAGTTTCAAAATCAGAAAGCCAAGCTATAAGACACAGATTTCTGGCTTGAGCAAATTATTTAACCTCTCTGAGTTTACATCTGTGAAACACTTGCTCTCTCTCAACATAGTGTTGTTTGGGAGGCTCAAATGTAAGCAGTATGTAAATTGTACATATTTTGTAAAATGCAGCTCCTATATAAATGTTAGTTGTTATACTTATTTCCTCACTTGACACTTTCATTGACAAAAATTGAATCTTTTCAATGTTGGCATCCTTCAAGCCATAGTACATGTATATCAGATATGTTCAACAATCGTTTACTTAACACATTAATGCATGAATGTCAGGCCCTGATGTAGATCCTGCTGTTGATAGTTCTATATTCAAATGTTATTATCAGGTGGATCTGAAGTCACTAAGTGCCTGAAGGAAATATGGTGCAAGCTGTGGCTAACTGGGGAAAAAAACATCTATGCAAAGGATAGAGCACTTTGCAACAGCAAAGACTTTGATATGGAGTGTGCCAAAAATGTTCAAGATACAAAAGAAGGACCACTTTGGCTGCTGCAGTGACATGAGATCTGAGTAGGATAGGGGTAGATCAAGAAAGACATTGAAGGTTCCTATAAATATTGATGTTTACTCTGAACAATTTTGCAAACACTGGAGTGCTTTGTACAAGAAAAGACATGTCACTGTAGATCCTGGTAAGACTATACTGTACAGGAACAAGAGCAGAGCCAACAAGACCAGCTAAGGTGTCGGTGCAACAGTCCAAGCAAAATATGATGGCAGCTTCAACTAAGAGGTACTAGCAGAGTAGGCAGTGAGAAGAAGGCAAATTCTAGAAGTATTTAAAATGTGGAATTGATAAATGTATATGATTGGAATTATAGTGAAACTATACACACATTTCAGAAAAATTAACATTTTTGTAAAATAGAGTTGTTCAATGTATGAACATAGAACGTTTCTTCAGTCATTTAAATCTTTAAAAATCTCCCTTAATTAGCTTTCAGGCCTCCAGTGTCAAACTATGGAACTTAATTTCCTATATTTTATTATTCTTAATTTTTGCTTATATAATCTTTAGATATATAATCTTTACAGCAGGATGATATCTTTCTTCTGGCTGAATATCACTTCATCATATATATATATAACATATATATATACATATGTGTGTGTATAACATATGCTATATATATTTATTATATCTTGCATGGGTGGACATTTAGGGTGTTTTCATATTTTGGCTACTGTGAATAATGCTGCAATGAACATGGGCCTGTAGATATCTCTTCAAGGTCCTGTTTTAATTTCCTTTGGATATATACCAGAAGTGGGATTTCTTGATAATATAGTAACTGTATTTTATTTTTTGAGGAACTTCCATGCTGTTTTCCATAGTATCTGAACCAATATACATTTCCACAAACAGTAAAAAAGGGTTCCCAATAATCCACATCTATGCTAGCACTTATCTCCTTTCTTTTTGATGAGAGCCATTCTAAAAAGTGAGAGATGATATCTCATTGTGGTTTTCATTTGAATTTTCCTGATGATTAGTGATGCTGAACATCTTTTCATGTGCCCGTTGGCCTTTTGTAGGTCTGTGGAAAAAAAATCTATTCAGTTATTCTGCCATTTTAATTTTAATTTTAATTTTTTGCTATGGAGTTGTATGAGTTTTTCATATATTTTGGGTATTGATCCTTTGCCAGGTAGGCTTGCAAATATTTATTCCCACTCTGTAGCAGGACTTTTAATTTTGTGAATGGCTTCCTTTGTAGAGGTTTTTTATTTGTAGTGCCACTTGCTTATTTTTGCTTTGGTTACCATTGCTTTTGGTTTCAAGTCCAAAGAATTATCGCCAGGACTGATGCCAAGAAGCTTATCCTCTATTTTTCTTCTAGAGTTTAAGTTGTATGTTCAAGGTTTTAATCCATGTTGAGTTGATCTCTCTATAAGATGAGGATCCTGTTTCATTATCTTGCATGTGACTGTCCAGTTTTCCCAACACCATTTATTGAGGAGACTGTTGTTTTCTTTCCTCGTTGTTTCCTTTCTTTTAAATTAATTCACTGTGCATGTATAGGTTTATTTCTCCTCTGTCTCTTATTCTGTTTCACTGATCCATGTGTCTGTCTCTACTCCAATATTGTACTCTTTTGATTACTATAGCTTTGTAATGTCGATTGAATTCAGGAAGTGTGATGCCTCCAACTTTGCTCTTCTTTCTCAAGATGGCTTTAATTATTCAAGGTCTTTTGTGGCTCCACATGTTTTAGCTTTTTTTTTTTCTATTTTTGTGGGAAAATGCCATAGAAATTTTGATAGAGGTATCACTGAATCTGTAGATCATTTGGGTAGTATGGGATTTTTTCTTAATTAATTTTTTGGGGGCTGTGCTGTATCTTCATTGCTGTGTGTGGGCTTTCTCCAGTTATGGCAAGTGGGGTTACTTTTCATTATGGTACACTGGTTTCTCATTGTGGTGTCTTCTCTTGTCACAGAGCCCTGGCTCTAGGTGCAAAGGCTTCAGGAGTTGTGGCACATGGGCTTATTTGCCCCATGGCATGTAGTATCTTCCTAGACCAAGGATTGAGCCTGTGTCCTCTGCCTTGGCAGGTAATTCTTAATCACTGCACCACTAGGGAAGTAGGACATGAGGATTTTAATATTACTAATCCATTCAATCCATGAACATAAGATACCTTTTCATTTATTTGCCCCTTCTTTAATTTATTTCATTGATTACAGTCTTTGGTGAGCAGATCTTAATCTTTTCAGTTAGATTTATTCCTGGTATTTGATTGTTTTTGATGTAATGTAAATGGATCTGTTTCCTTAATTTATGTTTCTGATAGATTATTGTTGGTGTATTGAAACAGGACTTATATTGTCTTTGATGAATTTGTATCTGGTAACTTACTGAATTTGTTTATCAATTCTTACAGGCTTTCCCACCTCCCCTCAGGATTCTTGAAGATTTTCTACACATAATATCATGTCAGATGCAAACAGAGAGAATCATACTTCCCATCTGATTTTGGATGTCTTTTATTTATTATTTTTGCCTAATTTTTCTGGCTAGGTCTTCCAGTAATATGTTGAATAAAAATGGTAAAAGTAGGGATTCTCTTTTTGCTCCAGATTTTAGAGAAAAAGCTTTAATCTTTTCACCTTTGAGTATGATGGTAGCTGTGGGCTTATTACATGTGGGCTTTGTTAAGTTGAGGTTTACATTGCTTGATTTGCAGATATAGAACCATTCTTGCATCCTTGGAATAAATTCCTTTATATAATGGTATATAATCCTTTTAAAGTATTGTTGAATTTGATTTCCTAATATTTTGTTGAGGATATGGATATTTGCATCTCTCTTTATCAGCAATACTTATCTATAATATTTTTTTCTTAGTATCCTTGTCTGGTTTTGATATCAGAGTAATGCTGGCCTCATAAAATGAGTGTAACAATCTTTCTTCCTCTTCACTGGAAGTCTAAGAAAAAAATCTGTACTAGTGCTTTAAATGTTTGGTAGGTGCAAAGTCATCTGATCCTAAGTTTACTATGTTGAAACATTTTTGATTACTGATTCAATCTCCATACTAGTAACTGGTCTGTTCAGATTTTTGATTTCCTCATGATTCAGTCTTATTAGGTTGTATCTTTCTAGGAATTTTCCTATTTTTTCTAGGTTGTCCACCTTGTTAGCATATAAGTGATCATAGTAGTCTTTTACAATCCTTTGCATATCTGTGGTATCAGTTATAATATCTCCTCTATATTTCTAATTTTATTTGGGTCTTTTTTTTCCCCCTTGGTAAGTCTAGATAAGTGTTTGTCTATTTTTTTTTTTTTCAAAAAATTCATTTAGTTTAATCAATTATCTTTTGTTGTTGCTTAGTTGTTCAGTCGTGTATGACTCTTTATGACCCCATGGACTGCAGCATGCCAGGCTTCCCTGTGCTTCACCATCTCCCAGAGCTTGCTCAAACTCATGTCCATTCCATCCAGCCATCTTGTTCTATGTCATCCCCTTTTCTCACCTTCAATCTTTCCCAGCATCAGGGTCTTTTCCAGTGAGTTGGCTCTTCACATAAGATGGCCAAAGTATTGGAGTTTCAGCTTCAGCATCAGTCCTTCCAAAGAATATTCAGGGTTAATTTCCTTTAGGATTGACTGGATTGATGTCCTTGCAGTCCAAGGGACTCTCAGGACCCTTTGCCAACACCTTCGGCATTTAGCCTTTTTTCTTGTCCAGCTCTCACATTCACACATTCATACATGACTACTGGAAAAACCATAGCTTTGACTATATTGACCTTTGTCGGCAAAGTAATGTCACTGTTTTTGAATACACTGTTTATGTTTGTCATAGCTTTTCTTCCAAGGAGCAAGTATCTTTTAATTTCATGGCTAGAGTGGACCATCTGCAGTGATTTTGGAGCCCAAGAAAATAAAGTCTGTCACTACATCCATTCTTTCCCCATCTATTTACCATGAAGTGATGGGACCAGATGCCATGATCTTCATTTTTTGAATGGCAAAGGAGAAGCCACAACAAGATAGTAGGAGGGGAACAATCATGTTTAAAATCAAACCTCAAACTCACCAGAGACACTTGGAGGGTGCAAACAAAACCTTGTGTACACCAGGACTGAGAGAAAGGAGCAGTGACCCCACCAGAGACTAAGCCAGACTTGCCTTTGAGTGTTTGAGGGTCTCCTGTGGAGGAATGGGTCAGCAGTGGCCTGCCACGGGGACAGAGGCTCTGGCAGCAGCAGCTCTGGGAGGTACAACATGTGGCCTAAGTCCTCTTGAAGGAGGTCATCATTAGCTTCACTGCAGAGCCACCAGGTGGGTGACTCACAAATTGGAAAACAATCATACCAACGGAGTTCTCACACTGCTGTGAAAGTCCGAGGCCCCACAACAGGCTTCCCAACCTGGGGATCCAGCAAAGGGACTGAGTATCCCCAGGGCATCTGACTCAATGTCAGTGGGATTGATTACAGAACTTTAAAGGACTGGGGAAATAGAGACTCTTGGAAGGCACAGACAAAAGCTTGTATGCCTCAGGATGCAGGAGAAAGGAGCAGGGACCTCACAAGAGCCAGCCGGGCTTGCCTGTGTGTTCAGGAATCTCCATGGTGGTATGGGTTGACAGTGGTTGTCACGGAGTCTAGGGCACTAATTATAACAGTCCTGAGAGCCGCAGCCTGTGGGCAGAAGTCTGTTTGAAGGAGGTCATCATTACTGCCATTACCCCTACCATAGTTTGGCCTCAGGCCAAACTACAGGGAGGCAACACAGCCCCACCCACCAGCAGAATTATCTTCTAGTCTATTATTATTTTCTATTGTCTTTTAGTTTCTATTTCTTTTTTTTTTTTTTTTTCACTTTAATCATTGTGGGTGAATTGCCACAACTGGCCCACAGGTTCATGAAAAGATACTCAATATCATAAGCCCCATAACCACAAGGAAATGCAAATCCAAACCACAATGAAATGCTACTACACACCTGTTAGAATGGCTATTATAAAAAATACAAGGAAGACATATATATGGAATCTAGAAAAATGGTATAGATGAACTTACTTGCAAAACAGAAATAAAGACACAGATGTAGAGAACAAAGGTATGGATACCAAGGTGGGAGGAGGGAATAGGTTGGCAGATTGGGACTGGCATATATACACTACTATTGAAACAGAACAGGACCCTATGATCTTTCCCTTCTCCCCTCCCCTCCATGTCCTCTGTCTTCCTTTTGTCTGTGGAAAACTTTAGTCAAAGAATAAGTTTAATCAGAGAAATGAGAAATGCAAAAACAAAGGAAAGCAATCAGAGGAGACTAAATAATAGTATAGTCATTAAGCATAGTCAAGAATCTTTAGTTCTTTCTCAAAGGCTATAGATAATATTCTGAGCTACACCCTGTGAGCTGTCTTATAGATACTAAAACCCCAGGTGGAAAAGTAAACTATACAATGATTAGACTGTACCCACAACATGAGCTGCCACAATTCTGAGAGCTGGCCTCAAAGAAATGGCCTCAAAACAACTCTGGAACTGAAAATTAACTGTACCTAAAATAATCAAGACGATGATGGACAGACCACTGATGACCAATTTGAAAGTGAAATTGGAAAATCCTATGGACAGAGGACCTGGCAGGCTGTAGTCCATGGGGTTGCAAAGAGTTGGACACGACTGAAGCAGCTAACACAACACGAGGACATGACGACATTAGGGCTGACTGTCCTGCTTCTGCATTTAGCTGTCACCCCACCCCCATGTCTGTCTATGAAAGCTCTTGCCCCATTGATTGCCAGTGGGGGCAGTCGGCCTTTGGACAGATGTATGCCCTCACCCCTCCTCCCCAGTTGCTGGCACCTAAAATAAAGCTAACTTTCCTTTCCATCTGCCTGGCATGTTTATTGGCTTTGGAGCAGCAAGCAGCTGTACCCCACATACACCTTTTGAGAACGGACTGCACAGTACAGGGAACTACTCAGTTATCTGCGGTGGATAGGAATGGGAAGGAAATCCAAGGAAGAGGGGATACATGTATACATGTGGCTGATTCACTTTGCAGACATTAACACAACATTTTAAAGCAACTATATACCAACAAAAAAATAGACATGAGATAAGAAGTGTTGGTAAGAATATGGAGGAAATGTAATCTTGTATACTGTTGATAAACTTGGGTCTTCCTCAAAAAATTGAAAATAGAAACATTATATGTCTGTTTAGTTCTTTGGCCCATTTTTTGATTGGGTCATTTATTTTTCTGGACTTGAGCTGCATAAGTTGCTTGTATATTTTTGAGATTAGTTGTTTGTCAGTTGCTTCATTTGCTATTATTTTCTCCCATTCTGAAGGCTGTCTTTTCACCTTGCTTATAGTCTCCTTTGTTGTGTAGAAGCTTTTAATTTTAATTAGATCCCATTTGTTTATTTTTACTTTTATTCCCAGTATTCTGGGAGGTGGATCATAGAGGATCCTGCTGTGGTTTATGTTGGAGAGTGTTTTGCCTATGTTCTCCTCTAGGAGTTTTATAGTTTCTGGTCTTACATTTAGATCTTTAATCCATTTTGAGTTTATTTTTGTGTACGGTGTTACAAAGTGATCTAGTTTCATTCTTTTGCAAGTGGTTGACCAGTTTTCCCAGCACCACTTGTTAAAGAGATTGTCTTTAATCCATTGTATATTCTTGCCTCCTTTGTCAAAGATAAGGAGTCCATAGGTGTGTGGATTTATCTCTGGGCTTTCTATTTTGTTCCATTGATCTATATTTCTGTCTTTGTGCCAGTACCATACTGTCTTGATGACTGTGGCTTTGTAGTAGAACCTGAAGTCAGGCAGGTTGATTCCTCCAGTTCCATTCTTCCTTCTCAAGATTGCTTTGGCTATTCGAGGATTTTTGTATTTCCATACAAATTGTGAAATTATTTGTTCTAGTTCTGTGAAAAATACCGCTGGTAGCTTGATAGGGATTGCATTGAATCTGTAGATTGCTTTGTGTAGTATACTCATTTTCACTATATTGATTCTTCCGACCCATGAACATGGTATATTTTTCCATCTATTAGTGTCCTCTTTGATTTCTTTCATCAGTGTTTTATAATTTTCTATATATAGGTCTTTAGTTTCTTTAGGTAGGTATATTCCACATCAAGGAAACCAGAATTGAAAGAGACACGTGTACCCCAATGTTCATCGCAGCATTGTTTATAATAGCCAGGACATGGAAACAACCTAGATGTCCATCAGCAGATGAATGGATAAGAAAGCTGTGGTACATATACACAATGGAGTATTACTCAGCCATTAAAAAGAATACATTTGAATCAGTTCTAATGAGGTGGATGAAACTGAAGCCTATTATACAGAGTGAAGTAAGCCAGAAAGAAAAACACCAATACAGTATACTAACATATATATATGGAATTTAGAAAGATGGTAATGATAACCCTCTATGCAAGACAGCAAAAGAGACACAGATGTATAGAACGGACTTTTAGACTCTGTGGGAGAGGGAGAGCATGGGATGATTTGGGAGAATGGCATTGAAACATGTATACTATCAGGTAAGAAACAAATCGCCAGTCTATGTTCGATACAGGATACAGGATGCTTGGGGCTGGTACACAGGGATGATCCAGAGAGATGATATGGGGTGGGAGGTGGGAGCGGGGTTCAAGATTGGGAACTCATGTACACCTGTGGCTGATTCATGTCAATGTATGGCAAAACCAATACAGTATTATAAAGCAAAATAAAGTAAAAATAAAAATTAAAAAAATAAAGAAACATTATATGATCTAGCAGTTCCACTTCTGAGTGTATATCCAAAAGAAATGAAAAAAATAATATTGAAGAGATATATGCACTCTCAAGCTTATGACAGCATTATTTAAAATAGTCAAGACATGGAGAACAACCTATTTGTTACAGTGAAATATTATTCAGCCATGAAAAAGATGGACAACCTGCCATTTGCAACAACATGGACTGATCTTGAAGACATTATGCTAAGTGAGATAAGTCAGAGAAAGACAAATACTATATGACAGCACTGATATATGGATGCTAAAAGAAGCCAGACTTGTAAAAACAGAGAGTAAAATGGTGGTTACCAGGGTTTGAGGGATGGAGAAATAAAAGAGATGTTAAAAGTATGTGCTTGCAATGAGTAATAAGTAAGTCCTATGTACCTAACGCACAGTATAGTGAATATAGGTAACAATATCTTATTATAATCATCAAACTTGCTGAGAGAGTAGATATTAATTATCCCAACCACAAAAAAGAAAAGATAATTATGTGCTGTAATAGAAGTGCTGATTATCACTACAATAGCAATCATATTATAAATATACAAATGTATTAAATCAATGTTTTACACTTTAATTTTACACATTATGTTAAATATATTTCAATTATTTTTTAAAATAAATTAAGTATTAGCAAATTGAATCCCAGAAAATTAACAAGAATATAAACCACAAAAAAGTCCAGCTTGTTTCAAATATGTAAAACTGATTGCTGGTCATTTGCATTAATAAAATGGAGAAGAGAAATATAATCAGTATAATAGAAAATGATAAAATTAAAAATGGTCCAAATTAGGAATAGACAAGAACTTTTTTCTTGATGTGGCAAGTGATATCTACAAATATCCCACAGCAAATGTTTTAGTTAATAGTGAAATGTTGAAAGTTCTACTTAATGAGATCAGGGATGAGACAATGTCTGCTGTTATTGCTTTCATTGAACACTGTACTGACTATCCTAGTCACTGCAGAAGTGCAAGAATGAAAGATATAAGATCGCTACTGTAAGACTTAAAACTGTCACTATATCAGAAAACATCATGTTTACTTTACAAATCAAAATAATCTATAGTCAAATTATTAGAATTAATAAGTAGATTTAGCAAAATTTTTGAATATAGAGATGGGCCATAAAATATGAAAACACACATATACATGTAGCAAATTATATTATATATTGATATTATTATACATTGTGAGATACAAGTTCATTGATATTATATGAGACATTCAATGTGTTGTCCCTCATTAGTAACACATAATTCCATAATGTGTAAAGCTGAAATGAAAGCTTTAATGCAGCATTTCCATCTGTCCCTACACTTAAATCGGTGATGTACTGATTTATATGTAAGTGTAAGTAAGTGAAAGTCGCTCAGTCGTGTCCAACTCTTTGTGACCCCATGGACTATACAGTCCGTGGAATTCTCTAGGCCAGAATGCTGGAGTGGGTAGCGTTTTCCTTCTCCAGGAGATCTTCCCAACCCAGGGATTGGACCAGGGTCTCCTGCATTGCAGGCAGATTCTTTACAAGCTGAGCCACAAAGGAAGCCCGATTTATATGACTTCTGTCTAATTTTTACTAAGGAAATCTCTGCTTTAAGCATATCCTACTGGTTTCTCAGGTGGCGCTAGTGGTAAAGAATTTTCCTGCCAATGCAGGAGATTCGAGACATGGGTTCGATCCGTGGTCAGGAAGATCCCCTGGAGAAGGAATGGCAACCCACTCCAGTATTCTTGCCTAGAGAATCCCAAGAGCAGAGGAGCCTGGTGGGCTACAGTCCATGGGGTCGCAAAGAGTCAGACATGACTGAAGAGACTTCTCACACACACAGTATGTCCAGTGCCTGGTTTCAGTGGTTGCACCTAAGAGACATTCAAACTATCTACTGATTGAATGAATGAAAATTAACTATAATCACTTTCCAATTGCTAAAGTCTCTTAAATCTATTCTACTATTCAAATCACCTTTAATTATATGTTGGATGATGCTTCTTTTTTGAGAGATTAAAACTATTAAACATCTCTTCTCTTTTAACAATTTTTGTCTATTCAATTTCCTTCTGCAGTCAAGTAATCAAGCCACATGTACTTTTTGTATCCTCTTGTTGGAGATGTGTAAGGTAACTGCTCAGAACAGAGACAGGCACTATGGTATTGCTGAACAAGATGCACAGATTTACTGTAAGACAGCCTGGCTTCCAGTTCCAGACACTAGCTATGACACAATAATTCTATGACCTAAGGCAGGTGATAGTTTATCTTTCTAAGTCTCAGTTTACACTGTTAAAAATGGGAAAATAATACCTATCTGTAAAGAACACATTTTAATGTGATTTTTTATATGCAACTGCTTTGCATTGTTTAGCACTAGGTAAGTATTTATTATTACTATTATTACAAACCAATGACTGTACAATCCTTGTACATATTTCCTACTGGAAATTGCAGAATTTCTAAATAAGAACCTAGGCAGAGAAATCTAGTTGTAAGAGAAGTTTTAAAAAAGTTTTTGAAACTATAGTTGCATGGCAAGTGTGCTTTTTTTATTTAGAGTACTTTTTTATTTTTTATCTGACA
Organism: Oryx dammah; assembly: GCF_014754425.2. Classification (NCBI taxonomy): domain Eukaryota; kingdom Metazoa; phylum Chordata; class Mammalia; order Artiodactyla; family Bovidae; genus Oryx; species Oryx dammah. Next base: position 31,932,594 of record NW_024070200.1, read on the forward strand.
TGTCTCAGGCATAGTAGGTAATGGAGAATATGGGGAGTGTTGCTACTCCTCCACTGACACTGCACAATTATCCTCCTGGGTGCAATGAATTTCCTACTCAAACAAGAAGTTAAAACAGAGGAAAAATACATATTGCTTTAAAAATCAAGCCATTAGTTCTGAAGAGGAATAAGTTAAAAGGCAGCTGCTAAGTTCTATGCAGTTCTAAAAACAAAATTGAAAGTATTTCTTAATTGCTGTGGTTTCATTACTGAATAATACTTGGAATATGTTGGCCTTCATTAGGCAATATGTTGGCCTTTATTGACATCAGTTTATAGCACAGGTGGAGGAAAAGAAAGTAAAACTTGTGAAAGATTACACACTGTAATGTAGGTAATTAAAAAAATTTTTAAATTAACTTTTAATATAAAATGTAAAATATTTTTATGATTTAAAATAATATTAAAATTACATTATTTTAAAAACTATTAGTTGTTCAAAGGCAATATCGAAGATTGGCACAGAACTAAAGTAACAGATATAGCTGAAATCATTTTAAAGCAGGAGAGAAAAGGAGATCATTGTCTCCCAAGATTTCTTGACTCTGTTTTTGCCTAACAAAATCATGAAGTGGAAATATAATTGGAATTTCAAAGAAATATAAGTAAGCATTTATGAAACAGATGTTTGTATTGTTTGGGGGACTGATTAAACTGCCCTTATGAAGTTTATATTCAGTTACTGCAACATGAATTATCAAAAATTTCTAATCTAATGTTTATAAAATTGGATGGGCCAGCATTTATTGAGTACTCCAGCTTTTATCAGAGACAAATTAATTGCCATAAAAAAAGAATGAAAGAAATTATTTTATATGAACTTTCCTGGCATCAGGATTTTTAACTAGTAATATGGTTCTCTAGACTCTTTCAATTATAAGGTGCAACAGAATAATTTGAAGGTTAAAAGTGCATCATACGGAAGAAATTATAATTCTCAAAGACTACCAATGTTAGTATAATGATGGGAATTTTAAGATCATTCTATCAAATTATTTAGAAATTTTGGGCAAGTAAGATTGGCAGTAAAATTTGGATATGAAGGTCTGAAAAGATAGAGGTACTTTTTCTTTGTTTTTCTTGTTTGTTGTTGTTGTTGTTGTTGAAGACAGAGCTACAAGTTGAGGTTACTAGTATCTAGCCTTCAAATTCTCACTGCAACTTGGTCTTAAGGAGACAGAGAATCTGAATTCTACCTTGCAGTTTCTGAAATGCCAAGTGATAGCAGTGTTCTCTGTCTCACAATCTTTACCTGCAAAAGTCAGCTGTGGGTCTCAGGAAAGCAGTTGATAGTGTGACTTGATTAACAAAGGGACCATAAGTCAGTTCAGTCACTCAGTCATGTCTGACACTTTAGACCTATTGGATTGTAGCATACCAGGCCTCCCTGTCCATCACCAAATCCTGGAACTTGATCAAACGCATGTCCATCAAGTCAGTGATGCTATCCAACCATCTCATCCTCTATTGTCCCCTTCTCCCCCTGCCTTCGATCTTTCCCAGCATCAAGGTCTTTTAAATTAGTCAGTTCTTACCATCAGGTGGCCAAAATATTGGAGTTTCAGCTTCAACATCAGTCGTTCCAATGAATATTCAGACCAATTTCTTTTAGGATGGACTGGTTGGATCTCCTTGCAGTCCAAGGGACTCTTAAGAGATTTCTCTAACACCAGAGTTCAAAGGCATCAATTCTTCAGTGCTCATCTTTCTTTATAGTACAACTCTCACATCCATACAAGACCACTGGAAAAAAAAAACATAGCCTTGACTAGATGGACCATTGTTGGCAAAGTAATGTCTCTGCTTTTTAATGCGCTATCTAGGTTGGTTATAACATCTCTTCCAAGGAGCAAGGGTCTTTTAATTTCATGGCTGCAGTCCTCATCTGCAGTGATATTGGAGCCCAAAAATATAAAGTCTGTCACTCTTTCCATTGTGTGCCTCATCTATTTGCCATGAAGTGATGGAACTGGATGCCATGACCTTAGTTTTCTGAATATTGAGCTTTAAGCCAACTTTTGCACTTTCCTCTTTTACTTTCATCAAGAGGTACTTTAGTTCTTTGCTTTCTGCCATAAGGGTGGTGTCATCTGCATATCTGAGGTTATTGATATTTCTCCTGGCAGTCTTGATTTCAGCTTGTGCTTCATCCAGTCCAGTGTTTCTCATGATGTACTCTGCATATAAGTTAAATAAGCAGGGTGACAATATACAGCCTTGATTTACTTCTTTCCCAATTTGGAACCAGTCTGTTGTCCCATGTCCAGTTCTAACTGTTACTTCCTGACCTGCATACAGGTTTCTCAAGAGGCAGGTCAGGTGGTCTGGTATTCCCATCTCTTTCAGAATTTTCCACAGTTTGTGGGGATCCACACAGTCAAAGGCATTGGCTTAGTCAATAAAGCAGAAATAGATGTTTTTCTGGAACTCTCTTGCTTTTTCCATGATCCAGAGGATGTTGGCAATTTGATCTCTGGTTCCTCTGCCTTATCTAAAACCAGTTTGAACATCTGGAAGCTCACGGTTCACATATTGTTGAAGCCTTTCTTGGAGAATTTTGAGCATTACTTTGCTTGTGTGTGAGATGAGTGCAATTGTGCAGTAGTTTGAGCATTATTTGGCATTGCCTTTTTTGGGGATTGGAATGGAAACTGACCTTTTGCAGTCCTGTGCACACTGCTGAGTTTTCTAAACTTGCTGGCATACTGAGTGCAGCACTTTCACAATATCATCTTTTAGAATTTGAAATAGCTCAATTGAAATTCCATCATCTCCACTAGCTTTGTTTGTAGTAATGCTTTCTAAAGCACTTGACTTTACATTCCAGGATGTCTGGCTCTAGATGAGGGATTACACCATCGTGATTATCTGGGTCATGAAGAGCTTTTTTGTATAGTTCTTCTGTGTATTCTTGCACCTCTTCTTAATATCTTCTGCTTCTGTTAGGTCCATACCATTTCTGTCCTTGACGGTGCCCATCTTTGCATGAAATATTCCCTTGGTATCTCTAATTTTCTTGAAGCGATCTCTAGTCTTTCCCATTCTGTTGTTTTCCTCTGTTTCTTTGCATTGATCGCTGAGGAAGGCTTTCTTATGTCTCCTTGCTATTCTTTGGAACTCTGCATTCAGATGCTTATATCTTTCCTTTTCTCCTTTGCCTTTCACTTCTCTTCTTTTCATAGCTATTTATAAGGCCCCCTGAGATAGCTATTTTGCCTTTTTTGCCATTCTTTATCTTTGGGATAGTCTTGATCACTGCCTACTGTACAAAGTCACAAACTTCCATCCATAGTTCTTCAGGCACTCTGTCTATCAGATTTAATCCTTTGTATATATTTCTCACTTCTACTGTATAATCATAAGGGATTTGACTTAGGTCATACCTGAATGGTCTAGTGGTTTTCCCTACTTTCTTCAATTTCAGTCTGAATTTGGTAATAAGAAGTTCATGATCTGATCCACAGTCAGCTCCCAGTCTTGTTTTTACTGACTGTACAGAGCTTCACCATCTTTGGCTGCAAAGAAAATAATCAGTCTGATTTCACTATTGACCATCTGGTGATGTCCATGTGTAGAGTCTACTCTTGTGTTGTTGGGAGTGGGTGTTTGCTATGACCAGTGCATTCTCTGGGCAAAACTCTATTAGCCTTTGCCCTGCGTCATTCTATACTTCAAGGCCAAATTTACCCATTACTCCAGGTATTTCTTGACTTCCTACTTTTGCATTCCAGTCCCCTATAATGAAAAGGACATCTTTTTTGGGTGTTAATTCTAGAAGGTCTTGTAGGTCTTCATAGAACCATTCAACTTCAGCTTCTTCAGCATTACTGCTCAGGGCATAGACTTGGATTACTGTGATATTGAGTGGTTTGCCTTGGAAACGAACAGAGATAATTCTGTCGTTTTTGAAATTGCATCCAAGTACTGCATTTTGAACTCTTTTGCTGACTATGATGACTACTCCATTTCTTCTAAGGGATTCTTGCCCACAGTACTAGATATAATGGTTATCTGAGTTAAATTCACCCATTCCAGTCCATTTTAGTTTTCTGATTCTTAATATTTGATGTTCACTCTTGCCATCTCCTTTTTGACCATTTCCAATTTGCCTTGATTCATGGACCTAATATTCCACATTCCTATGCAATATAGCACTTCACAGCATCGGACTTTACTTCCATCAACAGTCACACCCACCACTGAGTGTTGTTTTTGCTTTAGCTCCATCTCTTCCTTCTTTCTGGAATTATTTCTCCACTGATCTCCAGTAGCATATTGGGCACCTATTGACCTGGGGAGTTCATCTTTCAGTGTCCTATCTTTTTGCCTTTCCATACTGCTCATGGAGTTCTCAAGGCAAGAATACTGAAATGGTTTGCCATTCCCTTCTCTGGTGGACCATGTTTTTTCAGAACTCCCCACCATGACCTGTCTGTCTTGGGTGGCCCTACAGGGCATGACTCATAGTTTCACTGAGTTAGACAAGGCTGTGGTCCATGTGATCAGATTGGTTAATTTTCTGTGATTGTGGTTTTCAGTCTGTCTGCCCTCTGATGGAGAAGGGTAAGAGATTTGAGGAAGTTTCCTGATGGTAGAGACTGACTCAGGGTCAAGCTGGGCTTGTTCTGATGGGCAGGGCCATGCTTAGTAAATCTTTAATCCAATTTTCTGTTGATGGGTGGGGCTGTGTTCCCTCCCTGTTATTTACCTGGAGCCATACTGTGGTGGAGGTAATGAAGATAATGGAGACCTCCTTCCAAAGGTCCCATGCATGCACTGCTACACTCAATGTCCCCAACCCTGCGGCAGGCCACCGCCGACCCACACTTCTAGTGGAGACTCCTGGACACTCATGGCAAGTCTGGGTCAGTCCCTTGTGGGGTCACTCTCCTTTCTCCTGGGTCCTGGTGCACACAAGTTCTGTTTGTGCCCTCCAAGAGTCTGTTTCCCAGTCCTGTATAAGTTCTGGTGGCTCTATGGTGGGGTTAATGGTGACCTTCTCCAAGAGAGGTCTTACTTTACTGCATAAAACTTCAGTTCAGTTCAGTCGCTCAGTCATGTCTGACTCTTTGTGACCCCATGAATCATAGCACGCCAGGCCTCCCTGTCCATCACCAACTCCCAGAGTTCACTCAGACTCACGTCCATCGAGTCAGTGATGCCATCCAGCCATCTCATCCTCGGTCGTCTGCTTCTTCTCCTGTCCCCAATCCCTCCCAGCATCAGAATCTTTTCCAATGAGTCAACTCTTCGCATGAGGTGCCCAAAGTACTGGAGTTTCAGCTTTAGCATCATTCCTTCCAAAGAAATCCCAGGGCTGATCTCCTTCAGAATGGATTGGTTGGATCTCCTTGCAGTCCAAGGGACTCTCAAGAGTCTTCTCCAACACCACAGTTCAAAACCATCAATTCTTCGGTGCTCAGCCTTCTTCACAGTCCAACTCTCACATCCGTACATGACCACAGGAAAATAGCCTTGACTAGACAGACCTTGGTCAGCAAAGTAATGTCTCTGCTTTTGGATATGCTATCTAGGTTGATCATAACTTTTCTTCCAAGGAGTAAAACTTACTATAATGCATTTAACATTATGCTGCTGCTGGTAAGTCACCTCAGTTGTGTCTGACTCTGTGCGACCCCATAGACGGCAGCCCACCAGGCTTCACTGTCCCTGGGATTCTCCAGGCAAGAGTACTGGAGTGGGGCTAGGTGCTGTGAATTTATATGAGAAATTTAAGACACAGTCTTAAAAAGTTTAAGAGTTTATTTTGAAATTCATGTGAAATAAACACATTAAGATAACAATGTAACACCTTGTGTAATTAAGGTCTTACTGGCAAAATTTCAGGGCAGGAGAAATTTAAAAGATATTCTGCAAATTAGAAAAGAACTCTAGGAGGAGATGAACTAGAGATAGGCCCTTTGCCCTGGGTAGGACTTGTGTAGACAAAAAAAAAAAAAGAAAAGAAAAGAAAAGAAGACAGTGGGAAAATTATACACAAGAATTACATGAGTAAAGACACATAGTGAGTAAGAACATAAGTGTGCAGTTAACTGAATGTACAGACATTTCTGAAATCTGAGCTGAGAATCCTCACCCCATATCATCTCAGAATTTCTGTAACATAATCCTAGTCAGCATACAGTTGTCTTCAAAATTGAGACTTTGTAGTATTTTTCATTTAAGTATACAAATGTGAATAAATAAAATGTATTGTCTAAGCACATTCTTCAGTATTGACTGATCCTTTAAGTGGGCTCCATTTTGTTAAGAATCTTCTAATACAAGTATGAAAATAAATATGTGGAAAGCAAGAATGGACATGGGGTGAGAAATAGTTTTAGGACAGAGGTCAAATTCAGCTTTCATAGCCTCCAAAGTATATTATATTTTCTGGTAGAGTATGAGCTTTTATATAATGGTGGTGGACAACTTTTTTTCTCTAAGAACAGAAAGAAAAGACAAAAGGACTGAAACTGAAAGCAAAGGATTTTAGAGAAAGTATATTACCTATCAGAATTTTAATACAGAAGGAAAGATTACTAAAATAAATCATGCACTCTTAAATGTTTAAGGAAATATTATTAACCCCTGTTTCCAAAGCACTGACTACAAACAAGGGGTAACAGAAGTGGCTACTTGGAGTGAATTCCCTATGAACTCAAACTTTTCCAAATGAAATCTATGAGGGTGTTAGAAATAGTTCCTCTGTCTAGTTTGTACAACACAGCTTTGTTGAATGCTAAAATCAGCTGAAATACTGTGAATAAGTTATAATAAATTGAACCAGATTAAATTCAGTAGAATAGGGATCAACATCCCAATTATTTGTAGTATTAATAAAGACAAGAACAAAATGCCACTCAAGGACCATGAAGGTTCTCTGAGTCATTTAGCTTATCACTTCACAGAGTTGGCACACACTGGACAAGAATATTTTGCTTTGTTTATTGCTAACTAAAATTAAGAAAGCTCTGGGGGAGGGGTTGGGGAATCCACCTGGAAATCTCCCCATGGTCAAATGTTTCAAAGGGCCATTACTACTAGCCAGATAGGCATATATTTAATAAACTCAGTCTTAGAATGTATTGCTCTGCTATCAGAGTTTTCTCTTGCCTTGATCTAGAATTACAGTAAAAAAGAAAAAAAAAATGTGTTAAGCTCAATATTTCTGCTGGAGGCTTCCCCTACTACCACCCTGAAAGTATAGTCTAATGCTTAAAGATGGTATCATTTGTCATTTATTATCCAAAATCCATGTTGTTCATCTTCTTTAATATTCTTCATCAATATTCTGTATTGATTCAAATACTAAGACACCTTATTGGCCTTCTAAGCTAATTTTGAACTGATTGGCAGCAAGTATATAGATATTATTTGCAAGATTCTAAAAGAAGAAATCACTAAAAAAAAATTTATAATTCCCACTCCACCTTGCTAGAGTCACTGAAGAGCTCACAGTACTTAGATCTGGAAGAACATGTGAACCTCCATGCAGACAGCAGGTTTTGTCAAGCTTTACTGAAACCTACAGAGCACGCTGGGATCCAAGCTATATCAGAGGCTCCACGGTGCCTTTCCTAATGCCACTTTAGTATACCACCAGGATACCATATTGTGAACAGCAGATCTATCACAGAAAGTGGTCTCTGCTCCAGCATCACATAGCCTCCCTGGTCAGTACACTGACACCCTGCTCAGTTACACACTAAGCTCTCTCATATCTTGAGCTTCAGGTGCTTTGAATTATTTCTTCTCAAACCTACTGCTGGCATCTTGTTAAATAAAACTAACAATATTGAGGGATATCCCTTTGAATTATAGAAATAAAAATGTAAATAATTATGGAACCAATTTTCCAGTACTTCCAAAATCTTGAATCTAAATCTATTTTATCTCAAGGAAAATAACATTTTTTAAAAAAGGTTCTTTCCTGGAGCTATATGATTATATATATATATATATATATATATATACACACACATAAAATTTCTCAAAGTTAGGAGATATAAATTCATACGTTAATGCTGAATTTCATCATTTACATGGTGAAAGCTCCATTAGATTCCAAGTTAAGATCACTGTATCCTCTCAATACCAGTACTTCCGAATTCTTGAACACCTAAACACCATAACTTTATAGCATCTTAACACAAGACAAAGGCATTAAAATTATCCAGAGTGATCATCTCAATCAGTTGCTGCTTCCCTCATACAGACCCAAGCCATCTCTAAAACGTTTGAAGATTTTTTTCAAATCTTTGTAGGATCTCATCATTTCTCATATGTATTAAGTTCCTGGAATCTCATCATCTGTACCAATGGGATTTCTTACTTTGGATGATATAATTTCAGCTAGTTATCTTCAGCCCCTGTTCTCACAGAAATGCATAAGATTTAATGAGCAGCTGATCTTTATATCATGTTTAAATTTAATATTAGCCTTTCCTCTGTCTTCTCTTTTCTTCTTAGATATGGTAAACGCCCAGATCGAGAGCATGGGCCAGGAGATCTTTTTCATATCTGTCCTTTGCCTTTTACAGCATGTCCTTGCTGGCTGTCCTCTTTTCAAATTTTGTTTTCCTCTGAATGGGCTATTGCACTGATGCCTTTTGGCAGCTGCTGAGTGCTAAACCTGCATATAAAATCAATCTGTGGGGCTAGAGCCACAAAACAGGGCCTACTTGAAATGATTTTTTTTTTTCAGTTTCCTGGTTACTGTCATATTAGAGTTTTAGTGCAATGGGCAAGGACAATAATTCATTTTACTTTATGAGAAATCTTTATTTTCAAGGGCCACTGCTTGGTTGAATTCTTTTTAGATCATCTTCTTGAATTTATGCAGCACACATAGTAATTCAAGATCCTCCTCTTACTCTAAATATTGCAGAGAAATCAAGCCAGAGTTTTCTGCACCATATTTCACATTAGTGTATAAAAAGTTACTAAGATATTATGACACACTCATTATTTTAACATATAGGGGTTGTACTACCGAAAGCCATTTCACACTATCTTCCTCTTATATATTTTTCAACTTTATCTCAAGGATAAAAGCCCTAGTTCATTGCAGTTAAGAATTTGGATTTTGCTGTCAACCCAACCTAGTTTCACGTCCCAACTCTCTCTCAATGGGAAGAATGAGCATCCTCAGGCTAATCACTTATGTGCTATATAAACCTCATTATATTTATGTGTAAAATATAATGATCATTCCTAACTTAGAGGAATAAAATAGGGATAAAAATACATTAATAATTTACTTACTGTACCTACATAATATTTGACACAAAGGAGACTCTCAAAATATGTCATTATATTTATGATAAATTGTAATAATTGTCACTTTTGTTGTCTACTGATATGAGGAAGTCTTGCAATCACCTACAGCTCTGGACAATAGAAAATTTAAAATGTGTGGAATTTCCAAAAGCAATAAGGCAACTTAAATAGTGTTTGAAAACAGACAACTTTTAAGAAAAAAAATGTTGTTGTTCAGCTGCCAAGTCATGTCCACCTCTTTGCAACCCCATGTACTGCAGCGCACCAGGCTTCCTTGTCCCTCATCACCTCCTGGAGTTTGCTCAAGTTCCTGTCCAGTGAATTGGAGATGCCATACAGCCATCTCATCCTCTGTTGCCCTCTTCTTCTTTAGAAAATTCAGTTCTTCAAAATAGCCTTTTGTTACCTTTATCTTCACTGTTTAACATGTGCGAGTCATCCCAAAGTTAATGGCATAAAACAGTGACCATTTAATTAACCTTAGAAATCTGGAAATGTACACTAGAATTGACCTTTATTGTTTTATGATGTCTGAGGACTTAGCTGGAAAGAGTCAAATGATGGGAGGATGTAACAGCTATCCGGAGGTACTACTTCCAAGATGTCTCATTCTTTCGTAAGGGTGCCTCAACTGAGACTGTTGACTTGAGGACTGAAACACGGCCTCTCCATGTGGCTTGGATTCTTGACAGCATGACAGCTGAATTAGTTTCCTGAAACAGAACCTCTGTGGAGCTAGTGTTTTAAGAGAACCAGGTAGACGTTGTATCAGCTTTTCTGACCTAGCCTCAGAAGTCACATAATGGTTGCTTTAGGTATGCTTTCTTGGGTCAAAGTAGTCACAGATCTGTCCAGGTGCAAGGGAAGGAGACACAGACTCCATCTTTCTTTACAAGAAAAGTTGGAGAATTTTGAGGCCCTATTTTCAAATGCCGTATCTTTTCTCTGTAAACTATCTTCATTTTGATTATTTCTTATTTCTATGCTTCCTCCTCCCTTAATTATTGTACATGACTTTGTGGTTATTCCTGAGTTGATTAAGTTTTATGAGAGTTATCAAGATTATTATAAATTCTAGAGTACAAGAATCATATCTTGCCTCATTTTTGTCTTCAAATAATTTCTATCATGGGATCCTCCTTTGTGCTCTGTCCATTCATTTGATAAGCTTAAATATTTAGCAGTATCTTAGAACAAAAGAGCATAGACATTGGCAACAATGGTTAACAACTTTGATAATGCATACCAGTTTCGGAGATTAGGAAGCACATAATAGATACCAATGTAGGTTTCAAGATGGCCTGACTAAACCAAGACTTCTTAAAAAGATTAAAAATAGTGAAAGAATTATCTTTTTCATTTAAAAGGTTAGGAATCCCTAAGGAATTAAAGCAGTTAATTCTTTTATTCAGAAATTGTCTCTAGAACAACTATTTCCTATAATCCCAGATGCTGTGAATACAAAGATATAAAGAACACAATTCTTGTCCACACACAGATTATCTTCTGGTTGCAAAGATAAATAATAAATAATAAATATTGAATGCCTATAATAAATACTCAGTGTGATAAGTGTGCTGAAGAAGGAATATTCAAAATTCTATTGGGACAAACCTTAGACATTAAGAGAGAAATGAGTCAATTGCAGTAAATTCTGTGATGTGCTGCCAGGGTTTCCCACCAGGACTGAAGGAATCATTCCATCAACTATGGGAAGTACTGTGTAGACAGCACTCAGTGGTCAAGGTTTTTAAGGAATTACCTACACTGCCTGGTCACCTTGCCTGAGGCCACAGCTCCTTACTAGGACAGCCTAGCTTCAATGCCTGGCCTAATTCTAAGGAGCCCTGCCAGCTCTAGAGCTCCCATTCATGTCAGCTGAGATCTTTCTTTGGAAAATTCTGTCTTTGTTCAATTGTACTGTTGTCCCTTCCTTTCCACAGGTGTTGAACCCAAGAGCATCCCTAATAAACCTCTGTTTGTGTTTCCAGGAGACCCAATGTGCAACAACCATTAAACAAAAAGAGCACCTGTTAATCTAACAGGGGCTATTACAACAGTCACTTTCAAACCTTCCTATCTGTCACTACTGTATTAATCTTCATGTGCCATAGAACTGATCTCAAAAAGAAAACTAAATTGATTTCCCTACTTAATGAATACCTTTTGAATTACTCAGTGTAGCATTTAAAATTACTCATTATCAGATTCTGACTTAAATCCTCATTTTCCATCTCAAACTACTGCACAATTGCACTCATTTCACATGCTAGTAAAGTAATGCTCAAAATTCTCCAAGCCAGGCTTCAGCAATAGGTGAACTGTGAACTCCTTGATGTTCAAGTTGGTTTTAGAAAAGGCAGAGGAACCAGAGATCAAATTGCCAACATCCACTGGATCATGGAAAAAGCAAGAGAGTTCCAGAAAAACATCTATTTCTGCTTTGTTGACTATGCCAAAGGCTTTGACTGTGTGGATCACAATAAACTGTGGGAAATTCTGAAAAAAATGGGATTACCAGACCACCTAACCTGCCTCTTGAGAAATCTGTATGCAGGTTAGGAAGCAACAGTTAGAACTGGACATGGAACAACAGATTGGTTCCAAATAGGAAAAGCAGTACATCAAGGCTGTATATTGTCACTCTGCTTATTTAACTTCTATGCAGAGTACTTCATGAGAAATGCTGGACTGGAAGAAACACAAGCTGGAATCAAGATTGCCAGGAGAAATATCAATAACCTCAGATATGCAGATGACACCACCCTTATGGCAGAAAGTGAAGAGGAGTGAAAAAGGAGAGTGAAAAAGTTGGCTTAAAGCTCAACATTCAGAAAACGAAGATCATGGCATCTGGTCCCATCACTTCATGGGAAATAGATGGGGAAAGAGTGGAAACAGTGTCAGACTTTATTTTGGGGGGCTCCAAAATCACTGCAGATGGTGACTGCAGCCATGAAATTAAAAGACGCTTACTCCTTGGAAGAAAAGCAATGACCAACCTAGACAGTATATTCAAAAGCAGAGACATTACTTTGCCGACTAAGGTCCGTCTAGTCAAGGCTATGGTTTTTCCAGTAGTAATGTATGGATGTGAGAGTTGGACTGTGAAGAAGGCTGAGCACCGAAGAATTGATGCTTTTGAACTGTGGTGTTGGAGAAGACTCTTGAGAGTCCCTTGGACTGCAAGGAGATCCAACCAGTCCATTCTGAAGGAGATCAACCCTGGGATTTCTTTGGAAGGAATGATGCTAAAGCTGAAACTCCAGTACTTTGGTCACCTCATGCAAAGAGTTGACTCATTGGAAAAGACTCTGATGCTGGGAGGGATTGAGGGCAGGAGGAGAAAGGGACGACCGAGGATGAGATGGCTGGATGGCATCACGGACTCGATGGATGTGAGTCTGAGTGAACTCCGGGAGATGGTGATGAACAGGGAGGCCTGGCATGCTGTGATTCATGGGGTCGCAAAGAGTCGGACACGACTGAGCGACTGAAATGAACTGAACTGAACTGAACTGAACTGAACTGAACTCCCTTTACTTAATATCCAACTAAACAAACTGAATGACTACAAATATTGGATCTTTTTCCACCTCTGTGCCTTTGTTCATATAGTGCCTTTGCCTTTACATGACTGCATGGCCAAATGCTACCCATATTTTTAATACTCAAATCTGAGAGCCTCTATCCATCAAATTTTACTGATCCTTCCCTTCTCCATCACTAAGCTAAAGGTAATTGCTCTCTTCTCAGAACATGTATTGCATTCTTTGTACTTTTCTGTTGTGACTTTCTATTTTCCAATTCACACTGAATTATTAAACGAAAATTGCATTTCCTTTTCTAGATCCTAAATGATGCGTAGTGGATATCAGAAAGATATAAAGAATAAAAGAAAGCTCCAAGAGAGAAAAACTGGAGTGGGGAAGGGTGAGGATACAGAAGGGAAACACAAGGAGGGAGAATGGGAGAGAGAAAAAGACCGGAGGATGAAAAGCAGAAAAGAAGGGAAGCACTTTGTCTTTGAAAGGAGTGAAGTGAAAAAAAAAAACTGCAGGATAATCTACTTCTTTTCTTAATAAGAAAATCAGAAACATTTGATGGCAGCTCCATTGGAGTTAAATAATGAAGACCATCATCACTTTGCACTTTGGCCAAAGCAGTAATGAAATGGCAGACTTTGGAAGTGAACTTTGAAATATGTTCCTATTAATTAATATACTTTTGTCCTTGAAGCTGAGGTTGTACTCATATAAACCATTTTACTTCCTCTGGAGCTATTTCAAGCACTATTACAGTGTTCTCTGCTGCTCATTAAAGAATTTAGAAAGAGAAGCAAAGGACTTAAAGAAAGATTACTTTCTGGACTCTCTAGAGATTTAGAACCATAGCCAGCTGAGGATGTTCAGCAGACCCAGACACAATGTATCTCCCTTATGAATGCTCATACCCTGGTCACTCAGCTCTTCAATCTTTGTCACGTTTGAGTATTTCCAGGAGCAGCACTCAGAAAAGGAAAGGAGAACTTAATTTAAATATTGCCATGTTTTTAATTTAGAGAGATTAGGAATCAGCAGAATATCACTTTGGGTGCCAGTGTATCTTGGAATTCTCTAGTCCTATCTCAAGACAAAGCAGAGCTCTAATAGTCCCACACAGGTAAAGGATCCCTGGGCTAATAAGGCTGCCTTCACTGTGCCTCCATCAGCTTTTTCAAACCCAGAGATAGAAACTTTCCATGTCACTGATTTTGAACTCTGAACACTGGTAACACTGTTGTTATAAGCACCATAGTCAGAGCCATTGACAACTACTTGATACTGCTTACGAAGTTAAAGAAAAAACAATAATACATTCAGCAAGCAATCACCAAGATCATGATAGCACCATGGATTTTTTTTTTTTTTCCATCTGAACTGTTCTTTTGTCTGCTCTCACTTTCATTTGGTTTCAGCCTCATTTCCCCCAGAATTGAAGTCTGATCATCCCCAATAATTGATGATGCTGAAAGAAGTCATCTCATCAAATCCTGAGCAGCTGTGGTTTTTATATTTGCTGACTCTCTTGTGTCTGCCATTATCCAGGCTACTGGTCAAACATTCAAAAATGGTCGGGCTGTTTCCATCAAGTAGCCTCAGCGAATTTCTCTTTAGAGGCAGCCTATTTAGCCATTATTCTTTCATTTTTTCTATCTTTCCTTGCATGCGTGCTCAGTCATATCTGACTCTTTGTGACTCTATGGACTGTAGCCCAACAGGCACTTCTGTCCATGGAATTTTCCAGGCAAGAATACTAGAATGGGTTGCCATTTCCTCCTCCAGGGGATCTTCCCAACCCAGGTATCTAACCCAAGTTTCTTTTGCCTTCTGCATTGGCAGGTAGATTCTTTATCATTGCACCAGTGAAGTGCAAAAAGTATTACATGGCCCACACATGTGGAGCAGTCAATTCTTCTTACTCCAACTCTGCACTCTGATTATCTAAGTTCTCATCTTTATGATGTCCAGGGAAGCTCATGTCATTTTTGCTTGCCTAGAGAGTAGGGTAGAGTGGACATAATACGGGATTGGTAGCATGGTAATTTTAATTTCAGACTTAGTTCTATCATTTACACACCATTGCTGTTGGTCAGCCACTAAGTCATGTCTGACTCTTCGTGACCCCATGAACTGCAGCACACCAGGTTTCTCTGTGCTTCACTATCTCCCGGAGTTTGCTCAAACTCATCCATTGAGTTAGTGACATTATCCAAACTTCTCATTCTCTGTCACCCTCTTCTTTTGCCTTCAATCTTTCCTAGCATCAGGACTATTTTCCAATAAGTTGGCTCTTTGAATCAGGTGATCAAATTATTGGAGCTTCAGTTTCACATCAGTACTTCCAATGAATATTCAGGGTTGATTTCCTTTAGGAGTGACTGGTATGATTTCCTTGTAGCCCAAGGACTCTCAAGGGTCTTCTCCAGCACCACAATTTGAAAGCATCAATTCTTCAGTGCTCAGCCTTCTTTATGTCCAACTCTCACATCAGTACATGACTACTGGAATAACCATAGATTTAACTATATGGACCTTTGTCAGCAAAGTGATGTCTCTGCTTTTCAATATGCTGTCCAGGTTTATCATAGCCTTTCTTCCAAGGAGCAAGTGTCTTTTAATTTTGTGGCTGCAGTCACCATCCGCAGTGATTTTGGAGCCCAAGAAAATAAAAACTCCCCACTGCTTCCACTTTTTCCTCATCCATTTACCATGAAGTGATGGGACCAGATGTCATGATTTTATTTATTTGGATGTTGCATTTTAAACCAGCTTTTTCACTCTCTTTCACCCTCATCAAGAGGCTCTTTAGTTCCTTTGTCATCAGAGTGGTATCATCTGCATATCTGAGGTTGTTGATATTTCTCCTGGCAATCTTGATTCCAGCTTGTGCTTCATCCAGCCTGGCATTTCACATAATGTACTCTGCATAGAAGTTAAATAAGCAGGGTGACAAGATGCAGCCTTATTGTACTCCTTTCCCAACTTTGAACTTGTCTATTGTTCCATGTCCAGTTCTAACTGTTGCTTCTTGACCTGCATACAGGTTTCTCAGGAAACAGGTAAGGTAGTCGGATATCCCCATCTCTTAAGAATTTTCCAGTTTGTTGTGATCCACATAGTCAAAGGCTTTATTGTAGTCAATGAAGCATTGTTCACAATATCATCTTTTAAAAAGCTGAAACATTTCTGCCCTTATTTCCTCATCTATAAAATGGGAGGTAGAATATTACAGTTATTATTCTTCATCTCTGTTGGGAAAATTAAATGGGTATAGTTATACAATCATGTTTCAAATAATTTTTTAAAATCTGTGCAAATATTTGCACTAATAATTAAATTAGCACTGTGAATTTGCAAGCTGTGTTTCTGAAACAGCATAACCAAATCTCAGTAAATTACCAGGGTCAATTATGAAGGAAAAAGTTATATATCATTAGTTTTATCTTTTCTTTTTCCTGTGGGAGACTTGCCAAACCCAAACAGATGGTGTTTGTTAAAAAAGAAAAGGTAATTTAATAAAACCAACCTCATGTTGCTTATAAGCCATTTTAAAAGCACAAAGCATAAACCGTTTTACTCTCAACCAGGGGCATCAGATCACTGCTTCACCAAAAAGGTCAGCTTGGAAGGACTTGTAGTTTCACAGCCTCTTCTCAAAAATGTTCTCTGATTGTTAACAGTCAATAAGGCTCTTTTGAAGAGTGACAGTGTTAAGTAAGGAAAGATTTCCAACTGTATTCTAATGCTTAAAATGAAGTGGTTGACTTGATATCAAGGATTAAATATACTTCATGTTGAAAGCCAAAACTTTAAAGAAATTATTTGTTATTAACCTTCCTACATCTCATGTCCTCTCAATACTTTCTAATGAAGCAACATTGTGTCTTTCACTTCTCTTTGGTATATTCTGTGTAATCAAGTGAGAACAGGAGCACTCCAAGTGAGAACAGGAGCACTCGCTTGTTGAAGTCTGTGGTTCTCAGTCAGTGGTTGTATTGCCCATCAGCCTAATATTTTGTTCCCAATGGAAATGATGACTTACAGAATCTATCCATGAAAATAATGCCCTGAGGTCACAGTGAGAGGTAGAGAAGCTGTGTAGATGAGCATGTAAGGAGGTAATCACTGAAGCCAGGTGACTTAACAGGCACCATAGTATCTGCAAACAAATCTTAACTTTTCTTCCACAAAGCAGTATAACAAACAAAAGGCAAGATACCCTTGATAGACTCAACCACAACAGAGCAAAACACTCTGGATACAGCTTTTTTTACTGTTGCATTTTATGTTGCATTTTAAACCAGTTTTTTGGTGTTGGTTTTAATACAAAGGGTATTTCTTCTTCAGATCTTTTAGAAAATGGTACATTTTAGAGATGATCTGATTGACTTCAACATATGAAAATTATAATTGCTACCTTTCCTAAGACTTGCTTCTCAGGAAAAAAGTGATCAAAATGGGTTTATGCAAAGACATTTGACTTGTGGCAGGCATGAGATTAGGCTCTGAAATATGGTGTGCCTGTATATGTAATACATGCTTGTTTATGTGTATGTGTGTGTCAATCTGTATATGTATATATGTGTGCATATCACATATATGAGTTATAAGCACAATCCACATAAATTATACATGTATGTATATACATGCATACACATATCACATACATATGGGTTTATATATGCAAGTTACACATGTTACATGTGTGTGCATATTAATACTGAATATACATATTAATGTATGTAATTTAAATCACAGAAAGTGTTTGTAAAGTAGTAGTGTTTCACCATTACAAAGACTCAATGCTGTCAATGCATAACTAGGATATGTAATAGCCTTAGCCAGTGTTCCCATGAACAGAGATAGATTTAAGGTAGAGGAGAAAAATAAAAGAAAAGCTATAACCTAATATATATATTAATCCCAGAACCTCACTTAATGATTTCTAATTTGTATGCTGCTTTGATGTTCTAGGGCCTCAATCTTTGTAGAAAAGAAAAGTAAATTTGAATAAACCTTTTATAATTTGTTAAAGTGCAAGATGAGTAACGTTAGCAAGAGTTGAGGAAAACAAAACACTAGAAAGATACGTGAAGCTGTCAGTAATTCATCAGGGCCAGCCTATTTTAGCACCTAATAATTTTTTCTGTGCTCCTTCTTTAGAAGAGAACAAATCAGAACGCCGATGCAGTAAATTCTCACAGGGGAAACCATAATTCTATTGATGTGCTTCAAGATGGCTTTTTGTTTTCAATTCTGCAAAAGCAGATCGATAAAACTAATGCAGGTTCTCTCCTAAGATTTTTCTTCTACATTCATAGTTAGGAGACTTGGTAACACTAGTTTAACTGATTCAGCACTGGCAGGCATAATAGAGTAGGCTTTTGCAGATGAATGCAATATAAGAGGTAAAAAAAAAAAGAAAAATGAAAAACAAAATACAGTGCTAGCATGGGGCAGTTTCATTTACCTGTTAAGTATGTGAATTATTGAGTTAAGGTACTTAGGTTTGAATCCTTGCTTTACTTGCTAGCTGTACGATACCAGCCAGGGGATAAACCATTCTGTACCTTATTTACTTCAACTGTTAAATGAAATCTAAAGAGAGGTAAGAGAATTAAATAAAATTATTCATGCCAAAGCCTCAGAAGTTCTAGCAAATTCAATAAATTTTAACTTATTCTCCTATGGTGTGACTCTAACACTCTCACTCTCTGAACATGAATGCAGTTCCTAGATAATTCAAAAAAGGTAAGAAGAAATGACGTCATCCAAGAAGCAAGAGTCAATGCATTTGAATGTAGATCTGAGACATGTTCAGGACAGAAGTAAAGAAGTGTTCTTGCTTGGAGAATCCCGGGCACGGGGGAGCCTGGTGGGCTGCCGTCTATGGGGTTGCACAGAGTCGGACACAACTGAAGCAACTTAGCAGCAGCAGCAGCAGCATGAGAGAAGAGAAGGAGTTTTAGAAAGGCATCCTGTCTATCTCTGTTTTCCTTGGCTACACTCCTAAGAGCTGAAAGAAGAAAAATACAACACACATGCTAAGCAGGCTTCTTGTTGTGTAATTGCTGTCATGTCTGATTCTTTCGAGACCCCATAGACTATAGCCCACCAGGCTCCTCTGTCTATGGGATTTCCCAGGCAAGAATATTGGAGTGGGTTACCATTTCTTGCTCCAGGCGACCTTCACAATCCAGGGATTGAACCTGGATCTCCTGCATTGCAGGCAGATTCTTTAACACTGAGCCACCTGGGAAACTCCCCCAAAATGAATGGTAACTAATTACTATTTGAATACTACTATTTTGTTTTTAGCTTTATTGTTCATTAATGTTCATATGTCAGGATATTGCTGGACAGTGGCTTTTTCTATGAAGTCTATACTGAAAAACCTTAAGCTTCAACAAATATTTGTTATTCTAAATTTTAATTACCTCGTGTTCTATACTATACTTTCAAGCTCTTGAAAATTTCAAAGAGAGTAAATTGCTATTTCCTAGATATATCTCTGAATACTTCATTTGTTAGCTGGGTGTTTTAATTCTTCTTGTAAATACAAAGTCTTGTAAATATAAAGTCTGCTCATATTGAAATAATCTCTTTATAACATAAACAGTTCATACTGATGTATGAATTTTCTAATTGGCTACAGAGGGAATCTGGAGAAGGAAATGGCAACTTACTCCAGTTTCTTGCCTGAGAAATCCCATGAACAGAGGAGCCTGGCAGGCTAGGCTACACTCCATGGGGTCACAAAAGAGTTGGACACAACTTAATGACCAAACAACAACATAGAGGGAATTAGGCTCATTTGTAGACTCAATATTATAATTATATGGACATACAAATGGTTTAATTAAGATGGTTACACATAAAAATAACAATAGTGCATACTGTATGATTTCTAGATAAATAACAAAGATCTCTTCACCTTCACATAAGATAAGCATGATTCAAAAGACAGTATACTAAAAAAATGTACTTTACATTGTTATATTTTTCCCTGAAATTGATGATTTTGAGAGATGTGTAAAAGGTAGAAATAGAATTCCTTTAACTTTTGTTAACCTAAAAATATTTCTCCATAATTTAAAATATTTTTCACAGCAGTTCATATCCTAAGGTTATATTTAATACATTCAGACACAGGTTCCACTTAAGACTTGATAATAGCTCTCAGATGAGTGGTTCAGTGTACAGTTGTGAATTCAATGATATTTGAAGAGGAAATTGATAATGGGAAAAATTATTAATAACAAACATCACATTTGAGAGTTAATAGATTGATTTTTAGAGAAATCTTAGGGTTATATAAAAACTGGACAGTAAGTTCAAAATTCCCCAATACCCCCTTACTGGCAGCTTGCATCAGAGAGGTACATTTGTACATTTGATGAAATAATACTGATACATTAAGTCCATAGTTTACATTGGAGTTAACTATTTATGTATATTCTATGGGTTTTGACATACATATAATGACATGTATCTGCCATTATGGGCTTCCCTAGTGGCTCAGTGGTAAAGAATCCACCTGCCAATGAAGGAGACACATATCAGGAAAATCGCTGGAGTCAGGAAGATCCCCTGAAGAAGGAAACGGCAACCTACTCCAGTATTCCTGCCTGGGAAATCCCATAGACAGAGGAACCTGGCATGCTATAGTCCATGGGGTTTCAAAGGAGTCAGGCACGACTTAGCAACTAAATAACAACAATCCTCCATTATAGTATCATACAGAGTAACATTCCTGTCTTATAAATCCCCGGTGCTTTTCATTTCTCCTCTCCCTTCCCATAAATTTCTGGCAACTACTGATCTTTCTTGGAGAAGGCAATGGCACCCCACTCCAGTACTCATGCCTGGAAAATCCCATGGACGGAGGAGCCTGGTAGGCTGCATTCCATGGATTCGCAAAGAGTCAGATACGACTGAGCAACTTCATTTTCACTTTTCACTTTCATGCATTGGAGAAGGAAATGGCAACCCACTCCAGTGTTCTTGCCTGGAGAATCTCAGGAACGGGGGAGCCTGAGGGCCTGCCGTCTCTGGGGTCGCACAGAGTCGGACACGACTGAAGCGACTTAGCAGCAGCAACTGATCTCTCTATTGTCTCCATAGTTTTGCTTTTTCCAGAATATTGCATAGTTAAAATCATACAGTATGTAGCCTTAAAAAAGCTCATTTAACAGTATGTATTTAAGGTCCCTGCATATCTTTTTGTATCTTGATAGTTCATTATTGCTGAAGAATATTTCATTGGATGAATGCATCACAGTTCACCCATTCACCTACTTCCGTTCCATTCAACAATCACTTCCAAATGTTTTATTTATAACTAACATTTGTGTACAGATGTTTGTGTAGACCTAATTTGACAACTCCTTCAGGTAAATACCACAAAGCTGTACTATCTAGAATGTCACTAGTAAAAAAAATAGAAAGTTTCTATTGTACTACATCTTGTCAGCATTTGTATTGTCAGTGTTCTGGATTTTAGTCATATTATTAATAAGTGTGTAGTGGCATCTCATTGCTGTTTTAATTTCCAATTTCCTGATGTAAAATTATGATGAGCAACTTTTCATATTCTTATTTGTCAGCTGTGTATCTTTGATGGAAGTATCTATTCAGGTATTTTGCTATTAAAAATATATTTTATTATCACTTTTTTATAAGAGACTTTATTTTATAGAAAAGTTTTAGGTTCACACACAAAAAATCGGAAAGATAGTATAGAAAGTTTCTATATACCCTAAAACACAGTTTTTCTATTTTTGACATCTTACATTAATTAACAAATATATCTTTTGGAGAAGGTCATGGCAACCCACTCCAGTATTCTTGTCTGGAGAATCCCATGGACAGAGGAGCCTGGAGGGCTACAGTCCACGGCATCAGAAAGAGTCAGACATGACTGAAGTGATTTAGCACACACAGCACACACCTTTTAATAGTTAATCATCAGAAACTATGAGCTGAAGCAAGATTCAAACACTATTAGTTTTCTGGTTCCTGACGACAATAAAGAACCCAAGTATCTGCCATTCAGTGATCCTAAATGCTGTTGTTTAAAGACACTCAGATATTTTGCATCCATTACCCATCTAACTAATGTCAATAGCAATAATCACACCTTAGTTTTAGCTCTTAACAATTTTCAAAGCATTTTTAATATGTATTTTTTAGAAGGAAATTATGATTGGGTAAGACAGTCAACAAAAGAAGTTGACCAAGCCGTGTCAATTCTTTTCTTCCCTTTCTTTGCAGCTTCTGCATTTTAGATAGGGCAATTTTATAATGCGTTACCTTTATTTACCAAATGAACAAAGAAAGGTCCAAAGAACTATAATCAAGTCATCACAGTTCCTTTCTAACACTCTTCATCTAAACAGTTCACAAGAAGATTCACACTCCATAATGTGATCAAGAAAATTGAATAAGAACATAAGGTCTATCTCTCTACATTGTTTATAATCTTTCTTTGTTCATTGCTTGTTTTTAGCCCACAAAGCTCTGATAGTTCTAAACAAGGTCAGATTTAGCCACAGGACCATCATCTTTATTGTAAATGCACAAAATTTTGCTTTATGTTTACAATTACTTTTTATATGAAATAAAAAATTTGTTTTATCACATGTTAAAATTTCAACCTGGGTATCACATCTATGTCAAAACCAGTATACAATCATGGTAATTCTTGTTGTCAATAATATCAAAATTATAATGTTCACTCTCAGTACTACAATTAACAAAAGCTTTGCCTATCTTATATATACTTTTTCTGAATAATATCAGACTTCAAACCTTAAAGCAGTTTCTTTTGCTATCTATTTTATTTTTTCCAATATGTGGTATCAAACTATCTCATTACTGAGCAAAATCTTCTTGAGACCTTGAATTTTCACATTGGTTTCACATTTGTCACAAATAGCATTTTTTGGTAAGAACAGCATTTTGATTTAAATTTCTTATATATTATAGATAATATCTCAGCAAGATGTGAATGCATTTTAAATCATCCCTGGAGGTGTAGAACCAGTGTGTCCATTACAACATTCAAGGCATTTATTTGAAATGTTTTATCTCATGTCTCAGGTTAGGAGTTTAAAATTGCCTCTTGATTTTGTATTTGTAGCTCAACTTGGAAACTTTCTCTCTAACATTAATTTCTTTGGCATTTAGTTCTTGATTTGTCCATGATGTATAGGTATGTGCTCTCCCAAGAACAATTCTCAATCTTTTTGATATAGTATATAATAATTTCATTATTTGTATATCTGTGAGTGATTTGTAAAGGATGTAGACATTTTAAATATATTCAAGCATTAAATAACCACGCAACCAAGTTCTACTGCTTTAAAAAAAGTAACTTATTTATTTCCTACATAACATATGTTTTCAGTAATAAATAATACATTTTTCAAAATCAATAAGACACTGTGAGATTAAAATATTATTACTTAAATTTGTTGCAGAGTCATTGTCTGCTCACTACCTAAAGATTTCTTTCTTAATAAATTTAAATGTGACACATCTATTGCTGAAGGTTTTATTCGAGACTTATTTTAGCATCAGTGATTCTTGCATGTTAAAATTAAATTCATGTCAGTGCCTGTTGTATTTTATTCTATTGCCTTCAGAACATAGGCTTTCATGGATGAAAAATGTGTTGAAATTATTATCCATATAATTTGCTAAACACAGAGAATGAAAAAAAACTGTGCTTTATGGGAGAATAAATAAAATAATGATGCTATTCTCTAAGTTTAAGATGAAACTACAAACATCCTATTAAAAGATAAACATAATAGAAATGATAAAAATTAAAAATAATATTGATTGGTTTAATTTAAGTTTCTAAAAATGCAAACACATGTCATCAATCATCAAGAACTTACTACATGCTCAGAGAAGCTCTGATTATTATGCAGGAACTATATAAAGAAGACTCTATTCCTGGTGACTTATATTAGTTACTCTACTATAAACTCAGCCTTGAAGGTCCTGGGTCCATGTCCTGGGTTTCTTTTTGTCCCTAGGTCCACAGCCCCTTTTACATCTCTGCTTCCCTTTCCTAGCCCAAATATATAAATCCTGCCCTCATTACTGGTTTTCATTCAAGCTCTTTTTCTGGAGTTAAAAATCTTGTTAGTGTTTAGAGACCTAGATATTTGCCTGCCCCTTGTTATTTTCTACTTCTTAAGTCTCAACCAACTTCTCCAAACTTTTTAGGTGTGTTGGTCCCTATCTGCTCTCTTTCTGGTTTCAGAGTACTTGCATCAACTAGAAATTTCCATCCTTAGGACCCATACATCAAATCTGATTCTCTTGGATGATAATACTATGTTCAATCCACCATGATTTGGAGATCCAGATTTCTCTAAAATTTGGTATAATGTGTGCAAAATGTGAAAGAAATTACAATATTTCCACAGATGTACAGATTCCATAGCTTAGTCCATATACCAGAAAGAGGTAAGAACATAGAATTGAAGGCAAAAGATAATGTAAAAAGTGCTAAAGCAGACACTTGTAAGTCACCTCATGGTCTTCACAATTTGAAGTCAGTAGGAAAACCTTTGAAAAGCAACATTATTCAAAAATAGAGGCATCACCAAGCCTTTAGCACTATGTAAACTCTGGCAGTTCTAAAAGGGCCTGATTATATAGGAAAATTTGTTTAAAAATGAAAGAAAAAATTAAGAATTTTTCTCAGTTGATTATACATGCCCATTAAGAGAACAGTCCAGAAGTCAAAAGAGTTATACATAAAATAATAGCAAATAAGACAAAGAAGTGTACAAGTTAGTACCTAATTCACTGAAACTTTAAATACAGCAGAATTGGAAGAAGTCAAGAAAGGACTGACACTTGATCCTGAAATAGAATTAGGAGGAGAGTGGAGATGACATTCATAAAACAATAGATCATCTGATCAGATATAACAGGAATCAATGCTGACTTTTTAAGGCAGAGAAAATCAATCTAAATATTTCAGCTTAGGGTTTAGGATTAGTAGGAAATTTGGTTAAACCAGGGAAGGCAAGGCCAAATTCAGGACTATGTTGAAGGTCAGAAAAAGAAGAGGAGAATAGATGTGGTTAAAATAAAAACATTGATAGATCTGGAGCAAGGGAAAGCTGTGTGTCTTCACATATTACATCTACTTTATTCACTATTTTCTTCTCTGTTAAAGTAATATTGATGAGTGTAGACTAGGTCAAACAAACTCATATTAAATTGTAGTTGATTACACCATAGAATTCTTTGAGACTAGTATATGAGGAGGTTTGGAAGCGATTATCAAACAGAGACTAAGTCCTCCACTCCTGACTCAGTGCTCTGATCTGGTTTATATATTCTCCTTCTGTGTCACATTTTTTTGAAACACGGCTTTAGCCGATTAGAATATTACAAACCACAGTTGTAGGTAACAAAATAATAAAATCTAGGTACAGAAAGGAACTTTTACATGATTACTGAAGACACATCCCAAATCCCCCAGACCAAAGACAGTTTGCCTCAGAGCTCACAGTACTTGGTAATATATGGGAGACTAGCCTCTGGGCATCTTGTCTTGGAGATTATCATTATTTTCCTCAACTATGAGCCTGCATTTTTACCCTTGATATCATGTTGCAGTTTCATTGCTTAGGATAAAATATATATATATTCAATTCATAGGCTATTCCCAGAACAGTAGAGATTAAAAAAACAAACCTGGAATCAAATAATTAACTATATTAATCATATTCTCAGAACTAATTTCTTTAAATAACATATATTTAATTTATGTTGTACTAAATTTTATGGTTATTTTTCCTTGTTCAAAACTGATTTATTGACCAACTCTATTACTTTTATCCAATCATGCTTTAGAAGAACATCATCAACATTTGCATGTACATTAGTAGAAATGTCTTAATCCACCATAAAGGTGAATTATTTCTCTCAATTTATTTTAAACTAAATAGCATTACATTTTTTTAAAGTCCATTGTCTATTATAGGCTTTGGCTATTGTCAAACTAACTCCCTCACATCTATATTTCTACTTAATATGTTGGGTAAGACTTTTTACTACTTTACAAAGAATATTACTTAAATCATCCAACTACCATAATTTATTGGGTATAGTCTATGTGCAAGGTCAAATGCTGCAGGGGAAATACCAAAAAAGATACCTTTGCTCTGCCTTTGTTAAGAGTATCTTAGAATGTGAGGTAAAGATATCCCAAAGAGGAAAAGTTCTGGAACATTCACAATGCAACTTATAAATGAGAGCAAACCAATTTAAAAATTAAAATAGTACAGGATATAGAAAGGACACAGTATATAGTAGAGTTCGTATGCTGTTGCATATGAAGCCATAATTATATGGCTTAATTACCCACCAGCATCAAGCTCTTCTATCACCATGAGAGCTGTTTATTTTATTAGATACTGTTGTCTATTGCATGTGTACCCTGCCACAAGCCCTCTGGACTGCTTGAGGATACTGCTTCTACATTCCCTGGTAATTGAAAATCATGACTTTAGCCTGGAAAATTCAACTCCACCACCACCCCAAAGTATCCTCCTCAATCTAGTAAGTGTTCTTTCCAATGTCATTGTTTTGTTGCAAGTCCCAAGTTGTTGATGGGTATCAAAGGCAGATCTAGCACACCTTCTAACCACCATCTTCATCAAAGAGAAGATGACTATCAAATTGGACTGTAATTCTCTGTCATCATAGACTGAAAGAACAGAACATGACCTCTCAAGTGTTTGTTTTGAAATTCACTGGCATTTAATGTCAATGACAGGTTGGATCAGAAGAGTAAAAACACTGCTCCTAGAAAGTAATCATTAAAATATTTTTGCTTTTGCTTATGTAAGATACACTTTTTACACTAATATATGATCATATTACCATGACTCTTAAATATTTATTCCATCTAGTATCAAATTATTATTAGAGGGAGTGAGGTCCTAAAGATATATAATACAGGCAAAAGCCATTTCAAATGTGATACAACACCATTCCTGCAGGAATCTGTGGGGTATGACTCGTATGTGTAGGGAAGCTTCACCATGTAGGTAAGGCACATAGAAGTCCCAACTCAGACAGACTCCAGCCATGGAAATTGGGACATCAAAGAGGAAAGGGAGCAAAGAAAATTATCACCATGAAGCACAAGATATTAGAAAGGCATGCCCCAAAGAAAAATTTATCTTTCTTATCAGTTATGTCCTTGGGTGATAGAAGATAATTTTGGTTAATATTTAATTGGAACATAGCGGGCGGGGGAAAAAGGAAAGCAAAAAAGAAGAACCAATATCATTAGTCTTTGCTAGCCTAGGTAATGCTGATTACTTAGATGAATCTGCCCACTGAATATTTATAACTTCATGAACCTTTATAATCCTTCACTCTTGGAATGTCAACTTCCTCCTATAATTTGTAGTGATACTGAGCTAAACTTCTAAGCTAGTCTTTGATGCTGAACTTTTTTTAAAATGCCCAAATGCTGGCCTTTCAAAGACATCATACCAAAAGCTGAATTCATTATCTTTTCCACAATATTTACTTCCCTTACCATTGCACGCTAATTTCATGAATGATACCTACGATCAATGTTAAGACTCTAACTGGCAGAAAATTGGATCTGTTTAGCACTTAATGATGATTTTTAAAGATGTTTTGAGACCTTACTTCCCAATTTTAATTTATAGCAAAAGGATCTAGTTTTAAATATATGGGACTAAGATAAGATTTTTTAAAATAAGTTCATTCAATTAAGAAGCTGGGTTTCCTTAAAGAAAATATCCAAGTGAACAGTCCATGCACTGTGTATGTCAGTTAAAGTTGTAAAATTGATACACAAGTGAATAACTTTAAAACTGTTACAAGTCTTAGAATAACTTCTACCGGGTGGTTCAGTTCAGTTCAGTCGCTCAGTCGTGTCCGAACCTTGCAACCCCATGAATTGCAGAACACCAGGCCTCCCTGTCCATCACCAACTCCCAGAGTTCACTCAAACTCACGTCCATCGAGTCAGTGATGCCATCCAGCCATCTCATCCTCGGTCATCCCCTTCTCCTCCTGCCCCCAATCCCTCCCAGCATCAGAGTCTTTTCCAACGAGTCAACTCTTTGCATGAGGTGGCCAAAGTACTGGAGTTTCAGCACCATTCCTTCCAAAGAAATCCCAGGGCTGATCCTTCAGAATGGACTGGTTGGATCTCCTTGCAGTCCAAGGGACTCTCAAGAGTCTTCTCCAACACACTTCAAAAGCATCAATTCTTTGGCACTCAGCCTTCTTCACAGTCCAACTCTCACATCCATACATTACTACTGGAAAAACCATAGCCTTGACTAGAGGGACCTTAGTCGGCAAAGTAATGTCTCTGCTTTTGAATATAGTATCTAGGTTGGTCATAACTTTTCTTCCAAGGAGTAAGCGTCTTTTAATTTCATGGCTGCAGTCACCATCTGCAGTGATTTTGGAGCCCCCAAAACTAAAGTCTGACACTGTTTCCAGTTTCCCCATCTATTTCCCATGAAGTGATGGGACCGGATGCCATGATCTCAGTTTTCTGAATGTTGAGCTTTAAGCCAACATTTTCACTCTCCACTTTCACTTTCATCAAGAGGCTTTTTAGTTCCTCTTCACTTTCTGCCATAAGGGTGGTGTCATCTGCATATCTGAGGTTATTGATATTTCTCCCAGCAATCTTGATTCCAGCTTGTGTTTCTTCCAGCCCAGCATTTCTCTTGATGTACTCTGCATAGAAGTTAAATAAGCAGGGTGACAATATACACCCTTGACGTACTCCTTTTCCTATTTGGAACCAGTCTGTTGTTCCATGTCCAGTTCTAATTGTTGCTTCCTGACCTGCATACAGATTTCTCAAGAGGTAGGTCAGGTGGTCTGGTATTCCCATCTCTCTCAGAATTTTCCACAGTTGATTGTGATCCACACAGTCAAAGGCTTTGGCATAGTCAATAAAGCAGAAATAGATGTTTTTCTGGAACTCTCTTGCTTTTTCCATGATCCAGTGGATGTTGGCAATTTGATCTCTGGTTCCTGTGCCTTTTCTAAAACCAGCTTGAACATCAGGAAGTTCACAGTTCACATATTTTTGAAACCTGGCTTGGAGAATTTTGAGCATTACTTTACTAGCATGTGAGATAAGTGCAATGGTTCGGTAGTTTGAGCATTCTTTGGCATTGCCTTTCTTTGGGATTGGAATGAAAACTGACCTTTTCCAATCCTGTGGCCACTGCTGAGTTTTCCAAATTTGCTGACATATTGAGTGCAGCACTTTCACAGTATCAACTTTCAGGATTTGAAATAGCTCCACTGGAAATCCATCACCTCCACTAGCTTTGTTCATAGTGATGCTTTCTAAGGCACACTTGACTTCACATTCCAGGATGTCTGGTTCTAGATGAGTGATCACACCATCGTGATTATCCGGGTCGTGAAGAACTTTTTTGTCAGTTTCAATACTTACAGTCCCTACTTCTGCTTGAATCTTATGTAACAACCACTGTTATAATTTCTTGCACACAGGTATATATTGCATCACCTCCCTTTTGTCTTTCCCAAAGTCACTCAGTTTGGAATTAACCCTTCCAATCATGGGTGCATGGATCATCTCCATCCCCATTTATCTGTCTGACAGATGTCTCCTGATGTTTTAAAATTCATCAAAATACTTCTCACTGTTTATCCTTCAAAGTTCCTAACTTTCAAACATATTTCAGTCTTTTTTGTATCTCTAGGGCACTTGCCACAGAGCCTGAATCAAAATAGGGACCTTAAAAAATGTTTTGAATGAATGATTATTTCTTTGATCTTGTAAGTTAATGTTTAATACACTAGAACTATAAATAAACCTTGTCTTTTGGCACTGGATAGCAGTTCTATTCCTTTTGCCTGGAAAATCCATGGACGGGGGCCTGGTAGGCTGCAGTCCATGGGGTTGCTAAGAGTCGGACATGACTGAGCGACTTCACTTTCACTTTTCACTTTCATGCATTGGAGAAGGAAATGGCAACCCACTCCAGTGTTCTTGCCTGGAGAATCCCAGGGATGGGGGAGCCTGGTGGGCTGCCGTCTCTGGGGTTGCACAGAGTCGGACACGACTGATGTGACTTAGCAGCAGCAGCAGCAGCAGTTCTATTGAAGGTTTCTGTTGACTGTGTGTGCTTCTCAAATTCTAAACAGAAGCATGTACAAATCCTCAGTACTGACAGTCTCCAGAAGTTGCTTCCAGAAGCCAAGAGTTCATCTTTATGGCCTATTCTCAATTCTAACTGCCTCCCATTCCATATTCTCTCCTTTTAAAGAATCTCTTTAATTTAAAAGTCAAGCATATCAAGCCTTCTGTCCTGCTTCACAGGATGTAGGGTTCATTATTCCAAGGACTGTGGCTTAATAGGTAGATGAGCAAATGTCCCTTCTGCCTCATTGTACTGTATCAATGATTTCTATGGATAATTTAGCCTAACACTCCACAAGAGTTTGGAGTATTTGCCAATGGTTCTGTTTCCTAGAAGAGAATTGTAAAGTTAGAGCACAGCATCGCATCAATTACTATAATGAGTCTTTGGCATTAAAAAAATAGCCTGAATGTGACTTTGAGTAGCCTCTTGGTATCCATAATCTTTCCTCAAAAATACTGTATATTACATAGGCAAAAAGAGAAGAAAGACTCTTAACAAAAGATAGCTTAGATTACATTTGGGTTTTGTTGTTTGTTTGCTTTTGCTTTTTTAGAGGAAGTCATTCAGCCCATTCTATGCAACCCATTCTGGATATGGGTTTTAGGGATGATGGCTTCCCCAGGGCAAAATCAGAATGCCGATGTCCTACCACTATTTATTCCTTTATAAACTGTGGACACGCAAATCATTGGTTTACAAAAGACAGAGCTCTTGTGTGTTTCAAGAGAAGAGAAAGACAGCTTTTCTAATCACTTAAGTATCATTAGTATTATTTGTAAACCATGGTGACTGTCAGACAAGGCAAGGAGTTCTTGTGGAGTCTTTTAGAGGTGCTAGAAGTTCTGAAAATAGTGGAGAAGGTTAGAATCCCAAACCAGGAGAGCAGATTGAGATGGGATTTGCTACTCAGAAGTGCTAGATGAGTGATCCTAAAGAACCTGAAAAAAATTGCCTTTTAAATGGCTAGAAATATTGGAGCTGAATTTGTGCTAGTTTACTGGCCTATCTTCACAGCACTGGTATCAAGAGGCTTCATGAAAGAAACATTCATAGTTTGAACCCAAAGTCTTAGGCAATCTACCATTACTTTACTGTGATAAGTAGAATAACCATCCCATCAAAAACAAAGGATATTCAGATATTAATCCCTAGAACCTGTGAATAAGTTACATCACATGAGAGAAGGGGAATTAAGATTCAGAAACAGAGTTACTCATCAACTGACTTTAAAATAGGCAGATTGTCCTGAGTTAGTTGGGTGGGCCCAAAGCCATCACAAGAATCCTTAAAGGTAGATGAAACAATAAAAAGAAAGAGCCAGAGAGATGGCAGTGTTAAAGGACCCTGGCCAATGTTGCTGGGTATTGAAGATAAAGAAAGGGAATCATAGACAAGGAGAATAGATAGCCTCCAGAAGCTGTAAAAAGCAATGAAATTAATTCTCTTCTCGAGTGTCCAGAAAGGAATGCAGTCCACCAACATCTTGATCTTAGCCTAGTGAGATCTGTCAGTCTTACTTAAAGCACAGTGAAAAAATGTATTTGTCTTATTTAAGTTACTAAATTTGTAGTAACTTATTACAGCAGTCATAGAAAATGAATACAAATGGAATTTTTCTTTTGCCACCATGCCTATTTAATAGGGAGTCTTTTTCCCAGTTCCTCACTGGATGCCTAGAAGACCAAAGGAAGCTCCTGGTCACTTGGCAGGATGGAATACAGAAAATCTCATTCTTTTACTTGGAGTTGAAACTTACAACATGATCACAGGACAGTGATAATGAGAAAAGGACACCTCTGATTTTATGATGGAAATGTGTTCTCTGTCTCTGCACTACTCAACACAAATCACCTATGTTTGCAATCATCCTACCCTTCTCTGCATCATAACTGGGGATTTATTACCTCTCCAACTATCTTCAGATGGTGATTTGAAAATTACTCCCTTTTCCCCCATAAGCATTTGATTGAATTGATTACTTTTCCCCTCTATCGTGTATTTAAACTTTTGCACTAATATGAAAACTTCCTATTATGGATTTTAAACATTATCAAGTCTCTTTTATCAGCAAGCAATCAACAAAAGAAAAACTTTCCTTTTGCTCTCTATCCTATCCCTATCTGTCTACAAGCTTGGGGAAAAAAATCACACTCTCTATAACAGAATTACCGCTATTTCATAGGTCCATTAGTCAGCTGCCTTTCTTTCTTAAGCTTCCCTGGTGGCTCAGAGGGTAAAGTGTCTGCCTGCAATGCGTGAAACCCTGGTTTGATCCCTGGACCAGGAAGATCCCCTGGAGAAGGAAATGGCAACCCACTCCAGTACTCTTGCCTGGAAAATCCCATGGACCGAGAAGCCTGGTAGGCTACAGTCAGTGGGGTTGCAGAGAGTCAGACACGACTGTGCAACTTTGCTTTCACTTTCACTTTTTCTTTCTTAAGTCAAACGCAGAGTCATAACTCTTCCTAAGGTGATCAGTGACATCTATGCCACTGAATCCAATTGACATTCTTAGAGCAACTAACATTGTTGACCTCTTCCAATGTCTTCAAGCTCTCTTTTATTCAATCATTTGCAAAAACCACTCTCTATTTAGGAAGGATACTTTTCTCTCCATTTCACCTGATTATTAGTATACATATGTCAGACTGCCACTTACACAGCAAGTATTGCCTAATTCTGTATAACCCCTCGATTACATACTTATTAACATTGTGTTTTTAAATATGAGTTTGTGATTATTTGATTACCTTTCCCATAGGAATATAAGCTCCTTGACCTCAAGACCCAGGCCTGTTTTTGCTTACCATCATAATCATATTTTAAAGACACTGCTAAAAGCGATTCCAAGAACCTTGATAGGTACTAAAAAAGACTTGTGCAGTGAATAAGCTTCAAAAGGAAAAAATACGTACCTAGATAAAAGAATGAGAAATCAGTGACATTTATTGAGTAGTAGAGGTCATAGGGCTTCCCAGGTGGCACTAGAAGCTGGCACCAATAGTGGTAAAGAACCTGCCTGCCAATGCAGGAGACATAAGAGAGGCGGGTTTGATCTCTGGGTTGGGAAGATTCCCTGGAGGAGAGCACATCAACCCACTCTAGTATTCTTGCCTGGAGAATTCCATGCACAGAGGAACCTGGCAGGCTACAATTTATAGGGTCGAAATTTATAGGCTACAAATCTGCAGAACTGACAGATTCAAGGGATTAGATCTGGCCGATATAGACTGCTTGAGTAACTACAGAGGGAGGATCGTACATTGTACAGGAGGCTGTGACCAAAACCATCTGAAAGAAAAAGAAATGCAAGAAGGCAAAATGATTGTCTGAGGAGGCCTTACAAAGAACTGAGGAAAAAAGAAAAGTGAAAGGCAAAGGAGAAAGGGAAAGATATATCCAACTGAATGCAGAGCTCCAAGGAATAGCAAGGAGAGATAAGAAAGCCTTCTTAAGTGAACAATGCAAAGAAATAGAAGAAAACATCATAATGGGAAAGACTAGAAATCTCTTCAAGAAAATTGGAGATACCAAGGGAATATTTCATGCAAAGATAGGCACAATAAGACAGAAATGGTATGGACCTAACAGAAGCAGAAGAGATTTAGAAGAGGTGGCAAGAAAACACAACTATACAAAAAAAAGCCCTAATGATGCCGATGACCACGATGATGTTGTCACTCACCTAGAGCCAGACATCCTGGAGTGTGAAGTCAAGTGGGCCTTAGGGAGCATCACTAGGAAGAAAGCTACTGGAGGTGATGGAAATCCAGATGAGTTATTAAAGTCTAAAAGACGATGTTAAAGTGCTGTACTTAATATGCCAGCAAATTTGGAAAACTCAGCAGTGGGCACAAGGCTGGAAAGGATCAGTTGCCATTCCAATCGCAAAAAAGGCAATGCCAAAGAATTTTCAAACTACCACATTTTACATGCTAGCAAGATTATGCTCAAAATCCTTCAAGCTAGGCTTCAATAATACATTAACTGAGAATCTCCAGACATACAAGATAGATTTAGAAAAATCAGAGAAACTGGAAATTGAATGACCAACATCTGTTGGATCGTAGAAAAAGCAAGGGAATTCCAGAAAAACATCTAATTCATTGACAATGTGATTGACTAAATTGACTACACATTGACTAAAGGCGAAAGCCTTTGACTGTCTGGATCACAACAAACCATCGAAAATTCTTAAAAAGATGAGAATATGATATTACCTTACCTGCCTCCTGAGAAACCCACATGAGGACAAGAAGCAACAGTTAAAACTGGACATGGAACAACAGACTTATTCAAAATCGCAAATGGAGTATGATGAGGCTGTATATTGCCACCCTGTTTATTTAACTTATATGCAAAGTACATCATGTGAAATGCTGGGCTGCATGAAACACAAGGTGGAATCAAGATTGCTGGGAAAAATATCAACAACCTCAGATTTGCAGATGATACCACCTTAATGGCAGAAAGGGAAGAGGAACTAAAGATCCTCTTGATGAGGGTGAAAGAGGGGAGTTAAAAAGCTGGCTTGAAAGCCAACATTTAAAAAACTAAGATCATGACATCATGGCCAACAGATGGGGAAAAAGTAGAAACAGTGCAGATTTTATTTTCTTAGGTTCCAAAATTTTAGGACTGCAGCCATGAAATTAAAAGATTCTTGCTTCTTGGCAGAAAAGCTATGACAAACCTGAACAGCATATTAAAAAGTAGAGACATCTCTTTGCCAACAAAGATATGTATAGTCAAAGCTATGGTTTTTCCAGTAGTCATGTACAGATGTGAGAGATGGACAATAAAAAAGGCTGAGCACCAAATAATTGATGCTTTTGAATTTTGGTTCTGGAGAAGACTCTCTGAGTACCTTGGAATGAATGGAGATCAAACCAATCAATCTTAAAGGAAATTAACCATGGATATTCATTGAAAAAACTGATGCTGAAGTTGAAGCTTCAATACTTTGGCCACTTGGTAAAAGAGCCAACTCACTGGAAAAGACCCTGAGGCTGGAAAAGACTGAGGGCAGGAGCAGACAGAGGAGATGGTTGGATGGCATCACTGATTCAGTGAACATGAGTGTGAGCAAGTTCTGAGGGATGCTGAAGGACAGGAAGCCTGGCACGCTGCGATCCATGGGATCAGAGAAGTCTGACATGAATCAATGACTCAATAACAAAAATACAAATAAATCCTCTAGGGCCTTACAGTAAAAGTTGGAAAATTAAGATGTGGGATTTAGACATACTGAGTCCAATGATTATGCCATGTGGTCTCACACTCATCCTATCTTTGCCTAAAATTTTGATATTTTGTTAATCAGGAATCTTGGCATAAATTTAACTTTTAAATGTATTGCATTAAGGTATATTTTTCTTGGTAAATGTGTTTGTGATGACTCACTACAGTTTTTACCTGAGATAAGGTCCTCACCTGCCTTAGGTATCCCATTCGACTTTGGCCCTGTACAAATTTTAGGCTTTGGTGAAAATATTTATTCAAAAAGTAAGGTATACCTAGCATTAAGCAGTAGATATCAGACTCTCAGAGAGAAGATAGGAGAAACCAAATTCTAAGCCTGGATCAAAAGGATGAGAACAAGTTTAATATCAGACTCTTACTTAATAAGGTAGTGATGAATGATCTGAAGAAGCAGTGACAGGCAGTTCTCTACCATGTCAAGGACGGAAAAAGAAAGGAAGGCTTCCAGAATTTTCTATGCAGACAAAAAAAAATAGCTTATGTTTGACACAAACATCACTTCCACCACATTCTGCTGGTCAAACAAGTCACAAAGCCAGCCTAGATTGAAAACAAGGGCAAATGCACCCCATCTCTTGATGAGAGGAGCTGCGGTCACATTGCTAGGGGTTATATACTCAGATAGGAGAACGGTTCCTACCAGTTTTTTGCCGATATTCTAGGACAAGTAGTGATGTTAATACCATCATGGCATGACTAACATTAAGTAAATTTGTTATTCATTTGTAAATCTTTGACAATTGAATTGGTAAATAACAGTACGTTGCTGTTTTATTTTCCTTGTTGATACTTCATGGTGAACCTCATTTTGATAACTGTGGAAACCATATTCCGCAACATTCTGATTGCCTTCAAGGGAGAAGTGATTCTCAAATAAGCAACACTCTATTCATTTGCTTTTCCTTTTCCTGATAAAACAAAGATTTGCAACCACCTCTGTGCTCTATCTGCTCATTTAACAGATTTAAGTAATTTTACTCTTGGGGTCACGTGATCACTGGGTATGAGCACATTGTGTTAGGAAATGCCATGGGTAGGGCAGAAATGATGAGATACAAATAGAGAGAATCTGCTGAAACCCTCTTTATTAAAAATGCATTCTCTGAGCAACACTTAATATCTCCAAGAGGGAGGAAAAACATTTTAGAACCACCTGGGAATGGACTAAAGGAATGATCTTTGGTTTGGGCCTCCTAGACACAGTTCTGTCCACATCCCAAGTAAAGGAATGAATCAGGGAAACAACTTCTCTAGTTTATTGCCTCAAACAAGGTTTCAGTATTAATGGAAATTGTTATAGAAAAACTTGTGTGGTTTTTTTCCCCATGTATTGTTTATATGGCTGTTTAAATTCAAATTTGAGCCAGCAGTGAGGGAAATAAGAATATTTGAAGTATATGGCAAAAATCTCATATGCTGAAACCTGATTTATCCAGAAGCGTAAATGCTGAATTATACACCTCCCACTTACTCTAAATTGAACTGCCCACATCTTTGTGGGGCTGCACACAAGGTGTCTAATGAGTTATAGGCCAGCGTTTATTTAACAAGAAAAGAAACCAAATAGAGCGTAACTGAAACCTGGGTACATTTTGTTTGTGTTTTGTTTCAGAGAGCTGTCAGATATTTCAGTCCAATCTTAAAGTTGTTGCTTCCCTTTATTGCAGGTCGACTTCAGAATTTTAGTTACCTCTTGCTACAAAAGCTTTCAGTTTACAGGGTGGCAGAAAGAATGAAGATCGATGGTTGCTGGGTCTGGTTGGTCATACCAATTTGTACTGCAATCTAGGTGTTGCAGTCTCTGAGATTTGAGTTTAAATGTGTGGCTTGCAGCTTTAGAAGAAAGATGTGTTCTGCATAGAGCTGTAGATCAACACTGCCAGTTTATCCACCAGATGAGACACCCATCATGCCTGTGCACATGGGCATTTCATGAGACAGAGAAAGGAAAAGAAAAGAAAGGGACAGAGATAAGATGAGAGGAGGAAAGAGGACAAGATGGAAACAGAGGGAAGGAGTAAGAAAGAAACGGAAGGAGAGAGGAAAGAAGCAGGAGAGGGCACAGGGAGGTGATTTTATTTTTATTTTCCTAAATATCTTTCAGATAACAAAGCATGGTTTGTTCATAGGAAATAGCATCAGCTGAAGATAAAAAATAACACTACTGCTCAATGAATACATGCTTAATAAAAATCTAATAATAACTAATCTCCAGTGAACACTGAATAAAAAATGAGATTTGTACTGGTATATATTTCTAATTCATCCAACTTAATTGCTGTTTTAAAATATTGACTTCAATACATTGTCTTTCTAATTTGCCCTATAAAGTGCTCGACAATACGGCAATTATGAAATATTTGCATTTGAAGGACTTCATGTGATTTAGAATTTAAATTTTTATTTTCAAATAATCACATTAAATTTGCAATGAAAGCCAAATGCCCTGCTTATTTTCTGGATTTGAAAACTGAGCAACACAATGTGTTCGGAAGTTCTAATTTTATAATGCAAGCATCAACTTTCAATGATTTAGTTTCTTGCTTAACCTTTGAGACAAGTCATGTAACATGCTGCTTTACACATGTGGTTGCTTTTAATTGCTTATTTTCTTGTCCCATGAAACCCTGAGGAAAGGCAATGAGAAATAACATCTTTTCTTTGTAGTGGAGGAAAAATTGTTACAGTTCATTTTATAAACACAGATCCTTGGGAAGTCACATAAGAAGCATCAAGACTGATTCAATGCGGAGTGTGGATTGTGAATTACAACAGGTCTAGCTTGACTCTGGTATCTAGTGCACATTTGAACCAGGGGTGCCTACTGAGGGGAGAATGGAGTTTGCAGGCCAGAGTTTTCCCTGTTTAGTATCTTTTTGTTTGTTTGCTTGTTTCTTCAAGACAATACTTTGCAAAGAAAATATTTTCTTCTAGGTTAGGGATGGATTTAGTTTCTGTTAGAGAAACTGAATGCTAAAATCATAAGCTAATATGATTTTTCAGAAAGAAATAGCTATCTCATGCTTATTTTGTTAAACAATTGGAGCAGATTTTATGTGCTGTGCACAAATTAACCGTTGGGAAAAATGTATTTTTTGCATACATAAGGTTAGGCTTAACACATTAATAAAGAGGAATGCTCTGTGTTTACTTGTGTAATTAGGAAAGTTACTCATTTCTTTAAAACAACCTACGACAATTCCCTTTGGCTCTATTCTCTGGATTAGATTATGCTCTGATGGTAAAGAGGAGAATTCATAGGAGAGTTTAAAATGTAAGTGAATAGTCAAATACAATCCAGATGAAAAATGTCTTCCCTTTTCACTCAGTTCTGAAGGAGAGAAACCTTTACATTTACACACACACACACACACACACACACACACACACATTATCAGTTATCTTTCCCATTTCAGAGACAATGATAGGTTTATAGAGAATGGAGCATGTATTTTTGGTAAAGAATCCTATGCAGTGATTAATAACTGGTAATCCATGCTTAAGTAAGCATCAAAGCCATTATCTTAGAAATATTTGCAATAGTCCATATTTTGCTCATTTAGTCATTATACTTCTGTTTCTCCAAAGAATCAGTTTAATCATATGGCATGATAAAGCTAAGAGCTAGTTTAAGATCTTCAGAGACCCTAACTTTTGTAGAGAGAATGCACCCAACACATGGTCAAACTATGAGCAATACTAAACCATATAATGAATATTAGGAATTACAATGCTTCTGATTTTTCCCACAAAGACACTGATTTTTTAAAAATCATATATAATATTATTATCAAAAAAGATTTTTTGTTCTTTGTTTGCTGGTCTTTAAACACAACATTGGGCTTCCCAGGTGGCTCAGTGGGTAAAGAATCTGCCTGCAAGGCAAGAGACAGGAGATGTGGGTTCAGTCCCTGGGTTGGGAAGAGCCCCTGGAGAAAGGCATGGCAATCCATTCCAGTATTCTTGCCTAGAGAATCCCATGGACAGAGGAGCCTGGTGGTCTACAGTCTATAGGGTCGCACAGAGTCAGACATGATGAAAGTGACGGCATGCCCACACATAAGTACAACACTGCTGCGACCCTTAGATGTTCCAGAGTGACAGTGTCTCACACAGCGGCACTGCAGTAGCACCAGACTTTTAACGTTCAATCTGTTTCCTTTACCCATCTTCTTGAATATTTTAATTAGGAATCATTTTAATAGCAACATTTGAATTACCTAATACAGTCTTTAAACAACAGTCCAAATAAAGGAAAAAAATGTTCTCCTTAACTGGAATTGTCAGTTTTGCTGAGCATTCAGAGTAGCTGAGTATATGGTGCTACTCTGAATTAGCTCTTTAGTTTTCATTAAATCATTATATTGAATAAGTTAAATATCTCTGCTCCTAATTTAAAATGGTAATGAGAAGTTGAAAATAAAAGACAGTGCAATGAGGAATATCAGGGACATGCATGTCAAATTTAATAAAAGAATTCTTTATCCATGCTTTGGCTTTGGCTTTATTCTTTTGACCCCAAAGAACACTGGAATCTTAATATAAAAGAGAAGGATATAAAATGAAGTGTAATGACTTCAGAGATGAATGTATTGGTTCATGTATTACTTGATATTGAAATTAAGAATCTCTTAGAAAACCAAATTTTAAAAACCTATTAAAAAGACATAATTAATAATTCTATCCGAAATGATTTCTTCTTGCTACAATTGTTATTAGTATTATATAAAGATATTATTTAACCAAATCACTTTGATCAGGAATTTACCTGTAGGTCTTCTTGAAATATTTTTACAACTTCATATATTTTACTATACAGTAAGTGATTTTTATTTCTATATTTGGATATTATCTGCTGATATAAAATGACTTATCCAAGACAGGGCATGAGAAGGTGAATGGCATTAAGTGCAAACTTCTCAGAAGGACAAATCACTTCATGAAGTATTTACAGTATGTTGTCTTTAAAATGATCACTGACGTACAATTTTTACATGTTTCAGAGCCAAAGTGCATTAAAAGGCAATGGTGTAAAACAGGGCAGAAAAATAAGGAGTTAGTTATAGTTTGACATGTCAGTTTCTTCTGACTGACAAAATCCTTTCCTTCAATGGGCAAAACCTATTTCGTGCTCAGAGCTGGGGCATAGGTAGGTGGATTGCATGGCCACAAGAGGGCAGCAGATGGTCTGAAACTAATGAGGTGATGAACGTGGAAGAGTAGTGAAGGTTTTTCAGTGTAGAAAGATAGTTTCTAACCTGAAAATGAAAACACGAGGAAGGATGGCAAGTAAGGAAAGGAAGGGAACGGAGGGATGGATGGAAAAAGGAAGGAAGGAAGGAAGGGAAGGGAAGGAGAGACTAAGGGATTGTGGGAGGGAGAAAGGAAAGACAGGAGAGAGGAAAAGGTGCCAAGAAAGATAAAAGAGAAATACAGGTTTTTTTTAACAGGTTTGTTTTTTGTTCATTTGTTTGTTTTTGAGATAGGTATACTGTGCATGTGTTTTGTGTGTGTGTGTGTGTGTGTGTGCGTGTGTATGTGTGTTACCAACAGCTAAACTGCTGCTCAGCTGCCCAAGGCCAAAATACAGAGAAACTCCCAGTTGTGCCCAAATCTACCTCCAATGGAAAGTAAACCTTCCCCCTACAAAAAAGTAGCTTTTATCAATATAGTTTGCTTTTCTCATACACCATTATTTTTTTTTTCCTTCTGAATAATTAAACCTATAAAAACATGGGCTTTTGAAAATCAAAGAGCATAATCTTTCTGGTTCTGCCACTGTGCCTCCCTAGTCCTAATCCAGGAGACAGGAATTTCATTTTCCTAAACTTTATATTTGCTTTTTCTTTTTTCATCATTTTCAATTATTTCTTGCCATAGATTATGTTTTTTGGACGATGGTTAAGATACCACTAGAGATTTCAAATCTGCATGTTCACTAATCTCTCACAGTTCTTCTCAAAGATCACACAAACACAAAAAGGACATAACTTACTAGTTTGCTTCCCCTATACAATTAATCTATCATTAAGCCTCCTTGTCTGGTTTACCAGATTTTGTGTCAGTAGATGTAAATCCAGTATAGCTTTGGATGGATATACACTGTAGCAGTGCGTGTAGTGAATGGATACGATTGCAGCTTTCCTCAGTGGATGTACCATTCATTCATCATCACACTTGGCACGTCCTCATTAAGGAGCTATGATATAAGTAAATCCTTGGGAAGTCACACAAGAAGCATCAGTCCTGATTACGTTTGGATTATGAATCACAGAACAGGTCTAGCTGATCTCTTTTGCAATTACATCAACTTTTATTATAAAAAAGACATCCGACTTTTATTATAATTTGGAATAGTGAATATTTGCTCAGGTCTCAATTATCTGGGCTCAAAAGTCCAGGGAAAAAGAAAAAAAAAGTGAGAAGATATGTCTTAATTATAGTAACTGATATATACCAATATGCAATAAGATGACTGGAATATTCCCAATTTTCCTGCTTTTTCACTTAGTCATTTATAAAACCTTAAAAATGGACATAAATTATTAGGGCAAATATGATTTCACTCCCTTTTTTTACCTGATTTCTATCAGATAGTCTTGGCTATGAGCAGAAAAATGATGAAAGAATATGCATAAAAGTGGTAAAAAGGTTTCATAAAGAAACTACATAACACATAAAGCTATAATTAAGTATCCTATGGTACACTATGAGGAAAGAACTATGCTTTGTTCTAGTCAGAACATTTGCTAATTTTGAAGAGAAAAATGAACACATTATATGCCAGGCATTCCTCTAAGTAGCTTCCCAGGTGACTCAGTGGTAAAGAATCTGCCTGCCAATGCAGGAGACTTAGGTTCGTTCCATGGGTCAGGAAGATTCCTTGGAGAAGGAAACAGAACTCATTTCAGTATTCTTGCCTGGGAAATCCCATGCATGGAGGAGACTGGAGAGCTACAGTCCATAGGGTTGCAAAAGAGTTGGACACAACTTAGTACTTTCATTGTTTAATAACAATCCCTCTAGGTACACTACATGTATTGCTCATTTTAGTCTTAAAGTAACCCCATAATTTGGTCTTATTACCACCGTATCAGTTTTGTAATTGAAGAAAATAGGGCAAGGAGTGTCA
The DNA here is from genome assembly GCF_014754425.2 of Oryx dammah. NCBI lineage: Eukaryota > Metazoa > Chordata > Mammalia > Artiodactyla > Bovidae > Oryx > Oryx dammah. The sequence continues at coordinate 31,975,072 of NW_024070200.1, forward strand.
AGTAACTTGCCTAAAGTTATACAACTAGGAAATGAAAAGCTTTCTGGAAAACCAGCCTTTGTAAGTTTGGGCCTCACAACTAGGAAGAGTGAAGAGGACCCACAGCTCTTTTGACTATGTATGCATCGCAGTTGCTAAGTTGTGTCTGACTCTGTGATCCCATGGACTATAGCCTGACAGGCTCCTCTGTCCATGGGATTTTCCAGGCAAGAATGCTGGAGTGGTTGCCATTTCCTTCTTGAGGGAATTTTGACCCAGGGATCAAACCTGCATCTTCTGCATTGCAGGTGGATTTTTTACCACTAAGCCATTTGGAAAGCCCAGCTTTGACTACACTGATGCCTTGATTTCTCCCTTTAAAGTAGGAGAATAGGAAGTTTAGCAAAAATAACTAAAGGTTACTGTTTAATAGAATGTGTAAATAAGAATAGTCCTTTGAACCTTAGAAACTGGTACTACACGTCTCACAATGTACCTTGCAAAATAGTATACAAGTAGCTAACATAACGTAATTCTATCCTAGACCTGCCACATGTTTTTAACTTTTCATATAATTTTTCTTGACAGTTTTGCCTTTGGTGTGTTTCTAACCCAAATCCTTGAAACAATAAAAAGACAATTAGACAGAGAACCAGGATACACAGGTTCTAGAACAAGGTGTTTGTTTTTTTTTTTTTCACTCTACAGACCAGCTTGTCAAATTCAGTCATTTTACATAAAATACATATGCTTATTTATTTAGCTTTCCATCATATAAAATATGAGGTTGGGCTATGAGTATTTTAATTTTAAAAAAATAATTATAATCCAGCACAGCTGAATACATCCTAGACTCTTTTTCACTCATTCTTTTGTTATGTGCTACATACTGGAAGAGAGAGACAGGCTTCCATGCTGAGTGCCTGGCCTATTGTCTGATATATGTCCACTGCATAGCTAGTCCTCATGGGTGATGGCTCCAGAAGTATTGTTTCCATGTCACAACTTCTAGCTTGTCTAACTGATGCAGCTTTTTGAGAGATGCTTTCTCCATAACAGAAATAAAACTTTTCAGAGTGATTTCATCTGCCTGTGTATATGCGTGTGTGTGTGCATGTGTTTGCAAGCATGATTCTTATTAGGTCAGTGGGTTGGCCTTTTTCTGTTAATAATGCTGCCTTAGTCAAAATCAAAATGACTCCAAATTTCTGATTCACTGTTCACTGGCCCTTCACTCTGGTATCTCATATTCTGTGAGACAATAAATCCCACAACTTCTACCCTAAGTGTCTCAGGCAGCTCAGGCTGCTACAATAAATTACTATAGACGGGGCAGCTTAAACCACCAACGTTTATTTCTAACAGTTCTAGGGAGTGGGAAGTCCAAGAGCAAGGTTCCTGCAAATCTCGTGTCTAGTGAGGGTCCTCTTCTCGACTTGCATAGAGCAGGCTTCTTGCTATATACCAAGATGGTAAAGAGAGAAAAAGAAAATCTCTCTCATGTCTGTTCATACAATGAGGTCACTAACCTCATTCATGAGGGCTCCACCTCTGTGACTTAATTATCTTCCAAAGGCCCCATCTCCAAATACCATCACATTAGAGATTCAGGTTCCAGTACGTTAAATTTAGTGGGATACAAACATTTAATCAGTAACACTAAGCAAAGAACTTATCTATACAAATATATATTTTTTTCTTCTCTTTCTTATTACTGCTATTATTGTAGTGTAGATTTGTTTTACTCTTTTCTGTGTGTGTGTGCACACACATGTGTATGCTAGTCACTAAGTCATGTCCAACTCTTTGTGACCCCATGGACTGTAGCCCACCAGGCCCCTCTGACTATGGAATTCTCAGGCAAGAATACTGGAGTGGGTTGCCATTCCCTTCTCCAGGGCATCTTCCCAACCTAGGGATCAAACCCAGGTCTCCCTCACTGCGGTCAGATTCTTTACCATCTAAGCCACTACGGAAACCTTACTCTTCTAGGTTGTTAAATCAACTCATAACTTACTTCCCATCCTCAGGCTCTCTCCACTATAATCGATCTTCCAGAGAGCTGTTAGAGGCATTTTCCTCAGCATGACTCTGGACATGCTACTTCCCTCCTCAAAATACTTCAGTGATTACCACTTTTTTACCAAATCAAATGTGAGCACATGGCAAGGTGATTAGGACTCTCAGGAGTATGTCCCCTAGAAAACACTCTCTGAAGAGGCAAAATGGAATTCAGGAAAATCTGAACTACTCATTGGACTACCAAACAATTGCGTCCCTCATTTTCTTCATTTATAAAATTAGGTTAGACTACATAATCTTGCAATTGCCTTCTGAAAACAATATTTTATAAGTATAGCTTTTCAGCTTTCACTTCTCTACTTCAGATACCTAACACCAACAACATGAACAAAACTGAAGCCATCGCTAGAATATGAGCTGCACTTCCACCAGCATGCTTGATTCATAAATGCCATAACTCATAAAGTATTCTTCCAGCCAGTGTCAATAAAATCCCTGCTGTCATTAGGTTTCTGCTCAGTCTACCATTGAAACTTTCTTTCTCCTGCTTCCATATTTTCACAAAAAACATCGCATTCTTCATGTTTATGTCCTAGCTCTGTCTTAGTCATCTGGGGCTACTACCATAGATTTAGTAGTTTTAACAATAAAAATTTATTTCTCATAGTTCTAGAGGCTGGGAAGTCTAAGGTCAAGGCACTAGCAGATTTGGTATCTGGTGAAAGCCTACTTCCTGGCTTATAGATGGCCACTTTTTCATTGTATCCTCACATGATCAAAAGAGAATACAGAAAGAGCTCTCATGTGTCTCTTCTTAGAAGGGCACTAATCCCATTATGAGGAATTTACCTTCATAACCTAATTGCATCCCAGAGGTCCCATCTCCAAATATCATCACAATGGGGACCAAGATTTCAATGTATGAATCTGGGGGGCACACATTTAGTCTATATCAGCTCCCTTATTCAAATTAAGTCTTAAGAGGGCAGAAACCATGCTTCTTTCATCCTTTTATCACAATAGATTCATTATAGATTTTCAATAAATTGAATGATTTACCAAATTATAAGATGAAAATCAAAGAATATAGTGGATTTCAATTTCTGATAAACACTTCAAATGAAATTAATATGCCTTAATGAACTTCCAGAAGAAAGCCTGTCTAACTCTCAGGGGCTGATTCACTGAGATCCAAAGTTCTGAAGGGTCACTGACAGCCTACAATCACAGAGAGGGAAGAACGTTTCTATGTGACTTTTCTATTTCCACAAAAGAACTCCTCTAAAGTGAATAAATACTCTGAAAAAAAATGGTATTGAATACAGCCATAAATGAGACTGTGAAAAGAAATACTTCTGAGTTAAATTCATATCTTAAAGGATTAAAAATAACTTCTTTGTAATAATTCTATGTTAAAACAAAAACAGTAATATTTATTAAAAAATATATATGAATTAAAAATAGATAAGGAAATATCATCTTTAAATAATTTAGGGAAAAATAATTTATGTAATAAATATATGTTACCTTCTTCTTCTGACAGTAGAAATAACTGATGATCACTACTCTTGGAAATAAAACCTTAATTCATAATTTGTTTAAGTTAATCAAAACAAGTTTCAAAAATGCACTTTTTTCTCATGTGCCATCTCAAAAAAGTAAAATATTTAACATTAAATTTCACAACAATCAATCAAAAATAGAACAAGGCAGATTTCATAAAACTTTTTCAAATATAGCACTTAGGAAAAAGTAACATCTTAGATAAAAAAATGCATAGACATACAGTACAAGGCAGTTTTCTTCACAATATTCCAATTCCTCTTCTTGTCTTTAAGATTTCTCCTACCTCCAAAATTTTTCCTAATATTCCATCCCTCCTCATTAGTCATGGCTTTCCCAGGGTCTCAGAATAAAGCAAAAAAAGAGATAGAGACCACTCTGACTTATTATATCTTCTAAAAATCACTCAGCCTCTTGATGCCTTCTAGCATTATAGAAGAATAAATAATTTAAATTCAAAAGATTATATTTATAGCTTTATATGAAAAGATTTTAAAGCCTTTTACCCAAGAAGTTTTTCCTCCCTCCTCATAAAAATATTTTCAAATACATGAAATTATAATAAGTCTGATGACTCTGCCCCAAAAGATATATCAAAAGACACTCTGGACAATGTAATGGTGTTATGCTAACCATTCTTTACCAAATATATTTTTAGAACTCTAGGTGAACCCGATCTGACCCTGCTCTGTGCTCTGTAGAAACGTGGATATAAAAAAACACAATCCCTATGTTCCTAACGTTATTGTCTAATTGTCTTATGTTCTTTAAAAAGTCTATGTAAATACAGCCTTGATTTTTTAAACCTGTATTTTTAAGACCAAAAGTATATATCTTCAGGACAGCAATAATGTGCTTTCTATGAAAAATAGGCAAGCAGAAATAGGCTGAGATATGCATTTCAATCCAATATTCTGGACCTGTCACACAAAAACTGAATGTCACCTTACATTAAACTTTTATGTGAATATCAACTCACTTGCTTAAACTATAAAACAAAACTGTTCTTATATGTAAAGCAGTATAATATCACTTGGAAATAGATTTTTATAAGTTAAAATACACATGTTGTAAAATGTAGAGCAATTCCTTTAAAAACTTTAAAAAGAGAAATAGTAAATAAGTCAATTAATTCAATGGAAAACCAAATATTACTCAATTAATACAAAATAAAATTCCTCCATTAATGCAAAATAAAACAGGAAAAAGGTAAAAGAAAAAAAGAAAAAATTTTAACATAACTTAATACAGATATGAGTCTAATATATTTGACATATTAAATGGAAATGATATAATTACCCTAATTAAAGGGAGAAATGGACACACAATAAAAAAAGCAAGACCTATTTGTTCTCTATGAGAAAGTCATTTTTAATACAAAGAAATAGTTTAAAAGTAAAATCTGGAAAAGAGACAGATCTGGAACCATATAGAAGGCCTGAATGATTTTGTCTGAAACTTGATCTAATTGACATTATAGAATATCCTACTTTATATCACCAGTTCACACATTAGTTCAAAGAACACATGAAATATTCATATTTATACCATAAACAATAAATAAATTTAGATCAAAACAATAAGGTCTCAATAGTTTAAACAGAATGAAATCATAAGAGCATATTTTTGACTAAAATGAAATTAAAATAGAATTCAATAACATGAAAAACATATAGAAAATCCCTAATATCTCAGTATTTTTAAACACAAATAACTCATAGTTCAAAGCAGAAATTACAAAAAAAAAAAAGGAAAATATTTTGTACTGAATGAAGATGAAAACATGGTGTCTCAAAATGTGTGGAATATTATTAAACAGTGTGTATAGAAAAAATGTCATCTTAATTTTAAATGCTTAGATTAGGAAAAAAAGTTCTCAGAGCAATGATCTAAGTTTTAATGTGTATAAACTAAAAAGGAAGAGCACGTCAAATAGAAGACAAAAATAGCAATATTACGAATGAAAGATAACATCTCACATGTATTAAAATGATAATACAAATTGTACAAAATCCATGTTAAATTTGAAACCTCAGATGAAATAGACTAATTCCCTCAAAGACTTAAAAAGTGATTTTAAAAAATGAAAATCTGTGTATTCCTATATCTAGTAAAGACATTGAATTCTAGTTAAAATGTTCCCACAAAGAAAAGACAAGACCAAATTATCTGTACTAATCAATTTCATGAAACATTTAAGAAAGAATCACTCTTCCACAAATTCTATCAGATTACTGAGGAGAAAGAAAAACTCAGTGAATTCTATAAGGAAAACATGACCATGAAACCAAAAATCAGAAAAAGATATTACAAGAAAATAAATCTGCCCATCAACTCCTTCACAGATACAGAGGCAAAAAACCTTCACAAAATATAAGCAAATGAAAATCAGCAATGTGTTAAAAGAATATTATTACATCATGAGGTTTATTTCAAGAATGTAAGTTTGATTTAAGAGTTAAAACAGTATTTAGAATGACTAAATGACATTACAAATGGACAAACTTTCCTCTTTTTTTTTTAACAGTGATCAATATTCCATTTTATGTGTATACTACATTTTCTTTATCCAGCTACCTGATGGCAGACACTTGGGTTGTTTCAGTGTCTTGGTTATTGTAAGTAGTATGACAATGAACTTGGGAGCACAGCTATCTCTTCAGGATCCTGATTTCAATTATTTTGGATATATATCCAGAGTGGGATTGCTGGAACATATGGTAGTTCTAGTTTTAATTTTTTAAAGAAACTTCATACTGTTTCTATAGTTGCTGCACCATTTCACACTCCCCCCAAAAGTGTACAAAGGTTCCAATTTCTATACAAACCTCACTAACAGTTCCTAAACTAAGGGAAATAAACCAGTCACAGAAGGATAACTATTGCACAATTCTATCTATATGAGGTATCTAAAACAGTTAAAGTCACAGAAGCAGAGAAAATAATAGTGGTGCCAGGGGCTGGGGATGAGAGAAATGGCAAATGTTATTCAATGAAGTTTCAACTGTGCCAGAGAAATCATTTCTAGACACCTGCTGTACCACCTAGTATTGGCTAGGGTTAACAATGTCTTCCCAGGTGGCACTAGTGGTAAAGAGCCTGCCTGCCAATGCAGGTGACATTAGAGACACAGATTTGATCCCTGTGTCGGGAAGATCCCCTGAGGGTGGAAATGGCAACCCGCTCCAGTATTCTTGCCTGGAGAATCTCATGAACAGAGGAGCCCAGTGGGCTACAGTCCATGGGATCACAAAGAGTCGGACATGACTGAAGCAACTTAATAATAATAAATAGGGTTAACAATACAATATTGTACATTTCAACATTTGTTTTAAAAATGAGATAAAAGGAAACGCTGAGAAGTATTAGGTATGTTTATTACCTCGATTTTTCAGATAGTATCACAAGTGCTTGCATGTCCAAACTCATCAAATTGTGCACATTAAATATATATAGTCATTTGTACACCAATTATACCTCAATAAAACTGTTAAAAATAATAGAATGTATCTCAAGAATTATTCTAAATATTGAATGAAGTAATGTTTGTTCCTTGCTTAGCACATCATCTGGCTTAGGATAACCTTTCAAAAATCATACAATAGAATGAAATACATAGACCACTTTAAATAAAAGAACTAATAAATGAGTTTAGTTAGTTTTCAGAATGGTAAACTAATATACAAAAATGGTTGCCTTTCTACATCCTAAAGAAAGATAGAAATCAAAATTTTTAAAATAACATTTACAACAGCATCCTAAACCAAAAAATATTAATGGTAAATGAGCAAAGTTTTTGTAGGAACTGCATCCTGAAAACTATAAAAGACTGTGAGAAAAATTTAAGATCTAAACAAGATATACACCATGTTGCTAAATCAGAATATTCAATATGGTCAAATATTAATTATGCTAAAAGTGAACTCTAGATTCTACACAATTACAGTCAGAATTTGAGCAAGTTTCTTTGGGTAAAAATTAATAAGGTGACTCTAAAATTTTCAAGAAAATTTAAAGAATCTACAGTAGTTTAAAATTTTTATAAAGAACATAAGTAAAATAGTATAGTCCTTGATTTAAAGACTTACTCTAAATCTTCAATAATCAAGACAGTATGATATTCATTTAAACACAGTGATATAGATCAATGGAACAGAAAAAAAGAGTCAAGAAATAAATCAACAAATACGTTTTACTTGATTTTTGAGACTGCTAAATCAACTCAATAGTGAAAATATAGCATTTTTTAAAAAGTAGTGATAGAATAACTAAATATCACTCTAGGAAAAATACACTCAAATCTTACCTTACACACAAAAATGAATGGATCTAGAACTAAACATAAAAGTTAAAACTTTAAAATTTCTGAAGAAAATTGTTGTAGTCTTGGGAAAAACAAACACTTATTAAAGAGCTCACTAAAAGCAATGACATAAAAGAAACAGTTAATAACTTGAGCTCTGTGAAATTTTAAAAAATTCTCTTCGAAACACAATTAGGAAAATTAAAAGGCATAAAAGTAACTAGAAAAAATATTTATTTATTTATTGAAAAACTAGCTTGTATCCAGAATATTTAAAGAACTCACATGTGTCAATAAGAAAAATACAAAAATATTTAAATTGGGAAAAGTAGTAAAAATAGAAACAAAACTTTGCAAAAGAAGCTATGTATTCTTAGTCTCTCCCTCATATCCAACTCTTTGCAACTCCATGGACTGTAGCCCCCGCAGGCTCCTCTGTCCATGGGGATTCTCCAGGCTTGAACACTGGAGTGGGTTGCCATGCCCTCCTCCAGAGAATCTTCCCAACCAGGGACCAAACCCTGGTCTCCTGCATTGCAGCCAGATTCTTTACCATCTGAGTCACCAGGGAAGCCCAAAAGAAGATATACTAATGGCCAATCTAGACAGGATAAGATGCCCAAAATCATTAATCTTCAGGGAAATGCAAATTTAAATTACTTTGAAATACCACTTCACAACCATTAGAAGAGCTAAAATTAAAAAGATTGTTAATATTACATATTGGCTAGGATACAGAACAATGGAACTCTTAAACATTGTTAATGAGAATGCAAAATGGTACACCTACATTAGCAAACAGATTGGAAATTTCTAATAAGTTTAGCATAACCTTACCATATGAACCAGCAGTTACACCTTTAAAAGAAGTGAAAGTCCAAAGAAAGCTTTGTAGGCAAATGTTTATTGCAACTGTATTTATTACAGCCAGAAACTAAAAGCAGCAGGAAAAAAAAAAAATCAACAGGTAAATGAATAAAAAAAAAATTGTAGTTTCTCCACATGCATATTACTCAGCAATAAAAAGCAAGAAGTGATGTGGATGAATATTTAAAACATTATGCTGAGAAAAAAATTCAAATTTTTCATCTGAATTCACACATCTAAATTCATCACATCATACATGTGATGCCATTCATTTAAAACTGCAAGAAAGACAAACCTAATATATTGATCAAAAGCAGATCAATGGTCATGAAAGGCTGGAGGAGGAGGGAAGGTTGAGTAGGAAAGGGCACAAGGAAATCTGCTGGGATTATAGGAAGTTCTGTATCTTATTTATCGTGTACAGATTTGGTAAAATTCTTCACTGCACTTAAAATACATTTACTTTATTGTTCGTAAATTAAACCACAATAAAGTTATCAAAATTGGTACCCTAAAATTCTTTGAATAGAAAAACATGGCAACTATTTCAGTCGTGTCCACCTCTTTGCGACCCCTTGGACTGTAGACTGCCAGGCTCCTCTATTCATATAATTCCTCCAGGCAAGAATAATACTGGAATAGATGGCTATTCCCTTCTCCGGGGGATCCTCCCAAAGGGAAAGTGAAAGTCACTCAGTCTTGTCCAACTCTTTGTGACCCCATGGACTATACAGTCCATGGAATTCTCTAGGCCAGAATACTGGAGTGGGTAGCCTTTCCCTTCTCCATGGGATCTTCCCAACCCAGGAATTGAACTGGGGTCTCCTGCATTGCAGGCAGATTCTTTATCAATGAGCTATCCAGGAAGCACTATTACATAGCATCAATCCTTATAAATTCATAGTTCACAAAGTTAGCTTAAAACCAGACACCTATGACCTCTATCTAAAGTAAATGGATTATAGCTGAGAGCAAATTAGTTCAACTAATAACTGACTATTGATAAAAATTCCCTAGAAATATTCCAAACTAATGATGCTTCAGGATTTCATTAATCAAATATTGAGAACATCTTGTGTCCTTTTCTCTCACAAAGGAGACTTCTTCTTAGCAGTAAGTCCTGAATAATAAGGTGAAAACACAGGGGATTTTAGCAGTCTGGCTCAACCTATGTAGGATGAGCAGACAGGCAAGTTCTTTCGGTATATTCAGTAATATCCTTGTCTGACACAAGAGCCATTCTCCTGTCAGCACTGAATAAATGGCAAACTGCAAAAATATTAACCTTGATAATTGCCAGGTAAATCTGAGGAAGTTTAATTTACTTAGAAATATGAAAGGATATGTTTCCAAACCACAGTCTGTAAGAATAAGAAAAAAAGAGTACAAATATGTTAATGGTCAGCTGCCCTCACTCCTTTGTGTTCTCCAACTATTTTTTTTTGAACAGCTTGGAAGAAAGGGATATACCACTTGTTTTCTGAACAGGAAACAGACACAGCAAGAAAGCAGCCCATGAAGCGGAGACTCTTTTGAGCGCCTTGTACAGTTCATCAGTGCACACAGATCTGGCCTCTAATGAAGCCATTTACATGCAGATGCAGGCTTGGGTGTGTGGACACCCGTCCCAACTCTGGGAATTGTTGTTTCATCTAATCAAAAGAAATTTGCACATGAAAGCCACATCCGTGTTCATTAACCCCACAGCTCTCTCAATATTGCTTCTCTATTATTCCTAACAAAATTGCAAACCTTCGTATGATTAGGTACCCCACTTCAGGGCTTTCTTTTCCTCCTATCCTCAGCCCAGGCCTCCATCTGAATGCAAAACTGACTGTGGGTTTGTAAGACTGAATAATTTGTAACTACACTTGCTGAAAACCAACCCCAATCACCTTTTTCACGCTGATTGACCTACATAGACACACTCTTCACTCTCTTCCCTCAAAGAGGAGACTCTTTCTTGCTTACAATTTTATCATCATGGAAAATATAAAAACACTTTTTGGGATGGGAATTCCAAGATAATAAATTTAATTGCCAACTTCATTTGCATGTGCAAACAAGATAAAAATCACATTTGGATCTGGTGGGGAATATTATTCACACATTACACTGAAATACAAAGACCATGTGAAAGGTATTTGCATCAAGTCCTAAAAGACAGGCTCATGGTTATCAGTTGATACCAGTCCATCACACACTTGATACGAATTACCTCTCCTGTCTGTTGTAGGGACAATATCTGTGCAGACCTTGTCTCAGTGATCAGCTACATTGCCTTCTCAAATGGAACAAATAGGAAGCATAATATTTGCACCCATTTTTATTTCTAACAATAATCCTTAGCCTGAAACTTTCAATATATGAAATAAATGTATAGTAATAAATGTACTGGAATTGCTTATTTTGTTAGTAATAGCAAATTGAGTTTCTCTTTCCAGAGAATTAGAAGGACAAGAATAACAGCTTTTTAATGCAATTCAGCAGTGACCTGCTGGGAAGTCTGGGGCTGAGAGGCCAGGCAGATCTTCCTGCCCACTCAGTGTCTGGCCTTTTTGCTGAAACTGCCAACAGTGGTCTTAATTAGTGCCAATTATGATTTCTTTTTAATGTGGACACCTGCATAATGTGAACTAGATGGAGTCCTATCCCTTTTTTAAATCAACTATTAAATAGCTATCAGAAGTTGGCAATTTGTGGTTATTGTTCTGGGAAAGTTTCAGATTACTAGAGTAGAGGTTTATTTATGTCTCATTTGTATTAATGATCTAGATCATCTAGACCTTTATTACTTCCTCTTCTAAAAAATATGTATTTATTTTCAGAAAACAAACACACCTTATGTGTGTAATTCTGTTTTTATTGAATTACTTTAAAAGTTGTATCACCTGATTATTACTATTGAAGAATTAGCCATAATAATGTGCCAGGAGAAATATCAATAACCTCAGATATGCAGATGACACCACCCTTATAGCAGAAAGTGAAGAGGAACTAAAAAGCCTCTTGATGAAAGTGAAAGAGGAGAGTAAAAAAGTTGGCTTAAAGCTCATTCAGAAAATGAAGATCATGGCATCTTGTCCCATCACTTCATGGCAAATAGATGGGGAAACAGGGGAAACAGTGTCAGACTTTATTTTGGGGGGGGCTCCAAAATCACTGCAGACGGTGCTTGTAGCCATGAAATTTAAAAAATGCTTACTCCTTGGAAGGAAAGTTTTGACCAACCTAGATAGCATATTGAAAAGCAGAGACATTACTTTGCCAACAAAGGTCCGTCTAGTCAAGGCTATGGTTTTTCCAGTGGTGATGTATGGATGTGAGAGTTGGACTGTGAAGAAAGCTGAGCACCAAAGAATTGATGCTTTTGAACTGTGGTGTTGGAGAAGACTGTTGAGAGTCCCTTGGACTGCAAGGCGATCCAACCAGTCCATCCTAAAGGAGATCAGTCCTGAGTGTTCTTTGGAAGGAATGATGCTGAAGCTGAAACTCCAGTACTTTGGTCACCTCATGCAAAGAGTTGACTCATTGGAAAAGACTCTGATGCTGGGAGGGATTGGGGGCAGGAGGAGAAGGAATGACAGAGGATGAGATGGCTGGATGGCATCACCGATTCAATGGACAGAGTCTGAGTGAACTCTGGGAGTTAGTGATGGACAGGGAGGCCTGGCGTGCTGAGATTCATGGGGTCGCAAAGAGTCGGACACGACTGAATGACTGAAATGAACTGAACTGAACTGAATGGGGTCCCGCAACTCCTGCTATACAAGAGGAGACTTTAAAATGTCAACTACAGGGTCCTCCATTCTTTCTATCCTGCAGACTTTCAGCCCAGTAGTTTTACAATGTTGTTCCATAAATACATCACAGAGGCCACTGAAGAGGCATAAAACAAAAAGGTGGGTGAGTTCACCCTCTAGTATTTACATTTCCCCAGGTGCCACCCAGCGGAGTTCTACTTTTCTGTCAGAGAAATGTACAAAAGCTATTTTTAAAGAAAGTTTCTGAAGCTAGAAGAGCTTGAAATCACTGGCATATGTAGAAGACAAGAAAGAGGAGAGAGAAACACAAGAAGAAATCATCCATTATCATTTATGAAAGTAAAAGAAAATGGAAACAATACTAACACAATTTCTAGTGGCAGAAATGCTCCTGTGGAATCATTTTATTGCTCTGGTTGATGAGAGAGCAGTAAAACAACTGTTGGATTTCATTTTCAGTTGTTGCTTAGTCTGTAAGAATGTTCAGCAAGTAGATTTGCAAAAACTTTGGAACAGCCCATCTGTTCATTTTAAGGGATAAAGGAAAAGAAAACAGGAAAAAGAAGGATGAAGGGGGATGAAGTATTGGGAGAAATCTCTTGATTCATACTTTAAAGTAAACCTTTAAATAAACATTCTTGAATTCTGGAACACTTACCAGTTGAAGAAAATTCCAGAGGAAACGATTCAGGAATTACAGTATTCTGAATTACTTCATCTTTCTATAACATTTTTAGCCCCTTCGCATGAAACTTTAAAATTCAAAATGCATAAAAGATCCATTCACTAATTCACTCATTTATTCAACAATTACTAAGCAGTGACTAGATCCTAGGCACTATGTATTTAATGGTTCAAAGCACATTCAGTTAAAGGCCAGAGAGCAGACAACTATCACGTAGAGTAGCAAATGTTTTGATAGCAGTAGGCATAGGGCACTATGAGAGTTTTCATTCTACAAGTTCTAGAAGTATTCTTGATGAAATTATGCTTAGGGAACAAAAGTCAGTAAGTGGACAGAGAGGAGAAAGTTCATCCAATTCAGGTATATTATTGAGAAATAGTCCATATATGTGGGATAACTACAAAGAGAATATTTAATATGAGGTTAATAATTTAGTCTTGAAATTAATTTTCCTAAAGTTATTGCAAAAATATTTACTATAGCCAAATGATAGCTCTTTTTAAAGGAAAATATTGAGATGCTAAATATAGTCAAAGAGCAAGTTGTGTATTTTTGATTTTTAAAAATAGTGTCCATATGGTCCTATATCAGCTGCAGTTACCTCCTGACGAATATTTTGTTAGTTAGTTCCAAATAAAAGTTGTGAATAGAGAAGAGAAGGGTATCACATGGATGCGCAGTAAATTAACATCTCTGTTGCTCTGAACTCAAAGCTGCAAAAGTGAAGTTGTAGAACAGGGTATTCTTGGGGTTATAGTGGGGCTACCCCCTTGCTATAGTAATCTGTCATCATTTCCCACTATCAAGTCCATGAAACACTTGTTAAGAGGTGCTCCCTGAAAATAAGTTCTATCCTCCATTAATTTCAGAAATAATTTTGTTCTAAAGCCTCTCTTTGGAAATCCACACTGCATTTCAAAACAGTGAAAGTTGCGTGGTCTTTCTTTAAAGAAATCTCCTTAATTTTGCATATCTCAGTATTTCCCCAAATAGTTTACTTTGTGAAACTCTTGATTATATCTGAGTTATTTGCTTGAAATAAAACTTAATAGAAAAGCATTATCCAGTTTGTCCTGGAAGCCTTTGTGCACATGGACTAAGGGTACGTAGCAAAAGACAATTTTCAAATATTCATAGCTTCTCCATGCTGTATCAAATTTCTAAATACGAATTTCCAATCCAACTTTAAGTCTAAGGATGCACATGTATCAATGCGATGCTTATCCCTTTATTAATGTTCTATTTTCACGTGTATTTTTTTTTGAACATTACACTATTTGACAACAGTAACAACTGTCACATTGAAACATTCTCTTATTTTTTTGTAGTTCAATGACATGGTGGATTGCTTCTTTCTCCAACCTCCCATTCATTGACTATTTTTCTCTAGGTTATTTGCTAGCTTATCCTCCTCCATTTCTGGATTTTAATTATTTTCCAAAGCTCAGGTTTGGGCCTCTGTTCTTTCTGCTCTCTTTACATTTTCTAATTAATGATCTCTAACAGCTTAAAATATTACTTGATCCTTAAACGTGTATTTTCAGCTGCTTCTTTTTTGCATCCTCATATTTTGGGTACTTCAGTTCAGTTCAGTTCAGTTCAGTTCAGTCACTCAGTCATGTCCGACTCTTTGTGACCCCATGAATCGCAGCACTCCAGGCCTCCCTGTCCATCACCAACTCCCAGAGTTCACTCAGACTCACATCCATCGAGTCAGTGATGCCATCCAGCCATCTCATCCTCTGTCATCCCCTTCTCCTCCTGCCCCCAATCCCTCCCAGCATCAGAGTCTTTTCCAATGAGTCAACTCTTTGCATGAGGTGACCAAAGTACTGGAGTTTCAGCTTTAGCATCATTCCTTCCAAAGAAATCCCAGGGCTGATCTTCAGAATGGACTGGTTGGATCTCCTTGCAGTCCAAGGGACTCTCAAGAGTCTTCTCCAACACCACAGTTCAAAAGCATCAATTCTTCGGCACTCAGCCTTCTTCACAGTCCAACTCTCACACCCATACATGACTACTGGAAAAACCATAGCCTTGACTAGACGGACCTTACTCGGCAAAGTAATGTCTCTGCTTTTGAATATAGTATCTAGGTTGGTCATAACTTTTCTTCCAAGGAGTAAGCGTCTTTTAATTTCATGGCTGCAATCACCATCTGCAGTGATTTTGGAACTCAGAAAAATAAAGTCTGACACTGTTTCCACTATATCTCCATCTATTTCCCATGGAGTGATGGGACCAGATGCCATGATCTTCATTTTCTGAATATTGAGTTTTAAGACAACTTTTTCACTCTCCTCTTTTACTTTCATCAAGAGGCTTTTTAGTTCCTCTTCACTTTCTGCCATAAGGGTGGTGTCATCTGCATATCTGAGATTATTGATATTTCTCCCAGCAATCTTGATTCCAGCTTAGTTGTAAAATCTAATAATTCAATATCAAAATCATCATTGATTGCATCATTGAAAGTACAGATTTTCATTCCAATTTTTACGCTTGTAATTTTTGACAATATTTCTCCATACTTTATTTCCAACCAAATATAAAATCCTGATCATGTTTCTTTCACCTGTCTGTTCTTTGCATTCCAATCCTCATCTGAGGAATATAGCCACCTCCCTCCCTGTATCTCATCCCCACATTCTCAGAGCTTGGTCTTCCTAAATATGTGTGTGTGTGCTCTGTCACTCATTCATGTCTGACTCTTTAAGACCATATGGATTGTAGCCTGTCAGGCTCCTCAGTCCATGGAATTTTCCAGGCAAGGATCCTGCAGTGGGTTACAATTTCCTGTTCTAGGGGATCTTCCCAACCCAGAGATTGAACCATGTCTCTTGAATCTCCTGCATTGGCAGGCAGATTCTTTACCATATAGAAATCTTTATATCAACATCTTGCCACAGATTATTTTATTATTATTTATTTTTTGAAAAGTATTATGTACTACAGGATGATAGACATTCCATGTAAAAAGACTGTCCTGAAAAGGACAAAAGAAAATTATCACCCAGAATATTACTCATCACTGATAAGCAGCATTAATATTTTAGTGTATTTTTCTGTACTACCAGTATGTTTTTAACCTGTCTAATTTATTAAATAGCATTATATTTTTATGTCATAGATATTCTTTTAATACCTTGGGTTTAATGAGAGTTTCATGTTCCCAAGAGATATCCTAATTTATTTAACTGTATTCTTATATTTGAACATTTTTAGGTAAAATTCAGTTTCTAAATATAATTATAGTATTGTAGAATACTCATTTTAAAATCACCTCTAATTTTTCCCCTCAGGATAAATTCCTAGAAGTAGTAAATTTTGGGTCAAAGGATATGAAAATTTTCAGAAATACTGAAACAATTTTCAGTAGTATCAGCAGGATAAGATTTCCTTTAAACTTCTCATAACTTCTTAGTTTTCATTGTATAAATTCTAAAACCTCATCTTAGCTTTCCAAACTTTATCTAACCTCATTTTATACTACTATAAATAATCCATTGAGACCATTATAGTTTCCTGACTCTGTTAAATACAACACACTCTTTCTTGATCTCAGACTATTATTTATGTTACCTTTTATTTCAGAATGCTATCTATCTTCTTCCTCTGTCTATCCACACAAATTATGCCCATCCAGCTCAACTCTCCCTCATATGGCATATCTTTAATTGGCTTTCCTCCATAAATTGCATTCCCCTTTCTCTGAACTTCTGTGTCATTATCAAATATTTTTATTTTGAATTATTGAAAGTTTGTATATATTTCTACCTAAGTTTTGAGGTTATCCCTGCTGTATAAAACTACATTACTTCAAATGGCTCAATATTTAACAAAGATAGCATGCACCTTATAATGCTCAGTGAATGTCTGTTGAATGAATAATAAATAACTTACTAATATAGTAACCCTCACATTAATGAAACATAGCTAATGTCACATTCATTTCATTGACTAGTTACACCTTGACAGTTAAAATTTTAGTAAGATATTATAAGAGGTCAATAAGTAAGACTATTTTCAGGATATATTTTTTTCTCAAGTATTACTTTCTTTCCCTTTGTTTGTTATCAGAAGTTGAAGCAATTAAATTGCAATCAGCTTCCACCTTAAACCAACCTCAAAGTAGGTCTTAGAGTGTGCACTCTAACATTATCCCTCCAAAATATGTACTTAGGAATTGAGAATATTATTAAAAAAGAAATGAAAATAATGATGTATTCTTGGAAATTATTAAAAATGATCTGTTCAATTGCAATGTTTTGGAAAGTACCAGAATTTTTCTCCAAGATTTATAGTTTTATGAACATAGTCAACTTTGGCAGTAACTTTAAAACTAATTATAACAAAGCTTTAAGACTTACTGTGAAATTAGAATTCAACTCAAAAGTACATTTGGGTGACCTTTAGGATTTGAATGCAAGATTTGTTTCTACAAGCTCTTACCATATAAGTTTGTGATTCTTTGACTAATGTACATTATTAGCTCCTTCAATTTGGATATGTTAAACCAGATCCTGAAATGATGATGACCAAAATTATATTGTTACAGTCTTTACCACTATAAAATATTTACAAATGAAATTTCATTTAGTGGTACAATATCCCTAGCAACCATTAAGAGAAAATAAAATTATTCTGGATTTTCTGATATTGTCAAATTTTACAAGCATTAAGCTTATACAATAACAGCAGTCTTGGCATTATCCTTCCCTTAATATCACATTTCTAGCTGTAAATCTTCAACATAATTTTTAAGATAGAGACTTTTGACCACACTGCCTCATGTTACAGAGATTTGATGGTCTTAAAAATGTATAATTATGCAAAATACCTTTAAGATAGCAAATACACTTTTATCTAATTAAAGTTATATTTTATTTTTCCTTCTGATTTTAAATCAAGATGAGTTTACACATGGAAAAGCACTTTAAATGTTTACCCATCACCTTGAAGATATTTGGAAGTACTACTTCAACTTACAATTATTGTTTCTCTCGAATAACTCTAGTCTAACCCCACAGTGATAGCAAGAGACTCCAAAAGGTAAGCTACCTAATGATAAAGAATTGGAGATTTCACTTTATCTACAACTTCTCCAATTTCTTTTGTATTATTGAGAAGATATACATCCCTCACCAATCTAGGGCAGGCCCATAAATACAGAACTAGGAAACTACCAATGCAGACCATAAAGTCCTCAACCTCAAATTTCATTATTGAATTCTGGTTTTTCATAGAGACCTATTAGTTAAGGTTTTACATTTTTATCTTTAATAGTTCATCTACCAAGAAACAGTTGAAGAATGGGAACAAAATACTCAAGAGAGCTAAATTCTGATTTATGTGTTTGGAAGACTACTGGCTTCTTATGTCCCAAAGATTTTGCAATAGTCTTCCACGTGTCATGTCTTTAATCCTGGAAATATCACTGTGAATTGGATGATCTTATCCCCATTTTTGTAGATGAAGTGAAAAAGCTGAAAAAAAAAAAGATAGCTTAGTGATATCACAAAGAGAAACAAAAAGTTAGTAAGTCAGGGTCTAAGGCAGTGATTTGACGATAAATGTTAGGAAAATAAATAGAGAATTCATATTTGAAATGGATCATGGAAAACCAACTGAAAAAGAAAAGGAGAATGCTTGCTTTGTTTTTGATCCTGGACTGGAATTCTTTAACATCTCACTGGTGATCTGAATAGGCTATAATCCCAGGTCTGAGGACTGAATCCAACCAGCACCTGTGCATGACGCTGAGTCATCTGTGTGATACTTCTTGCTGCCTTGAAAAGACCCTATGCTAGAACAGAAAGTACTTTCAGGGACAGAAGGACATTGAATTGACCTATTCCCCAGCTGCCTGGAGAGTATTTCAGTCACAGGTCTAAGATTGTTTGCCTGTCCAAAGGAACCTTTGGATGAATTGCTCATTCATCATCCCCATGTCTATAATCGGGGTTGCTCTCTGTAAGGGTGCTCTATTACTCCCCAGTAATATCAAAAAGGCCAAAGTTATACAAACAAGACAACTTTGTCCTCCACCCTATTGTGCAAGAAAGCTTACAATGCTAGTCTGTCTCTTTCTAGGTTGCTATGAATCCCCGCTAATGAAAAGACGAATAAGGATATATGTTAATGAGGAGTCAAGAGTAAATTGAATATAAACAAAAGGCGGGCCTTCTAGTCATGAAAAATATTTGAAAGCGATTTTTTTCTTTCCTCATCTTTCACTTAGAATTCACTTGCTCATGTCAATCTTCCTCCCTTCAAAAGATTTGTTGAGAGATTAAATCATTGCTATTGAAGATGTGTCTGCTGCTGCTGCTGCTGCGTGGCTTCAGTCGCGTCTGACTCTGTGCGACCCCATAGACAGAAGCCCACCAGGCTCCCCCGTCCCCAGGATTCTCCAGGCAAGATGTATATGTAAAAAGAAAGAGGAACAAAACTATGCATGCTTAAATTGTTGTGAATATAAAAGATGTTCATATTCTCACTTACTATTTCATATGCTTGAGTAGAATTTCTAGATTTTAAACAATGAGTTACTAGTTTTCATGAATGTATAAAAAGTGTCATATTTTTAACTTGAAGCTCTCCTATAAAAAAGGTTTTATATCCTCCATTAATATAAGAAAAGTTTAAAATAATATTGTTTTCCTAGCTGTGGACCTCATAATACATGAAATTCACTTTGAATAAAGTGAAAATTTCCTTTTTTTCAAAATTTTTTTTGTTTGAATTTGACAGAAGATATGGAAAAAATCTAGAAGCCTATTAATTAGCAGGGTAGCTCCTAATTCTCTCATTCTTTTCCATAAGATTTCGAGTAATTTATCACTTACAAAAATTAATCCTGTACTGATCGTCTCCATATTAATCCATCAAACAGAACAAATGTATTAATATGGCATGTGGATATGCCACAAGAAGAGCCTAGGTATTTTAAATCTCTTATAGTGTATAAATTAATATATACATGAACATTAACAGATGAATATTTGGTATTTATTTCTAACCTGAAGTGTTCCAAGAATAACACTGGAAAATACATGATAATGCCTAGCAATTTAAAAAGCCACCTAAAATCAATTTAAGATAATAGTCAAAATCATGAGGAAACATTTGTCAGTAGCCAACCTCCTCCCCATAATGCCAAAGCCATACTTATCAGACGGATAAGCATCTCTGAATAATGGTAGGATATGGTAGAGGAAGTGAGCTGTGTAGAGATGCCGCTCACTAACCTACATGATGAACAGTATATAACTTCTTACTCATACCCTGTCTCTGCTACCAGATTCCTGGGAATTGCACAAAACTACCACCTCGATAAAATTCTGTACATCATAGGATATCTATTTTCTGGCCCCAGCCTGGCGTTATGGTTGTCATGGTAATGTATCTTGCTTTAGACTCTGTTGATGCACATAGGCTGTGTATTTCTCTAAAGCAGAAGACAGCAGCTTTTTACCTATGGGATTTAAATAGAGAGGCAAGGCACAAAAGTTTATTAGTAAAGCTCCTATTTTGTGAGCCCGTTTTTTCAGTCCTTCTAGTAGGGTCAGTTCCTCATCATGACTTGCTAGAGCTGGCTGAGCCATTATTATTATTATAACAGCAAATCTAACACATATTTGTTTGTTTGTTTGGTCTGGAAAACTGAGTTCACTGGGGCTAACTACAATTTAGGCATGGTTCCACATCCTTACATTTTCATCACACTCCATCTCTTCTTTCCATTCACGAGAATTGGGCCTACTCTAATGTCACAAATTTCTATAATTGGATCCCAGATTTCCCATTTCCCAATTCCTTAAAAATAATTACCAAAAATTTAAAGATTTTTTATGGGCTGGAATTTAGAAATTTCTTGATAATTGCTTAAATATTTTCAGCATACTAAAAATATAAATGGTGATCTAAGCAACTTGATGAAGGTCATTTATTTTCCCTTGATTCCTATATAATTCTCAATTTATATCCCAAGTCCTGCTTTGTGGCTGACTTTATTTTGGGGGAGCTCCAAAATCACTGCAGATGGTGACTGCAGCCATGAAGTTAAAAGAAGCATACTACTTGGAAGGAAAGTTATGACCAAACTAGATGGCATATTAAAAAGCAGAGATATTACTTTGCCAACAAAGGTCCATCTAGTCAAGGCTATGGCTTTTCCAGTGGTCATGTATGGATGTGAGAGTTGGACTGTAAAGAAAGCTGAGCACCGAAGAATTGATGCTTTTGAACTGTGGTGTTGAAGAAGACTCTTGAGAGTCCCTTAGACTGCAAGGAGATCCAACAAGTCCATCCTAAAGAAGATCAGTCCTGGGTATTCGTTGGAAGGACTGATGTTGAAGCTGAAACTCCAGTACTTTGGCCACCTGATGTGAAGAGCTGACTCATTTGAAAATACCCTGATGCTGTGAAAGATGGAGGGCAGGAGGAGACGGAAGCAACAGAGGATGAGATGGCTGGATGGTATCACCGACTCAATGGACATGAGTTTGGGTAAACTCAGGGAGTTGGTAATGGATAGGAAGGCCTGGCGTGCTGTGGTCCATGGGTCGCAAAGAGTCAGACACGACTGAGTGACTGAACTGAGCTGAACTGAACTGATATTCCGAGTCCTGCTTTGTCATACCCCACTCACCTTGTTCTTACTTCCTGCAAAATGTACCTTTTTTAAAATGTACCTTAAGGCATTAGAATATTACCTTATCATTCTCTTTATCTCAAAGGCTCACTGATTTCTTTTTCTTTCCTTCAGTCCTTTGACTGCCAGCTTTCCCTTCTGATCCTGTACTCTGCTTAATTGGTATTTCCTCAATCATTCTTTTCCTTGATCCATCCCAACCTCCCACCCCCTCCCAGTACTTGACAAGATTAAGGTTCTCATACACTTTCTCTATTAGCAACCAGCACTTTTTCCAGCTGTATTTTTATCATTATTTCTGCTATTATCTCTTAAACATTTGTCTTCACCACACTGCAAATCACATGAAAACTAGCACTGTGTACATACAATAGGTAACTGGTAAATAATAAATAATTATTGAATGAATAAGAGAATAAATTAATGAACATGTGAATGAAAAAGTGAATGTTCTGAAGACAATAAAGAGACAATGCTTTTGTTAGCATGTGTATCTGCTTTGCATTAATTGTGGATTATCTACAGTCAAGACACTTTTAATAATGTTTAATTTTTTTCTAACATCAGATAGTGAATTTACTTATAAACAGTATCTTTATTATAACATTTATAAATGACATGCCTGAGTTATTTTCAGTTGAGACTATGACCTGCTTTAAACATGAATAACTCATTACAATACTGTCTACTCTCTACAGAGAATGCATGTATTAGGGGCTCTGAGACAAATAAGGCAAAGTCCCTATCCTGCAGATGCTTGCAGTTTATTCCAATCTCTCCCTCTCTTCCCCAACCCTAGAAAACATCATCACCTTCCAAACAAAACAAAACAAGAGCTTGGAAGCAATGAGAACAAAGTACAGTAGTACTTTTATATAAAAATTTCCCTAGCACTTTGTCTATATCTCCCTGCAGTATATCGGATATGGTTTGAGGTTCTGTGGCAAGGAAGACATGATCCTCGCCCTCACAAAATACATATTCCAGTCAGGATACAAAATAAGACAAAGATATCCTTACTCAGCAGAGTCAGGGCTCAACTGGGGCCAAAGGTCAATCTATGAGAGCACTTGAAAAGAAGAAAGCAAATTTGCATAGAGAGAAAATTGTCATATGCAATAGGCCACTAAGACCTGGGTGTTCTTGAAGAATGGAGTAGGTTTGGTCAAATACACCAACAAGGGAAGAGTACTCCTGGAAAAAGAAACCACACAGCAAAATGCAGGTTCTCTTTACCAGATAAATTTAAAAATAAATGTGGCATTCATGATTAAATCTTATTTTAATAAACAAAAATTGTCTCCTCTGTCCATGAGATTTTCCAGGCAAGAATACTGGAGTAGGTTGCCATGTCCCTTCTCCAGATCGTCCCAACCCAGAGATCGAACCCAGGTTTCTTGCATTGCTGGCAGATTCTCTACTGCCTGAGCCACCAGGGAAGTCCATAACAGAAAATACCAAAGGATAATTTGGAGGGAACCATTTCCAAATTTTCTTCTGCATTTTTTATGTGATAATTATCCTATTCACAGTACTAAATGTGTCCACTGTAGAAGAATATTAATAGAGTAGTCATTGTAATAAAGAGGCTAATAATACCAATGGCAATGCCAATGGCTTTTTGACATTGTAGAAATTACTGTCTTCCTCCAGTTTTAGCTGCTTTACAGTAGCAATGTTGGAGTGATCCATACACAAAATCATAAGAGAATATCCCCTCTGATTATGTGTCTTGAAAAACTATAATAGCCTCAAAAGTTAAACAACTTGATACCCAGTATATTATGAACTCCTTGGAATTTGGAAAGATTGTCTATTCTAGGACTCAGAAACTATGAGTCAATGTCCTATTAGACTGATGGATGATAGTTGGTTTTTATCAAATGCCACCATCAAGGGAAATTTCTGTTTCAAATAAAACTTAGAAGAATATTTTTTGGTTCTGAAACTGAATAAATTGGAATTCTCATAAGAAACTCAATGAAAAAGTACTGTTTTATTTTTATAAATGTAGATTTATATCTCTGAATATTGCCATTTTTCTTAAAATATCTGGAGAGTGTCTTAATTGACCTGTTTCTGTGATTTTTATTTAATATAAGACGTGAACTTATAATTTTTTATTAAAGTTTTTAAACAAAGCTGTCAATTTCATTTTAAAGAATTTCAAAGAATTTCATTTTATATTTATCCTGAGTCATTTTAAAAGCATTTTAAAATAAATTTAGGGTCATTTTTGATGAAAAATAAAACATTTACAGATCAGAAATTCCAGCCTCTGTGAATAATACTTATGAACATGTGATAGTACAACCAGATTGGGAAAGTGGAGAATCTGGAAAATAGAATATTATTTTATCTTGGTTTAGCATCAGAAAATAAGTGGTAACAATTTTATCATCATATAAATTGTAAACATAAAAATAACTTTTTGGTATTTCTTAAATTTCCAAAATGATTTCCAAATATTAAATCTTGCAATATCCATATTTTAATGTTTTACAGGTTTCTGGAAATGGTTTTCTAAGCTCATAATGTCTGCATTGCCAAAATAATGGCAATTCAACTATAATTCTCTGAAAAAAATTTAGATATTTTGGATACTTGTTTGGGGAGGTAGGTAATTCATTATAAAAATATCATAAAGGCACATCAGACATTCTGTACATACCAACAAGATTTCTTATCTTTCTGTAGCCATTCATAAACAGTTACGATTTGATGGTCTGAAGGAAGACAGTGAGTTTAAAAAATTTTTTCCAGAGTTCTAACTGGGCTTCTAGGTGTTGCTGCTGCTGCTGCTGCTGCTAAGTCGCTTCAGTTGTGTCCAACCCTGTGCGACCCCATAGACAGGCAGCTTACCAGGCTCCTCTGTCCCTGGGATTCTCCAGGCAAGGGCACTGGAGTGGGTTGCCATTTCCTTCTCTAGGTGTTAGTTGTATTTATATCTAAAACATTTATCTCACTTGCTGACTTTCAGAGATGAACCACTGGAAAACATATGCATAAAAGAAAATAGACATGTCAGCTTAGTACCTATGTGCAAATGTGGGTGTGTATGAAAATATATTTGTAATGTCATCCCTACAATTATCATTACATATAATGCATGGAATGTGCATACTATTGAAGCAACCACCCATGTGGACATAAGAGAATAGTCTATAAATACGAAAATGGGTGCAGTATATTCACAAGGGCACAGTCCACTCTCATTGCTGTAAACTCCACAGGGAATTGTAGTTTTCACCTTCTTCTTTTCCCCCTGCAAAAGCAAGATTTCGTTGTATACTGCTAGAAATCACATTCCCAGTTGTGGCTGAGTGTAAACAAACTCAAAACAGGATCTTGGGGTCTCTTTATAGATGCTGCCCTGGGAGGAGGCAGTGCATTAACAAGTGGGGATTAAAGTAGAGAAGGATGGGCTCTAAATTCAATGCAGTGAAAAGAAGGAAGAAAACTCTCAAAGGAAAGCCATTTACTTTCCCACACTACCTGATAAACAACAGATTTCCTCTTTATTCCTCTAGACTCCAAAATGCCTGTGTTGGGCGTAGGGTCAATGGGATTGTGGAAAGGAGATAAAAGGACATCAGAGGCAACACGGAGTTTCTCCAGACTGGACGCATGTGATTATTTAAGGTGATTTTGAGGGAATTAAAGATGTCTTATTACAGATATTTTCCAGAATGAAAGACTCTATTCTGTTTACAACTTTTTGCTTAGATCTAACAGTCTAAAAAGACTCACGAACAACTGGTACTTATATGCACTCAACACACGTCTTCTATTATGCACTTTTTTAAGAGTTAGAGAATGTTGACAGAAGAATTTCTATGCAAGGCTATTTGCTGTGAATAATTATACAGAAAATACACTTGTAACCTAATTAATAAAGCAACTATCTACAAACTATAAATGGAATCATAAAATTTTGGACAGCTGTTGTTATATAGTTGTCATAAAGAACTTCCTTTGTCTAGGCTTTCTTTGAAACCCTCATTTGCATTTTGTTGATGGCCTAAGAGAACGTATACATAAATGATTAAAAACGGAAACAGGAGTTGTAAAAACTAGATTGTGTGGCCATGATCACTAGATATCTTTTTTTGCCAGGTGTTCTACTTACAGGTGTTAGTTTGGGAAATGGATCCAACAGGTCTGTTGACATCATTTCTCTTTGGGAGACTTAAATGACTACCTTGCAGCGCTGTTCCCACCACAGGTGACTGCCCTTCCCTTTTGTTTACTTCGCCACAATTAGTTTCCTACACAGTGGAAGCAAACGGGGAGATTTCAACTGTTGGTAAATAAAGGGCTGTGCATGAGTGCCTCTTAATAGCTTATCATCGTGTGTAATCAAACTGAATAATTGCTGGAGAGGAGAGTTCCTACACATTGGCAGATGCCCGTGGGCTGAGCTCTGCTCTGGAATGTCACCACGCAACAAAAGCCCTGGATGGATAATGCATCAGCAGTACTGGGGCTCTAGGCATGTCACGCAGGTGGGGAGAAATCAGCGAGGTGAGGCAAACATAAGTGTGCCAATGACACGGGAATGGTATTAGATGGATAGGGGGCAAGTGAAAAGACAAAGAAGCCAAGACATTGAACAAAACAGCTTTCACCACTAAATGGAAATTACCTTGAATGCTGCATTGCACCAGTGACTTTGACAGCTGAAGCAGCGGCAAAGAGAACTTGACTAAGATATTGGCCTTAGCTGTTGGCTTTGCAAGGGGCTAAGTGTGGTTGGCTTTCTCCTGACAAGATCAATCACTATTCATACAACACAATGAGCTAAATTCAAGAATACTTTCTTGGGGGCATTCACAAAAAGATTGAAAAGCAGCAGGCTTTCCTATGCCCTGAATCCAGAGGAACACAGAAACACATTTTCCGGATGGCCATTTAAACTAAGAATGTTCCTATATATTACATAAAATCATGAACATTTACTATTTTATGTCATGTAATTAAGGTTTGATGTCATTGATCAATCAAAAAATAGATTCACAGATTCCGGGTAATCTTAAATGCACATTTGTTCTGTTCCATTTTAAACTGGATTTCAGCCTTATTTTCTTGTTCTCCCTGCCCACAATATTCTCCTACAGAACATGGTGTGTATATGGCAGATTGAAGGTACTTACTATTTGGGTTTTGCAGTGAGTTAGCTTTGTCATATTCATGCACACACACACACTCACACACACACGTACAGGCACACCAAGTCAAGTGAGCCTCATTACAGGCTGGCATCCCCTGTGACAGACAGGTAACATCTGTGCTGCTTTGTCTGCAAACAGTGCGTCTGCTGGGGAATCTTATTCACAAATCCTTTAGAACATACAAGCTCCCCCTTTCTTCTCTCTCTCTTTATTTTTTTTTCCACAAGGATGGTGAACAAGAATTGAAATTCGAAATTAACTATTCCAGATAAAGCTTAAGGTTTTCATTAATATTTAAATTGAACTATCAGACGTGATGTTGCGATATTTCATACCAATAGCTTGCACAGAAAGGCTTTTAAATATTAAGGTTTCATCATTTTCAAAGGAAAGAAGGAATTGTTCTTTTCATTTAAACAGTGATCCTATGGAAACTAATGTGAGCCATGTAAGAAACAAACAAACAAAAAAGCATGAAATTAGCCATAGATGCTTAGGTACTATTTCTTTCTTTGCACTCCACCCCAAATACACTCTGTCAAATAGTTTCATTCTAGCACCTAAAAGGAAAGCAACTGTAGCTGTTCAACCAGCAGTTTGTTTGGCTCTTTCCAGTGCTCGACATAATAGCCATTCAATAATCATTTAATATTTAACAACTAGAGACGTGAGCTAGATGTTGTAGAGAACACAAAGATATAATAAACTCTCTCCATCCTTGATCATGGTAGAGTATTAATAAATTATTCTCATGAATCACAGAGTAAAAATAGGAAGACTTTCTAGAAGAGAAATGACAAGAACTGGTCTATCATTGATTGGATGAGGAAGGCATTCCAGAAAAATCAAATGCTATAAGCAAATTTAAAAAATATGAATTTTTCAGACTTTTGAAGGAACACTTAAATGGTGAGATGGCCAGGAGCAGAAGGTTCAGGTGGGGGGAAGAAGGTTCACCTAGGTTTACCACCTTAATGAGGTTACAGTTGAAAATTTGAGATATCATGAAGCAGAGGCCTTTGAAACTTCTTCTCCATTTCATAAGAAAAAAAGCCATTTAAGTGATGTTTTACCAAGACAGTGACACAAAAATTACTGTATTGGGAACATTACCATAGCTATCCCAGAGTCCTGTCCATCTTTTTAATGGGAAAATATAAATATTCAATAAAGGCTATTTCAAATTTTCCTAACAAGCAGCACATCCTTGTAGCACCAGTGCTATGACCAATTTTCTTTGAGCTATTGATCCTTTGATCATCTTATAATATCTCTATCAATCCTTGGTGTGCTCTCATGTCTAATTAACTGCTTCTTCTATCTCCTTTAAAGGATCATCTTTCTCTACCTGGGTATTAATGATAGGGACATCTCAGTGCTAGGATTTAGACTGGTTCTTTTCTTACTTCATAGTCTCTTTCTAAGCTCTTTCTTTGTGTACTCATGATTAGAGAGCTATCTACCAATAAATGATTTTCAAAATACCTTGTATTTTCTACTTTATATGTCCTATGCACAGCTATTTCCTCTGAGCTTCTGGCCCTTACAACTGCTTAATTAGAATTTCCTCTTGGTCACATCAAGAAAACTTACCACTACCTGAGATGCTAAATATGTATTCAATATTAATAGTATCAATCTCTTCCCTATAAAAATATAGGCTCTTTGTGGGCAGAAAGTTTACCGTTTTGTTCACAAATGCATTCTCATGTTTATCACAGCACCTGACTCAGAAATGGTACTTGATAATATTTTTAAATGAATAAATGGCTGAATCTCTAGTTCATGCTATTGCTTATCATCTCCAATGATATATCAAGTGAACAGACTCTTTTAATCACCAATATTCTTTAGAATTACTGGTACATAAGGGGCTTCCCTGGTGGCTCAAATGGTAAAGAATCTGCCTGCAAATCAGGAGACCCAGTTTCAGTCCTTGGGTCAGGAAAATTCCCTGCAGAAGGAAATGGCAACCCACTCCACTGTTCTTGCCTGGAGAACCCCACGGATAGAGGAGCCTGGTGGGCAACAGCCCATGGGGTCACAAAGAGTCGGACAGGACTGAATGGCTAAGCACAGCACAATACTGGCACATAAAGGGTTTATGGTTACATTTTTGTAACCATATTTTTGTTACAAATTTTGCGACCAATTTTTCAAGTGTCCAAGAAAATTGGTTACATTTTCTTCTATACTTCTCTATAGATAATGTACCCCTTTATTATTCAGAGCTAAGAAAAACAGTACTTCCACCAACTACGCCATGGTAAATTATTGATAATCCCTCTCCTGGACTATTTTAATCACCACTTTTCCCTGTTTCAAACTTCACAATATAATTATGCTACTGTTCAGTTGCTCAGTTGTGTCCAACTCTTTGTGACTCTATGGATGGCAGCATGCCAGGTTTTCATGTCTTATAATTATATAGACATTTTAAAAACATGTATTTGACATGACACCACCCTGCTTAAAACACCAAAAAGGCTTTCTATTGTTGTTAAGATTAAAAAAAAAAAAAAACACATGATCACCATAAAGAACCTCTCCATCTCTGCATGTTTTAACATTCCTTTGCCCATGCCCACTGCTGCTTTCTCTGCACCAGCAACAAAGCCTTCTTGCTTCAGATTCTGACACTTTGCAAGCCCTCACACTACTCAGAAGACTTCTACTTTTCTCTTAACGTAGTTAATTTTCATTGCTCAGAGATATTCTCCTCAGAGAACACTTCCACATCTCCTTGACAGTCAACAGTCCTCTAAAGAACTTAAAACTACAATTTGATATTTGTGTGTATCTAGTTTTGTTTACATTGCAAAATATCATCTATGAGCCATGTCTTGTATCGGACACTTTAAATACAGCAGTAAACAATGGCATTTATGCAGCTAACATTCAACTGAAGGAGGTAGGCAATAACCACTCTAGTGCATATTATAATGTTAAGCTGTAATAAGAGACAAAAAAACCCACCAAATTAAAGCAGGTAATTGGTTATGGAATATAGAAGGTATTACAATAGGTAAGGTGGTCAGGAAAATTATTTCAAAAGAGTCAATATTTGAACAAGTAAGAGGATAAAGTAAAGGAGAGAATACTACAAATATCTGAGCAAAGATCACCCCAAGCAGTGACTAAGGGCAAAGGCATTGAGGTATTAATATGCTGGGCAGGTTCAAATTTCAGCCAAAGCAACAGTGTGGGTAGAACTAAGCGAGCAAGTAGGAAATGAGATGAGAATAAACAAAAGGTTTAAGATCATATGGGTTATTATAGGCCAATAAAAATTGCTTCAAATTTGCATTTTGTTCTGAGTGTGTTGGGAAAGTGTTTGAGAACAGAAATGTAAGAATGCAATTTTAGTTTTAATGTAGCTGACATGTGGAGACTAGGTTAAGGTAGCAAAAGAGAAGAAGCAGAGACTAATTAGGATGCTACTGCAATAGTATGAACAATGAACTGCTGCTGCTGCTGCTAGATCACTTCAGTCGTGTCCAACTCTGTGCGACCCCATAGACAGCAGCCCACCAGGCTCCCCCATCCCTGGGATTCTCCAGGCAAGAACGCTGGAGTGGGTTGTCATTTCCTTCTCCAATGCATGAAAGTAAAAAGTGAAAGTGAAGTCGCTCAGTCATATCCGACTCTTAGCGACCCCATGGACTGCAGCCTACCAGGCTCCTCCATCCATGGATTTTCCAGGCAAGAGTATTGGAGTGGGGTGCCATTAGGAGGATAATAAAAATGATGATAAGATGTTAAATTCATAATAAATTTTGAAAGTAAAGCCAGTAGAGATGACTTGGATGTAAGACATGAGGAAAAGAGAAAAATTGAGAATGACTTCAAGATTTTTGGCCCAAGAAACTGAATGAATGTTGGCAAAATTTGCAGAAATAAGAGCCATTGTGAAATAGATGAATTGATGAAGTTTTGAGCTTTGGACATGTTAACTTTGTGTTGCCTATTAAGAATCCAAGTAGTGATGTCAAGCATACAGTTGGATATACAAGGAAAAGTTCAAGCTTTAGAACAGTATTGGTGCTGACTTTATTTAGATATTGTTGACACATATCATTGTATTGGTTTTAGGTTCATAATGTAATACTTTATTATTTATATATATTGCAAAATGATCACCATAATACATCTATCTAGTTAACATCCATCACCATATATTCTTACAGCATTTGTTTCATGTGATGAAAACTTTCAAGATTTACTCGTAGCAACTTTCAAATATGCAATAAGGTATTATTAACTATAGTCACATGCTATATATTATATCCCTATGATTCATTTCATAACTGGAAGTTTCTACTTTTTAACCCCTTTCACCCATTTACCCCACTAATGTTGCTGATTTTAATCAAAATTAATGAAACTGAAAGTAATACTGGAATTCCTTCTTAATAATTTAAAAATAATTATTTGTTTTCCAATATGCAGATGAAACCAAAGTATTTGACCAGTAATTGTACTACCATTGGAGAAACCTATGGGCATAAATAGGACCTACATCTATTCTTGCCTCAAATACTGATGGGTCCAAAATAGGTGCTAGATAAACCCTGAGTGTTTTATTTTTATTTTCCTTGGAAACCAAGATAAGCAGAGGAAGAAAATGACAGCAACTCAGCCTTTGGCATAATGAAGCCCTAAGAGAATTTACAGAACAAAAATTTATAAACTGTCTAAAGGCAAAGTATTAGGAATGATGACAGAAGGCATGTAATAGAAAGAGCCGTGGAGAGGGAATTAGCCTTTGAATTCTGGCTCTCTCAACAACATATTTGTTAACCTTAAGCTAGTATCTTCAGCTCTCTGGTCTGCAATAAAATCTGCTCACAAAGTATACATAGTCTCTGTATTCTTCCAAATTTGAAGGAAATTAGCCTTTTTCTTAATCACTTACATTTCAAAATGACATGTTTTTCCCCCACAATATTTATATGGATACAACATTAATATCCATTCAGAAACTTGAATCTGGGTCATATGCCATTAGTACAATATTTTTCTACTAACTGAAATTACTATATCCCCTTTAGCCATGTAGTTAAGAGGAAACTGTCAGCTTATACAAGTTTTTACACCTTGAGCAGTCATTTTGGGAGGACATAAATTAACCACAACCACGAAGAAATGTGTAAACAATTGAGAATTCCAGGAGGAAGGAAGACCTGTCAGTGTTTAAAAGAACAATTTTATAATTACTCTCACCTACATGGACTTAAAAAAACAATAATAACAACAAAAACCTTTGAAAATATAGTATGTGCATCACTATAATTAATAATGAAAAGATAATACAATTAAATTTTTTTAAACATATCTAGTATAATCTACCTTTGACTTGGTAGTCCAGAAATACTTGAGGGCACTCATCCGAATAAAAGAGATTCAAAATAAACATGAAGACTGCAGGACTTCCTGAATATTGTTTTTAGGTGAAGTGAATGCTCACATTTGACTTTAAAATTAGATATAGTACCACAGTCAAGAGAACTTTTTTCTCATTCTGAAAATTAGCCCTAATATAAAGTAAGGATATTCTACAGGGACAAGCCTAATTTATATTTAATATAACACATCATAGTATTAAATATGGGGCAAGAATACTGAAATGGTTTGCCATTCCCTTCTCCAGTGGATAGGACACTGAAAGATGAACTCCCCAGGTCAGTAGGTGCCCAATATGCCACTGGTAATCAGTGGAGAAATAACTCCAGAAAGAATGAAGGGATGCAGCCAAAGCAAAAACAATACCCAGTTGTGGATGTGACTGGTGATACAAGCAAGGTTCAATGCTGTAAAGAGCAATATTGCATAAGAACCTGAACTGTTAGGTCCATGAATCAAGGCAAATTGGAAGTGGTCAAACAGGAGATGGCAAGAGTGAACATTGACATTATAGGAATCAGAGAACTGAGATGGACTGGAATGGGTAAATTTAACTCAGATGACCATTATATCTACTACTGTGGGCAGGAATCTCTTAGAAGAAATGGAGTAGCCATCATGGTCAACAAAAGAGTCCAAAATGCAGTACTTGGATGCAATCTCAAAAACGACAGAATGATTTCTGTTCATTTCCAAGACAAATCATTCAGTATTACAGTGTTCCAAGCTTATGCCCCAACCAGTAACGCTGAAGAAGCTGAAGTTGAATGGTTCTATGAAGACCGACAAGACCTTTAGAACTAACACCCAACAAAGATGTCCTTTTCATTATAGGGGACTAGAATGAAAGAGTAGGAAGTTAAGAAACACCTGGAGTAACAGGAAAATTTGGCCTTGGAGTACGGAATGAAGCAGGGCAAAGGCTAATAGAGTTTTGCCAAGAGAATGCACTGGTCATAGCAAACACCCTCTTCCAACAACACAAGAGAAGACTCTACACATGGACATCACCAGATTGCAGTGATGGTCCAATGACTTCATGGCAAATAGATGGGAATAAAGTGGAAACAGTGGCTGAATTTATTTTTCTGGACTCCAAAATCACTGCAGATGGTGATTGCAGCCATGAAATTAAAAGACTCTTGCTCCTTGAAAGGAAAGTTATAACCAACCTAGACAGCATATTAAAAAACAGAGACATTACTTTTGTCAACAAATGTCCATCTAGTCAGTTCGGTTCAGTTCAGTTCAGCTGAGTCATTCAGTCGTGTCTGACTCTTTGAGACCCCATGAGTCACAGCACACCAGGCCTCCCTGTCCATCACCAACTCCCGGAGTTCACTCAGACTCACGTCCATCGAGTCAGTGATGCCATCCAGCCATCTCATCCTCGGTCGTCCCCTTCTCCTCCTGCCCACAATCCCTCCCAGCATCAGAGTCTTTTCCAATGAGTCAACTCTTCACATGAGGTGGCCAAAGTACTGGAGTTTCAGCTTTAGCATCATTCCTTCCAAAGAAATCCCAGGGCTGATCTCCTTCAGAATGGACTGGTTGGATCTCCTTGCAGTCCAAAGGACTCTCAAGAGTCTTCTCCAACACCACAGTTCAAAAGCATCAATTCTTTGGCACTCAGCTTTCTTCACAGTCCAACTCTCACATCCATACATGACCACTGGAAAAACCATAGCATTGATTAGACAGACCTTAGTCGGCAAAGTAATGTCTCTCCTTTAGAATATGCTATCTAGGTTGGTCATAACTTTTCTTCCAAGGAGTGAGCGTCTTTTAATTTCATGGCTGCAATCACCATCTGCAGTGATTTTGGAGCCCATCTAGTCAAGGCTATGGCTTTTCCAGTGGTCATGGATGGATGTGAGAGTTGGACTATAAAGAAAGCTGAGTGCCGAATAATTGATGCTTTTGAACTGTGATGTTGAAGAAGACTCTTGAGAGTCCCTTAGACTGCAAGGAAATCCAACCAGTCCATCCTAAAGGAGATCAGTCCTGGGTATTCATTGGAAGGACTGATTTTGAAGCTGAAACTCCAAATACTTTGGCCACCTGATGTAAAGAGCTGACTCATTTGAAAAGACCCTGATGCTGTGAAAGATTGAGGGCAGGAGGAGAAGGGGACGACAGAGGATGAGATGGTTGGATGGCATCACCAACTAAATGGACATGGGTTTGAGTGGACTCTGGAAGTTGGTGATGGACAGGGAGGCCTGGCGTGCTGCAGTTCATGGGGTCACAAAGAGTCAGACATGACTGAGCGACTGAACTGAACTGAGTATTAAATAATTCTGTGATAGTGGCTCAGATGGTAAAGAATCTGTTTGCAATGCAGGAGACCCAGGTTTGAACCCTGGGTCAGGAAGATGCCCTGGAGAAGGAAATGGCAACTCAACCCACTCCAGTATTCTTGCCTGGAGAATTCCATGGACGTAGGAGTCTGATGGACTACAGTCTATGGGGTCCAAAAGAATCAGACACAACTGAATGACTAACACTTGCACTTTCAAATAATATAAAACTTGTCAATATATTAAATTGTATACTACCATTAACAAAATACTACCACTAAATATTGGGCTTCCCTTGTAGCTCAGATGATAAAGAATCCACCTGCAATGTGGGAGACCTGGGTTTGATCCCTGGGTTGGGAAGATCCCCTGGAGAAGGCAAAGGCTACCCACTCCAGTATTCTGGCCTGGAGAATTAAATGGACTATACAGTCCATGGGGTTGCAAAGAATCAGACACGATTGAGCAACTTTCACTCGCTCACACCACTAAAATGGATATATATAATTTAATTTACCTATCTTTAACTTTCCATGAAATAGCTCTTTCCTTACTCCAGGAAAAGATGACTGACTCCTACACTGTGTTCTCTAGCACCGTTTCCTAAACTGTCTTCAGCAAAGCATTAGTACTCAAGAAGCTATTAAATAGGTACTCTAAAATATTAATAAATAATAACAGTTATGCAATATATAAACAGGAGGTCATGGTCAAAGAAATGTTGTTGTTCAGTTGCCCAGTCATGTCCAACTTTTTGTGACCCCATTGACTGCAGTAGGCCAAGCCTCCCTGTCCCTCACCATCTCCTGCAGTTTGTGCAAGTTCATGTCCATTGCATTGGTGATACCATCCAGCCAACTTGTGCTCTGATGTTCTCTTCTCCTTCTGCCCTCAGTCTTTCCCAGCATCAGGGACTTTTCCAATGAGTCAGCTGTTCACATCAGATGACCAAGGTATTGGAGCTTAAGCTTCAGTTTCAGTCCTTCCAATGAATATTCAGGACTGATTTCCTTTAGGATTGACTGATTTGATCTCCTTGCAGTCCAAAGGACTCTCACGAGTCGTCTCCAGCACTGCACTTCAAAAACATCAGTTCTTAGGCACTTAGCCTTCTTCTTGGTCCAACTCTCACATCTGTACATGACTAATGGAAACACCATAGCCTTGACTATATGGACCTTTGCTGGTAAAGTGATGTCTCCACTTTTTAATACACTGTCTAGGTTTGTCATAGCTTTCCTTCCGAGGAGCAAGTGTCCTTTAATTTGAAGGCTGTAGTCACCATCTGCAGTGATTTTGGAGCCCAGGAAAATAAAATCTGTCACCGCTTCCACTTTTTCCTGGTATATTTTCCATGATATGATGGGACTGGATGTCATGATCTTAGTGTTTTGAATTTTGAGTTTTAAGCTAGCTTTTTAAATTTCCTCTTTCACTGTCATCAAGAGGCTCCTTAGTTCCTCTTCATTTTCTGTCACTAGAGTGGTATCATCTGCATATCTGAGGTTGTTGATATTTCTTCCAACAATCTTGATTCCAGCTTGTGGTTCAACCAGCCTGGCATTTCACATGATGTACTCTGCATACATGTTAAATAAATAGAAAGATGATATACAGTCTTGTCATACTCCAATACTGAGCCTATCCTTGTTCCATGTAAAATCTAACTGTTGCTCCTTGACCTTTATACAGGTTTCTCAGGAGGCAGGTAAGATGGTCTAGTATTTCCATCTTTTTAAGAATTTTCCACAGGTTGTTTTGATCCACAATTCAAAGGCTTTCACATAGGCAATGAAGCAGATGTTTTTCTGGAATGACTTGGTTTTCTCTATGATTCAACGTATGTTGGCAATTTGATCTCTTGTTCCTCTGCTTTTTCTAAACTCGTCTTGTACATCTGGAATTTCTTGGTTCGTGTACTGCGGATTCTTTACCAGCTGAGCCAGTAGGGAAGCCTTGGTGGCATGGGAAATGAACACAATTGTCTAGTAGTTTGTACATTCTTTGGCACTGCCCATATTTAGGATTGGAATGAAAACTGATCTTTTCCAGTCCTGTGACCACTATTGAGTTTTCCAAATTTGCTGGTATATTGAGTGCAGCACTTTCACAGCACCATCTTTTAGAATTTTAAATAGCTCATCTGGAATTCCATCACTTCCACTACCCTTGTTTGTAGTAATACTTCCTAAGGCCCACTTGACTTCACAGTCCAGGATGTCAGGCTCTTGGTGAGTTACTATACCATGGTGGTTATTTGAGTCATTAGGATCATTTTTGTAAAGTTCTTTTTTTCTTGCCACCCCTCTTTAATCTCCCTGCTTATGTCAAAGGAGATTAAAATGATCTCTCTTACCATTCCTGTCTGTTGTGCCTATCCTTACATGAAATGTTTCCTTGATATTTTCAATTTTCTTGAAGCGATCTCGTCTTTTCCAGTCTATTTTTTTTCTCTACTTCTTTGCACTTTTAATTGAAGAAGGCCTTCTTATCTCTCCTTGCTGTTCTCTGGAACTCTACATTCAGTTGACTATATCTTTCCTTTTTCCCCTGTTCTTTACTGTCTTCTTACCTCAGTTATGTGTAAAGCCTCCTCAGACAACCACTTGGTCTTCTTGCATTTCTTTTTCTTGGGGAATATTTTGGTCACTGACTCCTGTACAACGTAATGAATC
This sequence comes from Oryx dammah, assembly GCF_014754425.2. Lineage (NCBI taxonomy): Eukaryota > Metazoa > Chordata > Mammalia > Artiodactyla > Bovidae > Oryx > Oryx dammah. The sequence continues at coordinate 32,012,457 of NW_024070200.1, forward strand.
TCCGTCCACAGTTCTTCAGGCACTCTGCCTAACAGATATAATCCCTTGATTATATTAATCACCCCACTGTATAATCATAAAAGATTCGATTTAGGCCACACCTGAATGGCCTAGTGGTGCTCCCTATTTTCTTCAATTTAAGCCTGCATTTTGCAATAAGGAGATGATGATCTAAGCCACATTCAGCTCCAAGCTTTGTTTTTGTTGACTGTACAGAGCATCTCCATCTTCAATTTATCTTGATCCATGGGCCTAACATTCCAGGTTCCTACACAATATTGTTCTTTACAGCATCAGACTTTACTCTCAACACCAGATACATCCACAACTGAGCACTGTTTCTGCTTTGGTCCAGCCATTTCATTCATTCTGGAGTTATTTGTAATTGCCCTCCACTCTTCCCAAGTAGCATGTTGAGCACATTCTGACCTTGGGGGCTCATCTTCCGGTGTCATATCATTTTGCCTTATTATACTTCATGGATTTCTCATGGACAAGAATACTAGAGTGGTTTGCCATTCCCTCCTCCAGTGGACCATGTTTTGTCAGAACTCTCCACTATGACCCATCTGTCTTAGGTGGCCCTGCATGGCATGGCTCATACCTTCATTAAATCACACAAGCCCCTTCACCACAAGAAGGCAGTGATCCATGGGAACTTTGAAACAATTAAATGTGGTATACCACACCAAATCTAACAAGTGGTCAGGACTTAGTAAATGAAAACTACCAGTCAACCCCAAAGGAAATCAACCCTGAATATTCATTGGAAGGACTGATGCTGAAGCTGAAGTTCCAATACTTTGGCCACCTGATACAAAGAGACAAATCACTGGAAGAGACCCTGATGCTGGGAAAGATTGAAAGCGGGAGGAGAAAGGGACAACAGAGGATGAGATGGTAGGATGGCATCACTGACTCAGTGTACATGAGTTTGAGCAAACTCCAGGAGATGGTAAAGGACAGGAAAGCCTGGTGTGCTGCAGTTCATGGAGTCGCAAAGAGTCAAACACAACTGAATGACTGAACAACACAACTTGTGCTGCTGTTGGTCATGGTGGGGAGGTGGTGAGTACACAAGCGCAGTGTCTATCTGAGCCATGATTATACTATGGCACATTGTGCATGCAAGCTAAGTCGGATCAGTCATGTCTGAACCCATGTAACACTGTAGCCTGCCAGGCTCCTCTGTCCATTGGATTCTTCAGGCAAGAATACTGGGGTGGGTTGCCATCTCCTCCAGGAGATCTTGCCAACCCAGGGATTGAATCCATGTCTCATTTTGTCTCCTGTATTGAAAGGCAGGTTCATTTCCACTAGCACCACCTGAAGCCCATTATATACTCACATTTACTCTACTTCCTCAGTGACCCATTCTGTAATAATCTCTGTGTATGTATATAGAAGTTCATGTAGCAAAAGTCTTTTGGACTTCTTATCTACAGAACCAAACTTAGTAATTTCTGTTACTATAAATATTTATTCTTTAAAACAACTTGGCTTTTAATTTACAAAACTTTTGATGTGTCAAAATTTCAAATACTTTTGACTTATGGTACATATACACAATGGAGTATTACTCAGCCATTAAAAAGAATACATTTGAATCAGTTCTAATGAGGTGGATGAAACTGGAGCCTATTATACAGAGTGAAGTAAACTAGAAAGAAAAACACCAATACAGGATACTAACGCATATATATGGAATTTAGAAAGATGGTAACAATAACCCTGTATGTGAGACAGCAAAAGAGACACAGATGTATAGAACAGTCTTTTGGACTCTGTGGGAGAGGGAGAGGGTGGGATGATTTGGGAGAATGGCATTGAAACATGTATAATATCACATATGAAACAAATCGCCAGTCCAGGTTTGATGCATGATACAGGATGCCTGGGGCTGGTGCACTAGGATGACCCAGAGGGGATGGTACAGGGAGGGAGGAGGGAAGGGGGTACAGGATGGGGAACACCTCTATACCTGTGGCAGATTCATGTTGATGTATGGCAAAACCAATACAATATTGTAAAGTAGTTAACCTCCAATTAAAATAAATAAATTTATATTTTTAAAAAAGTGTTTTAAACTATTATTCCAGTTTTGCAGGTGAGAAAATATAGGTTTAGAGATGTTAAATAACTTTCTGAAGACCACAGAGGAGGCACCAAGGTGGCAGAGTCGAGCCTCCAATCCTCATTTCTGCCACTGTACCAAAGCAGGCTGCTTGAAACATTCTCTGAAAATTTTATGAAATTCTTACTAAACTTATTTTATTTTAACCCATTAAATATTGGTAAACATTTGATAATATTTGATATTGGTAAATATAAGATAATTCTGTACTTCAGAATATTTTATTAACAAGCCTGGCATCCTGTGGTCCATGGGGTTGCAAAGAGTCAGACACAACTTATTGAGTGAACAACAACAATAAGAAATACATGAATAAAAAAATCTCCTGTCTCACAGGAACAGTAAAGAAACTCCTTGTTTTATATAGAAAATACTGGATATATTTAATTTGTACATAGGTAAAACATCCATGGAGTTCAAATGTTAAGACACAGTAAAACATATTCAGTGCAAATTCCCTCACATACACACCTCTAGGCATGATACACAAAGTCACCCACCACCAAGAGGACCATATATTTCCCAACTGCACACACATTTCTCACTTCCAAATAGTAATGAGGTCCATGTGCAGAAGCTCTGGCCCATCTCCTTGCAAAAGCTAACTATTATAAATGTTAAGGTTTTGTATTTTTATGCACTTAAATATATTCACCCACTTTTCCTCACTTTTACACAAAATACAATATAAGGTACACATTGTTAAAATATCTTTTTTCTCCCCATATAACAACATATATTGGCAATCTTTCCCTAGCTGAATGAACAGATTAACTTAATTATTTTCACACTATTACTTTAACTTCATGCAGTATAATTTATTGAACCACATCCTATTAACAAATACTTTTTTCAATCATTTGCTATTACAGGCTGAACCATATTAAACTGCCAGCATTCAAATGCTTTTGAACCACATAAAATTTCAATTTCATATAGTTCAAACTAATATAAACAATCCTTGAATAAATTCCCTTGTATATTTGTGCTTTTGTACAGAGGCAAGTAGAACTCTCAATTCCCAGAAGTACTCAAAGAATATGCAATTTTAAAATATTTTCTATAATTTTAATATACTTTACAAATTTACTCACCATTAAAATTATACAAATTTATACCTCCTACAGTCAGAGTACTGTCAGACTTTGGGAAATCTGTCAGTGCTATGATTTTAATTTTCTTTTCTCTTATTCTATCTTCCTCTCTGTCTCTGTCTCTCTGTCTCTGTTTGCCTATCTCTCTGTCTCTTCTGTTTAACAATCATTTCCTTTATGCCCTTCAGATTTTTAATCAAGTCAGAAAGTTCTTTCCACCTTCAATTTATAAGTGAATCACCTCATGTTTAGAGAAGAAAATGGCAACCCACTCCACTGTTCTTGCCTGGAAAATTCCATGGACAGAGGAGCCTGGAGGGCTACAGTCCAGGGGGGTTGCAAAGTCAGACAGGGTTGAGCGTAGACGCGTACACCTTGTGTTTTCTTCTGGCACTTTTATAGTTAATTTCTTATATTTAAATATTTTACCTATTTGAAATATATCCTAATAAACATTGTGTATTGGTCCAAATTTATTGCTTTCAGATGTTTTCCTAGTTGTTTTAATGCCACTTCCTAGGTAGTCTATCTTTTCCCCAGTTGATTTTAGATACTAACTTTAACATATACACAATTCTCATTATGTATTTGTGTCTATCCTAGAATATCTAATCTTTTTCTTTGATATGTCTCTCTGTTGTTATACCATTATCACATCGTTTTAATGTTCAATACATTGTATTTTAGTATGTTAGACTAATTATTTCTCATATTCCTACTTTTCAGAATTTTCCTCACCATTTTTTTTAAATTTCTACATATGTTTTATTTCCTACATATTTTAAATTTTCTTTTTAAAATTTAATATACAATTTAAGACTAGGTAATATATGCTTCAAATATAAAACTCAAGCTGTCTGCCAAGTTACTCCCCCTACCTTTACAGTAATTATTGCTGACAGGGTTTTTTTTTAATAACATTTAAGAATTTATTTATGCAAATTCAGTAAAATAAATATAATTTATTCCCTCCATTTTATATATAGTGGCATGCTATACACCCTGCTCTACATCTTTTGTAAACAATCTTTATCCAAAGAGAATATCAAAGAAGTCAAATATGTATATTATTTTAATCCTCATAACAATTCTCTGAATTATGTAATAAGGAAGAAACTGTGGTAAGAAAGGTTAAGTAAATAAGTCAAAGTCACAAAATTTTACATGTCAGAACTGGAAATTGATTCAAGTCAGTTGGATAATGTTCATCACTGAATCATCTTAAATGTTTCTGATTGATCATTATTATTTCTTTTGCATCTTCCCCCATTACCTTATGGAATTTTTTCCCCATGAAGATCTTGTATTTAAAATAGTATAAATCTCTTTTGGACTGAAATTCTAGTCAACAACCTCATGGTTCTGAGCGCTGATTTCACTCTTTAAAGAAAACAAGTACTACATGTATCTGCCAAGTGTTTGCAACCTGAAAGCTTTTGAGTCATGGTGGTGGTTGTGGTGGTCGGAAAGTGGAGTGGAAGGAAAGTAGGAACTGTTGAGTGGCTGGATAATCACTGCGAAATGCAGAGAAGTGCAAATGAGCTGGTAAAGAAAGACAATTTATTCAGTGTGAGCTACAGCAACAGGGATTGGGGCTGATGCATGACAACATCTTGTACATGTAAGCCTTCCAAATCCATCTCAAGGGGATACTTGAAGTAGACTTTTTCTTTTTGGCTGCTCTTATTCTAAATCTTCTTTCTATGTTTGGGTAATCTCCCATTTTAGGATTCTGGGTGGGAGGCATAGCCTACCTCACTCAGAAATCTGAAAATGGTAGATTTTTCTATGCACAGCCTCTCTTTTCCCTAGGCAGTGTGTCTTTGGCTCCTCCAGTCACACGAACCTGCTCTAAACTTTAGATGTGAGGTAAGGAATCTGCTCTGCTCCCCTGCTCTCTACATATATCTCTGGGCAACAGCTGTAGATGGTGGTAAAGCAGCACCCAGTTTCTTTACTCAAATGTGTGGAAGGATAAGCAGCAATGAATTATGGTCAACTCTGGGGGCATATTCGTCTCATGGGTCCAACACTCCCTTGTTATTTTTGTTTTTGTTCCTGATTCTGCCATCTCAAAACCATACTCACTGTTCCTATGCTCAAGAAACTCACATCACATCTGGCATAATGTATAAGATCTCACCAATCCCACTCATCAGTTTTCCCTGATATCTGAAATTTTCACCAGTCTAACAAATGATTTGGGGTTAAAGTGCTATATATCTAAGTGACTATAGTCACTAGAATTTCTCTGGAAATTATCACAGTTATCTATTACATTTAATCTCCACTGGTAGCAATTAGATTGGTGGATCATTCACTGTTACCTTGGAAACTAACATTGAGGACAATTGAGTATATTTCAATTGGAGAGATATTACCCATAACATATACACTCTAAAAGAGCTCAGATTTCTTCCCTGTGTTTGTCTTATCTACATCCACCCCAGGCAGAGGGTCTTGCTGCAATATTTCCATAAAATCCATGCAATGGCCTGTTTACCAGTTCATTTTTGACCACCGTTCCTTCCCTCACTCTTGTTAATTTATCTCTCATTCTTGTATATTGTACATTGGTTGGGTAGTAACATCTTTATTGAACAAGTTGGATTCATACTGATTTTATTGATATCCTATTCCTGACTCTACTAAAACTACTGGTCTGCATTCTTTCGCAAAACCAGTTTGCCCCTTGTTCTTTCTGAAAAATGTTATAGCTTGGAAGTTATAGTACATTGGTGAAAGTATTTTCAAATGACAAAAATGTAGGAAAGAGTTTTAGAGAAGAGACATCATGTAATCATAAAACATGTTTTGGTTTTTGTTGCTTGTTTTTATCCTTTCAGTTCAGTTCAGTTGCTCAGTCACGTCTGACTCTTTGCAACCCCATGAATCGCAGCATGCCAGGCCTCCCTGTCCATCACCAACTCCCAGAATTCACTCAAACTCACGTCCATCGAGTTGGTGATGTCGTCCTCATCCTCTGTCATCTCCTTCTCCTCCTGCCTCCAATCCCTCCCAGCATCAGAGTCTTTTCCAATGAGTCAACTCTTCGCATGAGGTGGCCAAAGTTTTGGAATTTCAGCTTTAGCATCAGTCCTTCCAAAGAACACCCAGGACTGATCTCCTTCACAATGGACTGGTTGGATCTCCTTGCAGTCCAAGGGACTCTCAAGAGTCTTCTCCAACACCACAGTTCAAAATCATCAATTCTTCGGTGCTCAGCCTTCTTCACAGTCCATCTCTCACATCCATACATAACCATTGGAAAAACCATAGCCTTGACTAGACGGACCTTTGTTGGCAAAGTAATGTCTCTGTTTTTTAATATGCTATCTAGGTTGGTCATAACTTTCCTTCCAAGGAGTAAGCGTCTTTTAATTTCATGGCTGCACTTACCATGAAATAATCAAGAATGTTAATGAATCAGAATGTTCCCATTACTTGAAGGACAAAAATATTTTTAATGTATTTTTATTAAGATATATGCTGAAGGAGTATATATATGTTGGAAAAGGAGTACGTCAAGGCTGTATATTGTCACTCTGCTTATTTAACTTCTATGCAGAGTACATCGTGCAAAAGGCTGGGCTGGGTGAGGCACAAGCCAGGATCAAGATTGCCAGGAGAAATATCAATAACCTCAGATACGCAGATGACACCACCCTTTTGGCAGAAAGTGAAGAGGAACTAAAGAGCCTCTTGATGAAAGTGAAAGAGGAGAGTGGAAAAAGCTGGTTTAAAATTCAGCATTCAAAAAATGAAGATCGTGGCATCCAGTCCCATCACTTCATGGCAAATAGATGCGGAAACAATGGCAACAGTGATCAACTATTTTCTTGGGCTCCAAAATCGCTGCAGATGATGACTTCAACCATGAAATTAAAAGACACTTACCTCTCGGAAGAAAAGCTATGACCAACCTAGACAGCATATTAAAAAGCAGAGAGATTACTTTGCCAACAGAGGTCCATCTAGTCAAAACTATGGCTTTTCCAGTAGTCATGTATGGATGTGAGTGTTGGGCCATGAAGAAAGCTGAGTGCTGAAGAATTAATGCTTTTGAACTGTGGTGTTGGAAAAGACTCCTTAAGATACCCTTGGGCTGAAAGGAGATCAAACCCAGTCCATCCTAAAGGAAAGCAGTCCTGAATATTTGTTGAAAGGACTGATGCTGAAGCAGAAACTCCAATAATTTGGCCACCTGATGCAAAGAACTGATTCATTGTTTCCAATGACTCTGATGCTGGGAAAGATCGAAGGCTGGAGGAGAAGGGGACCACAGAGGATGAGATGGTTGGATGGCATCACTGACTCAATGGACATGAGTTTGAGCAAGCTCTAGGAGTTGGTGATGGACAGGGAAGCCTAGCATGCTGCAGTCCATGGGGTAACAAAGAGTCAGACATCACTGAGCAACTGAACTGAAGCTGAAGGTAAATTTTATATATGTACACACACACATATATACACCATAAAGCTTCTCAAGGTAAAACTTCAGCAGCTGTCTTTCAAATCTAACCTTAGAAAAAATAGGGATTTCATTAGGTTATATATAATGTAAATGCTGTAAATATAAATTCTATTTTTGAAACAAAAATATGTCTCTTAATGGCATTAGACTTTTAATGAGCTGCTAAAATATTCTCATCTTTTACAACAGTCTAAGGATTTTAAGACTAAAACAAAATTATATACTTTGTTATATTCTTATATACTCTCCTAGTCATCCACATTCACATTTGCAAATACAGATGTAGAAAGACTGTTCAATTAGCAAATTTCATGATGTGCATGAGTGCATGCTCAGTTGCCTCAGTTGAGGCACATTTTTGAGTTGAGTCTGACTTTTTGCAACCCCATTGACTGTAGCCCACCAAGCTCTTCTCTCCAGGGGATTTTCCCAGTAAGTATACTGGAGTGGGTTTCCAGGTGCTCTTCCAGGGGATCTTCCTGATCGGGGAAGCCCCAGCAAATTTCATTGTGTTTTACCATTATAATATCTTAGTTCTCTGTATTTCAGAAAAAAGAGTTAATAATATTATGCTTACAGGATTATAGATTGAATATATAAGAAATGGAAGTGTCCCAGGTGGTGCAGTGGTAAAGAATCCACCGGCTAATTAGGAGACCCAGGATATGTGGGTTCAATCCCTAGCTCAGAAAGATCCCATGAAGGTGGAAATGGCAATCCGCTCCAGTATTCTTTCCTGGAAAAGTCCATGGATAGAGGAGCCAGGCAGGGTACAGTCCATGAGGTGGCAAAGAGTTGGACATGTCTGAGCACACACACACATATAAGAAATAGAAAATTATGTTAGAGCGAATTAGAAAGTGTCACATGTCTTGGTGATTAATGTTCTCTTCCTTCCCTTAGCCCATACTCAATAATTGACTGTATCTACCTAAATACTTTTCTACTTAACTCATAAACTGTACCATCTTAATATTTCTACAAAATGCTCATTCCTTACCTTTATTTGTTTTCATCTAGATTTCTATAAATTTTAAATCTTCTCCAGCTTCCTGACCATGGTCCAACAATCTGTTCACACAAATACCAAGAGATCTCTGGTATGACTATACCATTTTCCTCAGTAAATCTAGAGATGACTCCTCACTACATTTTCAATAAAATATTAATTTCTCAACATAATGTATAGCTCCTACAAGATCTGCCTCCTACCTGCCTCCCTAATTTCATTATTAACCTGTTCCAACACTGAACTGTATTTTGAACTATGTGTGTGTTTTTTTTTTTCTTTTTCCTGAACAGTCTCTGCTGCTAGATGCCTTTGAATATCATATCTTCTCTGTGTCAAAAATATAAACATCCTTCTCCCATAGGCCATCAGGATAACTGCAACTCTTCATTACCTGGTGATCTACACTGACAATTCAGGCATTATAGTTTTCCTTCTGGGAACCCTTCCCAAAGTTTCAATGCCCCTAAGCTGAGTGAGGACCTTTCCACAATTTCTCATAGTATCCTGTGCTTCCTTTTTTCATTACATTTATTGTATTTAATATGCTCCACTGTCACAGGTTTTTAAAAAGCCTGTTTTTCTCAGTAGGTTATTATTATCACATGACATAATGCTTTGCTTTACCATTTTTAGGTCCTTTCAGAATTAACAAATACATAAATATATAAAAGGAACTGTTCTATGATTTGCCCATTTCTTACCTCAGACTGTAAAATAGGAATTTCTAAGAAATACTGGGAGACAGCTGCTGCTTTCTCTCCAACACTCTTCAATCTCCCAAACCTGTCACTTACTCAGTCCTCCTGTACCAGCTCTAACAGAAGAGCAAGGGGATGATGTAAAGTGAGGCTACAGGAAGAAGGTCTCTGAGCATGCATAGCTCATTCTCTCTAGGAATTTGCCATCTCCTCTTTCCCCAGTTTATGCCCATCTGGACAGACCTTTCAAGAGATGGTATCGAGTTGCTGGGTCCTATGCAATGACTAGGTGAGTAAAATCAATTCAGAGATAAACCAGATTTAGCTTTAAATCTAAGCCATATGTCACAGTCTGATTTTACTGTTAACAGTGATAGTAGCTTCATCACCATTTGACTCTTATGTCCATTTCTCAATTGGTTTATAATTTGGAGGGAACAGAAATGTAAATAATTAGCCCCTTCAGAGATCTTCAAAGTAATGTGAAGGTAATACAAAGTAATATGAGGGGGTCAAAAGTACAAGTTTCAAGTTATAAAATAAGTAAGTCATGAGAATATAATTACAGCATGGTGACCATATATTTTAATAAAGCAATACAGAATTTAACACTTAAAACTGCATTTAAGCTAACTTAAAGGGAACCTTTACAGTAGGAAAATGTGACTAGAAAAACACAATAATAAAGTTTTAAAATTTGTCCTCAATAGCTAGTTATGGATTTGTAATTTATGTCTAAAAATAACTGAACTCCCCATCATCAGAAGCATGGATTTGAAAATTTACAGCCTTTTAGATGTTGCTGGGAGAAATTAAAGAGGCCTTATTATTCACTGCAGTCAATACTCAACTTCTATAGCTTTGATTTAAAGAGTTAATTTATCTTTACTGAGGAAAATTATCAATACAAAATCTAAAATTAATTGTATGTTGAGTTAGAGGAGACTTGAGTAAAGTACTTTAAAATAACCATTACCTTGAACAGTGAACTCTGTGTGACCTTCACTAGAGCTATATGATGTTAAAAAATTAAGTGAGTAGAAAATTAAAAGGAAAATGTTCTACCATTTTTCTCTGGTCTCACTGACACCATTGCCCTCTATTTATCTACAACCAAGAGGCACTTAGTACTTCCAATAAATATAAAGTAAAATCATTTTAGGGTTAACTTTAGAGCAGCAGAATCAAAGGGAAGCTAACTGCTAGAGAAATGTGAGGCAGCTCTCTGGTGGAAGCAGATGTAAATTGAGAGAGCAAGGACCTGAATTCTAGATAACTTTACTATGTTAAGTTACTTATGCCTCTAAGTCTCAATTTCTTCTTTTATATAATAAGGATGATGATGCCAATAATGCAATAATTTTACATGGTAATGTAAGAAAGTGAATAAGAATTATAAATGTTCATATATACATACATATGTATAAAGTTCTTAAAATATTGAGCATATAATTAGTAAACAGTAATAACAACAAACAAAAAATACTTGATACATCCAGGTACTATCCAAATGTTCTACATGTATTAGCGCATTTAATTCTCACAACTCTATGTAATAGATATTATAAGTAGAATATTAGTTAATATTATTGCTTACATTACTAGAATCTCTAAAACATTTATATATCTCTTGTGCCCCCTATATACATTATCCTTTTGCATCCCCACACCTATTTATTTTGAAGGCTGCTCAGTGGCAAGAATCATGTTAATATATTCCATAGCTCTTAGGATCTCACAGTTTAATAACACATCAGTAAAAACGGCCAACAAAGGAAAGAATGTGGTAGGGCAAAGGCTTACCTTGGAGATTTAAAGACAAACAATGGGCAAACTGTCAGCTCTGCCTAAGCAATGGCAGTTCTTTGTGACCCCAATGCTTATCACTGCACCTGGCACCTGGTAGCTATAACATAGATGAGGACTACATGAGTGAATCAGGGACACAATTAAGTGTCACATACGGATTCTTTTACTCACAGATTTGAGGCATAGACAAAACAAACAAACAAAAAACAGCTGAAGACTCCTTCTATAACACAGAGCATGCTTATTACCCAAGGCTAGATTATAGCAGGGAAATCATTGGTTCTGGCATACATATGTTCTCCAATATGTAGAGAGAAAATATACTTGCATATGCCCAATTTATTCTTGGAAGGAATCAAAGACAACCCAAAAAAGGCCATATGTAGGGCTACATATATAACAACAGATCTGAACATATGGTTTTTAAAGCATAAGCAGACTAACTCCCTTCCTTCATTTCTGTCCTCAAGGAGTTCATAGCTGAAGAAGCAACTGGAACATTAAAACACAGCAATTCAGCTCACAGAGAAAGAGAACCTCGTGCAGAATATGGTGGAGGTCAAGGATGGCTTCCTAAGGAGAATAAGCATGAGCTAAGTCTTGACAGTAGAGAAGACAGCCAGCCAAGTAAAAACAGAAGAATTAACATTCCAAGCAGAAACAGCCTGTTTACTTCACCTAGTTCAACATGAATGGAAAAGCTGTGGGTTAGAGGATGCTGGAATAAGAAGCTGGAAAGCAAGGCAGGAGCAGATAATAGAAGAACAGTTGTGCCACACTTAAAATTCTAGTTTTCGTTCCAGAAGTAACAGAGCTAGTTCTAGAAGTAACAGGCCATAACCTAACAATACGTTCTAGGTATAAAACAAGTCTGTGTTAACTATTTGAGAGTTTGGAATATGATATATAAAATAAGATGATAGGAGCTTTTAAATTTTTATCTTCACCATGAGTGAATGAGTCTCAGAAGTCTTTAAATAATACACCTAAAAATTGCAACTTCATGCTTGGGAACATGGAAAAAAATGCTCAGCAGTGGTCATTCCATTCTTAGAGCAGTGTGTTAGTCACTCAGTTGTGTCTGACTCTCAACCCTGTAGACTATAGCCCACCAGGCTCCTCTGTCCATGGAATCCAGGCAAAAATAGTGGAGTGGGCAGCTATTCTCTTCTCCAGGGAATCTTCCCAACCCAAGGATTGAACCCAGGTCTTCTGAATTGCAGGCAGATTCTTTACTGTCTGAGCCACCAGAGAATCCCCTCTCACCATAGGTGCTACACCAAAAATCACAATATAAATGGAGACTAATTATACCAAAGAATGAGGGACACATCACAGTAGCCTCCAATCATGTAAGAGGAGAGGGTGACTGGAAAGAAGCAATTGGTGAACAGATGAGTCATTTTCAATTCTTTTCTGGAAAATGATATGAATTTGTTTAAATGATTTGTTCAAAGAGATATATGTTCATTTGGAGATCATCTCTAAAGGTATACATAAAAGAAAGAATTCAAGAGAGCTGTTTTCAAAAAGGTGATAATAATATAAGATGTATAGAATATTTAGAATACATGAAAAAATGTTAATATATATTCTATAGTGGAAAAAGATAGACACAATATTCTAAACAATGAAGTATGGTAATGAAAGAAAAAATCTAAATGGACTGTTAACAGTGCTGTCAATGATAGGATCATAGGTGGTTTTTGTTCTTTTTTGCCTACTTATGTTTTTACATTCTACAGTAGACATACATTTCCTGGATAAATAAAACATTAAACATTTATTCAAATTAAGGAATTTGCAACAAAGACTAACCAACGAAATAAAGAGTTATAAAAAGAGATGGTACGTTTCTATCAACACAAAAGCAAAAACAAAGAATCTATATGATTCAATAAATTTTGTAAATTTTAAAAATTTCTCTGTTTAAAAATATCGTGTTGTAGATTCACAGATAATTTGTATTTAGATCAATATTGTTTCATTATTATTTTTACTGTTTGCCCTTTTACTGTTTTGGAGTAAGTGCTTTCATAAGCCCTATTAAAGAAACTTTCAGTGATCTCCAACTCACAATGTTGAACAACTTTAAAAAAAAATGTAATAATTGCAGTGAAAAACTAAGAAGATAGCTAAAGAAATATGAATCAGTTTAAAGAAGGTACACTAAGTAAATCTAGAAGTATTTTTAATTTAAATTTTAAAAAGCTCAGTGTAAGAAATTATGGTTTAAGTTCCATACATGCACAGAAGTAACACCTTAAAATGGTTATCTCATTCTAAACTACATCTTTTGATATAAGAACTATGTATGCATAAGCTAAGTGTACTTTGCATATATTCAGGTAATGTTTCTGAGCATATTACACCTACATATGCTATGCAGAATGTTTCAGAAGATTAAATTATCCTAGCCACATTTGGGAAGCGGCAGTATGTCTGTCATTGCATGTAAACATATGCAGATTTATGCAAAAGATTCTTAAATATGTGTACCTAAAGTCCCAAACTCCCCACAGACATGCAAAGCCAGAAGGTTTTGTTTATTTTCAATTTATTGGAAAGCCTATAAATGGGACTAAAGAAATAGATATGCTTATGTTGTGTGTTAAATTTGGGGCATCTGTTTGTGTGCTTTTCCTTTATTTCTTTGTTATTTGGCCAAGATTTTAAATTCATCTGCAGTAATCTGTACAGTAGACTTAATGCAGGCAAAATTTTCATTTGCTTCAAAAAGTCCTCCCAGAGTTAAGGAGAGAGAGCTCATGTACCATTTTACATAATAAGCTTGATTCTTTCAGCACCTAAGTCCCTTCTGATGACTTGTTTGATAGCCTCTGGGCAGGGGGCGGGGGAGTTAAGTGGGAGGCAATGGTACATTAACTCTTTCAGGTTATTCAACAGAATATGAAACATTGTGAACGTGTTTTGTCAGGGTGAAGTCACTTTTCAGATTGGGTGATTTATCATGACACAATGAATTAACCTCTGTTTTATTAAATAAGGATAACAAAAAAACACTCTCATAATAGAAATCACAAGAGTAGTTCTGATGGTTTTAGGAATAATGCAGTATCAATAATGAGAAATTAGCAATGATATGAATATTTTCTAAAGGAATTATACTAGATTTTAAAAAGTATTTTCTGAAAAGCTGCTGTACACTGAATTTTTTTTGCATATCAAGTAGTAGATTTTATCAAGGGAATTAAAATATTTTCATGGGTGTCCCCTGGTGATCTAGTGGTTAGGATTCAGCACTTTCAATGTGATGGCTCAGGTTCAGTCCCTGGTAGAAGCACTGAGATTTCACAAACAGTGTAGTGCAACCAATTTTTTTTTTTTTAAGTGGGGGAGTTCCCTGGCTTTCCAGTGATTAGGACAATCAGGGAACTAATAAGACCCTCCAAGAACCACAGAGTTGTCAAAACACACACACACACACACACACACACAAAGCCAGAACTATGTAACATTTAAAACATGGAGCCCAAATTCTTGACCCTGTTCCCATCAGGAGTAAAGTATATATTTCTTCTTTTTGAATCCAGAATCTGTCACTGCTTGATGAGTAAAATAAGTAATATCATTGAATTCTGAACTGGGGCTTCAGTAAGTTGGCAGCATTTAGTTCCTGTCGCATGGGATGCTCACGTTTGGGACCCAGCCACCATGCTGAGAATAAACCAGGGAGCCCATAGAGCGAATCAGGTGAAGATGAACTGAGGTCCTTGGCCCTCAGGCCCAGCTGAGCTCCCAGCGAAAAGAAACACCACTTTGCAAACCACATGAGTGAGCTCTATTGGCTCAAATGGTAAAGAATCTGCCTACAATGCAGGAGACCAGAATTCGATCCCTGGGTCAGGAAGATCCCCTGAAGAAGGGAATGGCTACTCACTCCAGCATTCTTGCCTGGAGAATTCCATGGACAGAGGAGCCTGGGGACCCATTCCATAGAGTTACAAAGAGTTGGATACAACTGAGCAATTCCCCATTATTGAAAGTGGATTGCCTAAGCATATGGAGTAGAATGAAGCATTCCCTCACTAAGCCCTCCCCAAACTGCAGACTCAAAAGCTAAACAAATGATCATAGATTAAAGTTGCAGGTTTTGAGATTCTTTGTTATGCTGTTATAGTTAACCAAAACGGTATACTTTTCTACAGTGACATTCCATATGTGTATATATGTACGTGTGTGTGCGCGTGTGTGTGTGTGCGTGTGTGCTCATGTTTGTATGTTTTAAATACATTTATATTTGCTCACATATGAGTCTGAGGAATAATGTATACCTCCAGAGAGTTGGTTCCAACTTAAGGAATCTGAGACTTGTTGGAATTGTCTAGTGATGGTTCTGAACTACACAAAAGCATATAAACAGGTTCTGGTATAAAAGATAGAAGGGCCAAGGAAGAAAGAGCATTCAAGGACCTGCGCTTTAGAGTTACTGTAATGTTTACCTGAATTGAAGGCACTTCTCTTGATTAATCAAACCATATTAACTTTATCAAGAGTTGTTCCTATTTCCCTCCTTTCCAATTAAATGATAAAATAAGAAACTCTGGTTCTGCTCACAATATTTAACCAACTTCTGTTTGATTATAAAGGTATAGTAAATGTGTTATGGCCCACGTTGGAGGAAGATTGCCTTGAGAGGTTATTTTTCATTTCATTTTCTCAAAGAATACATAATCAAATTCAAATTTCAATTCTTCTCCTCTAAAGTACCTTCCAGAGGAGAAGAATTCAAAATTGAACTTGATTATGTACCTTCCAGGGGCTTCCTTAGTGGCTCAGAGGGTAAAGAATTTGCCTGCAATGCAGGAGACATGGGTTTGATTCCTGGGTCAGGAAGATCCCCTGGAAGAGAGAATGACTACCCAATCCAGTATCCCTGCCTGGGAAATTCCATGGACAGAGGAGCCTGGCAGGCTACAGTCTATGGGGTCACCCATAACTGAGTGACTAACTCTTCCAACTTCTAAAATTCTTTCCAACCACGTTCAACAGGATGTTGCTCTGGCATTCAAGTTTGCAACCACCTGACATGATCTTGGATGGATACATGTACAGAGTAGTTCAGAGCTACCTCCAAAACATTTCCACAGGAGCCTATCAGTGATGTCTGAATTTTCTCTCTAGGAAAGAAGGGGCAAATTAAATAGTTTGTCGTTAAATCCTTAATGTGAATTTTTTATCAGCTCCCATTATAGGTAACATCTAGCTAAAAGTTTGTTTGGATAGCAATAGAGGAAGTTACTCTCCTCAGGGAATCAGGTATTGAGCTGAGGATGGGACAAAATTATTCAAGTCAAACTTCACAGTTTTGTCTGTCTAAACTTATTATAGTAAAGCTAAGTCAAAGAAATCATATCCCTATATTCAATGGGATTTTTATCTTCCTAGTCTTTGTCGGTAGCATCTTAGACTCAAGCAAGCACATCCAGGTTTTCATTCCACCCAGGGACACTTAGCACTATATTACTTTAGTGTCTTCCGAGCCTCCAAAAGTGGATGAGTATCCCAGTGCCAACTTACTACCGGAGAGTAACTTGGGCAAAGGAGAGAATCAGGTTATGACTGTTAAGGCTCCTTAAAATGCTCATTACCATTTAAAAGTGAATTTTGCATGGTTCCATGATCAAATCCTTAAGACAGAGGCTGGTTTCTGTCCCAACAGTAGCTTTATCAGCCATTGGCCTTTGCTGTCTTGAAAATGCACACCGCTGGTGGCCACTGTCCTGGCCCAGTGTGCGATGGTGTCAGGTTAATACTGCAATCCCGTGATCAGTGTTCTACAGTTTTTACTGTACATCCATCCCTCCTCTTCATAAATACTTCGTGGTCTGCCTCCCTGTTCTGCCCTAGAGGTCTATAACCATTTCCTAAAGTGGCTTTTAAAAAGTAAGGTATTTTCTTCCCCTCTATTAAGATGTCTCTGCAGAAGTAGACAAGAGACAGGAGCTTCTTCTGTCATCATTATTTCCTTCAGTCTGTTTTGCACATGTATGTGTCCCTGCACCAAAGAGTCTGTCTTGTATATTAACATCTCTTGATAAGTGAAAGTGAAATAAACTGATATTTGCCCCAGTGAGGAGGTATAAAAACAGTGCTTTCTAATTAGATGATTATCTACCAAGTACCTGCCTTTCACTGGGTCTCTGTTCTATATTTTTCAGTTTATGTACATACATACATATGGTTTTGTTTATTTATATCTTGGGATGATAATAATCTAGTACTTGTTTTCCTTATGACTGCTAGCTGATGCTATTCCTGTGTAAATAATCCTGTCAATTCAAGACTGCCTTGGAAACTTTAAAAAAGATGACCAAAAATAAGCAGATAATTGAAATTAGGAGTCTACCATTATACCTAAAGTCATTTCACAAAATTTGAAAAATTTTCGATCATTTAAAATATTAAGAACAGCAACAAAAATTCAGGCTGCATAGTCATATTCAATTGCATGTATGTTGCTACAGCTGCTGAAAAAAATGAAACCCAGTTTTACTTGAGAAAAGGAAAACAGTGTTGAGAAGGAAAGGGGAATTGCATTTTTAGTCTTACCTACAAAAATCCTATCCTTAGTCCCTTACATAAATTCTTTCACTTGCTACCAACAACAGTAATATAAGATATTTACTAACTTTTCCATTTTACATATGAAAAAACTGAAATTCATCTAAGCTAAGAAATTTGACCAAGTTCAAATAGCTGTTATATTTCAGATCCACAATTTTAAACCTGATTGCTCATAACAATCTGAGGTTTTTCAATAATGCCAGCAAAGAGATCTTGCTGTTGCTATTTAGTTGCTAAGTTGTATCTGACTCTTTGTGACCCCATGGACATAGCTCACCCAGCTCCTCCGTCCTTGGGGTTTTCTAGGCAAGAATACTGGATTATGTTGCCATTTCCTTCCCCAAGGGCTCTTCTACACTACCCAGAGATCGAACCCACATCTTCTGCATTAGCTGGCATTCTTTACCACTGAGCCACCAGGAAAGCCCATACAAAGAGTTAATCTGAAATAACAAGTTCAGTTCAGTTCAGTTGCTCAGTCATGTCTGACTCTTCGTGATCCCATGGACTGCAGCATGCGAGGCTTCCTGGTCCATCACCAACTCCCAGACTTGCACAAACTCATGTCCATCGAGTTGTAGATGCCATTCAACAATCTCATCCTCTGTTGTCACCTTTTCCTCCTGCCTTCAGTCTTTCCAAGCATCAGGGTCTTTTCTAATGAGTCAGTCCTTCACATCAAGTGGCCAAAGTATTGGAGATTCAGCTTCAGCATCAGTACTTTCAACAAATATTCAGGACTGAGTTCCTTTAGGATTGACTGGTTTGATCTCCTTGCAGTCCAAGGGACTCTCAAGAGTCTTCTCCAACCCAACAGTTCAAAAAAGCATCAATTCTTCAGCATTCAGCTTTCTTTATAGTTCAACTCTCACATCCACACATGACTACCAGAAAGAACATAGATTTGACTAGGTGGACATTTGTTTGCAAAGTAATGTCTCTGGTTTTTAATATGCTTTTTAGGTTTGTCATAACTTTTCTTCCAAGGAGCAAGCATCCTTTAATTTCATGGCAGCAGTCACAATCTGCAGTGATTTTGAAGCCCCCCAAAATAGAGTCTCACACTATTTCCATTGTTTACCCATCTATTTGCCATAACATCATGGGACTGGATGCCATGATCTTAGTTTTCTGAATGTTGAGTTTGAAGCCAACCTTTTCATTCTCCTATTTCACTTTCATCTAGAGGCTCTTTAGGACTTCTATGCTTTCTGCCATAATGGTGGTGTAATTGGCATATCTGAAGTTATTGATATTTCTCCTGG
Source organism: Oryx dammah (assembly GCF_014754425.2). Lineage (NCBI taxonomy): Eukaryota > Metazoa > Chordata > Mammalia > Artiodactyla > Bovidae > Oryx > Oryx dammah. Next base: position 32,031,531 of record NW_024070200.1, read on the forward strand.
CAATCTTGATTCCAGCTTGTATCTTGTCCAGTGTGACATTTCACATGATGCACTCTGCATAGAAGTTAAATAAGCAGGGAGATAATATACAGACTTGACTTACTTCTTTCCCGATTTGGAACCAGTCTGTTTTTCCATGTCCAGTTCTAACTGTTGCTTCTTGACCTTTATACAGATGTCCTAAGAGGCAAGTAAGGTGGTCTGGTAGTTCCACCTCTTGAAGAATTTTCCCCATTGTGTTGTAATCCACATAGTCAAAGGCTTTGGAATAGTTAATAAAGCAGAAGTAGATGTTTTTCTGGAACTCTCTTGCTTTATCAATGATCCAGTGGATGCTGGCAATTTGATCTCTGGTCCTCTGGCTTTTCTAAATCCAGCTTGAATATCTGGAAGTTCACAGTTCACATACTGTTGAAGCCTGGCTTGGAGAATTTTGAGCATTATTTTGCTACTGTGTGATGTGAGTGCAATTGTGTGGTAGTTTGAACATTCTTTGGCATTGCCAATCTTTGGGATTAGAATGAAAACTGACCATTTCCAGTCCTGTGTCCACTGCTGAGATTTCCAAATTTGCTGCCATATTGGGTGCAGCACTTTCACAGCATCATCTTCCAGGATTTGAAATAACTCAACTGGAATTCCATCACCTCCACTAGCTTTGTTCGCAGTGATGCTTCCTAAGGTCCACTTGACTTTGCATTCCAGGATGTCTGGCTCTAGGTGAGTGATCACACCATTGTGATTAACTAGGTCATGAAGATCTTTATTGTATAGTTCTTCTGTGTATTCTTGCCAACTCTTAATATCTTCTGCCTCTGTTAGGTCCATACAATTTCTGTCCTTTCTTGTGCCGATCATTGCATGAAATGTTCCCTTGGTATCTCTAATTTTCTTGAAGAGATCTCTAGTCTTTCCCATTCTGTTGTTTTCCTCTATTTCTTTGCATTGACCACTGAGGAGGGCTTTCTTATTTCTCCTTGCTATTCTTTGAAACTCTGCATTCAAATGAGTATATCTTTCCTTTCCTCCTTTGCCTTTCCCTTCTCTTCTTTGCACAACATTTGTAAGGTCTCCTCAGAGAGCCATTTTGCCTTTTTGCATTTCTTTTTATTGTGGATGTTCTTGATAACTGCCTCCTATACAATGTCAGGAACCTCTGCACATAGTTCTTCAGGCACTCTATCAGATGTAATCCCTTAAATCTATTTGTCACTTCCATTGTATAATTGTAAGGGATTTGATTTAGGTCGTACCTGAATGGTCAAGTGGTTTTCCCTACTTTCTTCAATTTAAGTCTGAGTTTGGTAATAAGGAGTTCATCATCTGAGCCACAGTCAGCTCCTGGTCTTGTTTTTGCTGACTGTATAGAGCTTCTCCATCTTTGGCTGCAAAGAATTTAATCAATCTGATTTCAGTATTGACCATCTGCTGATGTCCATGTGTAGAGTCTTCTCTTGTGTTGTTGGAAGTGGGTGTTTGCTATGACCACTGTGTTCTCTTGGCAAAACTTTATTAGCCTTTGCCCTGCTTCATTCTGTATTCAAAGGCCAAATTTGCCTGTTACTCCAGGTGTTTCTTGACTTCCTACTTTTGCATTTCAGGCCCTTGTAATGAAAAGGACATCTTTGGGTGTCAGTTCTAGAAGGTCTTGTAGGTCTTCATAGAACTGTTCAACTTAAGCTTCTTCAGCATTATTGTCGGGGCATAGACTTGGATTACTGTGATATTGAATGGTTTGCCTTGGAAACAAACAGAGATCATTCTGTCATTTTTGAGATTGCACCCAAGTACTGCATTTCAGAATCTTTTGTTGACTATGAGCGCTACTCCATTTCTTCTAAGGGATTCTTGCCCACAGTAGTAGATATAATGGTCATCTGAGTAAAATCCACCCATTCCAGTCCATTTTAATTCACTGATTCCTAAAATGTCGACATTCACTAATGCCATCTCCTGTTTGACTGCTTCCAATTTGCCTTGACTCATGGACCTAACCTTCCAGGTTCCTACGCAATATAGCTCTTCACAGCATGGGACTTTTCTTCTATCACCAGTTACAACCACAATTGGCTGTTGTTTTTGCTTTGGCTCCATCTCTTCCTTCCTTCTGGAGTTATTTCTCCACTGATCTCCAGTAGCATATTGGATACCTACTGACCTGGGGAGTTCATCTTTCAGTGTCCTATCTTTTTGTCTTTTCTATTGTTCATGGGGAGGCTTCCCTGGTAGCTCAGGTGGTAAAACCTCTGCCTGCAACGTGGGAAACCTGGGTTCGATCCCTGGGTCAGGAAGATCCCCTGGAGTTGGAAATGGCAATCCACTCCAGTACTCTTGCCTAGAAAGTTCCATGGATGGAGGAGTTGGTAGGCTACAGTTCATGGGATCGCAGAGTCAGACACGATAGAGCAACTTCACTGACACTGACTGTTCATGGGGTTCTCAATCCAAGAATACTGAAGTGGTTTGCTATTCCCTTCTCCAATGGACCACGTTTTGTCAGAACTCTCCACCATGACCAATTTGTCTTGGGTGGACAGGGCATGGATCATAGTTTCATTGAGTTAAACAAGGCTGTTGTCCATGTGATCAGATTGGTTAGTTTCTGTCATTGTGTTTTTCATTCTATCTGCCCTCTGATGGATAAGGATAAGAGGCTTATGGAAGCTTCCTGATGGGAGAGACTGACTGAGGGGAAACCAGGGTCTTGCTCTGATGGGCAAGGCCATGCTCAGTAAATCTTTAATCCAATTTTCTGTTGAAGGGTGGGGTTGTGTTCCTTCCCTGTTATTTGACCTGAGGCCAAACTATAATGGAGGTAATGAAGATAATGTTGACCTTCTTCAAATGGTCCCATGCATGCACTGCTATACTCAGTGCCCCCAACCCTACAGCAGACCACCACTGACCCACTCCTCTGCCGGAGATTCCTGGACACTCACACTAACTCAATGAAACTATGAGCCATGCCTTGTAGGGCCACCCAAGATGGATGGTCATGGTGGAGAGTTCTGACAAAACGTGGTCCACTGGAGAAGAGAATGGCAAACCACTTCAGTATTCTTGCCTTGAGAACCCCATGAACAGTATGAAAAGACAAAAAGAGAGGACATTGAAAGATAAACTCCCCTGGTCGGTAGGTGCCCAATATGCTGCTGCTGCTGCTAAGTCGCTTCAGTCATGTCCGACTCTGTGCAACCCCATGGACTGCAGCCCACCAGGCTCTTCCATCCATGGGATTTTCCAGGCAAGAGTACTGGAGTGGGGTGCCATTGCCTTTTCCACCCAATATGCTACTGGAGATCAATGGAGAAATAACTCCAGAAAGAATGAAAAGGTGGAGCCAAAGCGAAAACAATGCCCAGTTGTGGATGTGACTGGTGATGGAAGTAAAGGCAGATGCTCTAAAAAGCAATATTGCATAGGAACCTGGAACGTTAGGTCCATGGATCAAGGTAAATTAGAAGTTGTCAAACAGAAGATGGCAAGAGTGAATACTGACATTTTAGGAATCAGTGATCACTGGAACAGGCAAATTTAATTCAGATGACCATTATATCTACTACTGTGGGCAAGAATCCCTTAGAAGAAATGGAGTAGCCCTCATAGTCAACAAAAGATTCTGAAATGCAGTATTTGGGTGCAATCTCAGAAATGACAGAATGATCTCTGTTTGGTTCCGAGGTGAACCTGAAGTAATAAAGAATGAATAAATATTGCAGAATTTTAAGCTAGGAATGCCAAGTTTTAAAAGTGTGAGGAAAAATTTCTAAGGTTTTGTAGAATGGCAAATAACTGAGATAAAATACTAGAAGTGGGAAAAATAGACAGTTGCTGAAAGTTATCGGCTGGGGAAAGGAACAAACAAGTAATATCAACAGCTGAGAGGTCAGGTTGTGGACCATCCAGTGATAATACTAAGCTTATTGCAGAGTACACTTAGTCTTATACTGGCTTCTTTCAGTGTTTCCAATCCAGGAATTTCAACCTCTTTTTTTCATACAGTATTACACTTCCATACTGTAATTAAAAGGGAAAAAATGTGTTTTTCTTGAAATTGGAAACATGGAGTTAGCAAAATAGATTACTGAAGGTTTCAAAAAGAATAATTTTTAATGAATATAATTAGTTGGATTTTGAATTTTTCAGTTTAGACTTGGAATAAATGAATATAGATAATTTCAATAAATTCCTACCTTGATAATTTATTTTCTTAGGTTTTTTTTCGGGTATGGGGTAAAAGGAAAATGTGAAAGTATTAGTTGCTCAGCCATGTCTGATTCTGTGCAACTTCTATGAACTGTAGCCTGCCAGGCTCCTCTATCCATGGAATTCTCCAGACAAGAATACTGGAATAAGTAGCCATCCCTTACCCAGGAGATCTTCCTAACCTAGGGATCAAACCTGGGTCTCCTGCATTGCAGGCAGATTCTTTACCATTTTAGTCAAAAGACAAATAAAGAGGCAAGACCAAAAGGCAAATAAAGAGATCATATTAAAATCAAAACAAAGTAAGACACTCTCCTTAGAGAAGAGTTCCATGTCTAGTTAATATTGACCAGGTTTTTAAAGGAGTATTATATTTGATATTGGTTCCCAATTTGAAGTAGGCTTTGAAAAAGCTTGCACATTTTTTAGGAGTTCTGGAAACTGGATGGACCACAAAGGGTAGAATAAATAATTTTATTAAGTCATTTTCCTTAAGAATGAGTTGATGATAGTTGTTAAGAAGAAAAGAACAGTCTAATAATTTATGTTTTACAGCTATTTCCTTATTCTTCTTTTTGGTGGCAGGGGGAACATTTCCCTGGAAGTCCGGTGGTTAAGACTCGAATATTTCACTGAAGAGGGTACAAGTTCGATTCCTGATTGAGGAACTAAGATCCCACAAGGTATGTAGCATTGCCAAAAATAAATAAATAAAAATGAAATTTTTAAAAAAATAAAAGGAAATATTTCCTTTTTCTGATGAAGAATAGTAAAACAAAGGATGAGTTTACAGAGGAACAAGAAGAATTCCTGGATATAAATACAAACTTCCAAACCATTACAGTATAAAAGACTGTAATTCCTTTAGAAACCTAGCAGCCTTTGGTATACTGCATAATAAACATGAATAAGCATTAAATATTTAAACAATTCTCCCAAGAGGTAAATGGATAATAAAATGAATAAGAATAAAGCAATGCTCTTTCAGAATAAATGCTTTTACCAGGCATATTTGCCAGTGGCCCTCCGAAAAGATGGAACTTTTTACTTCCTAAATAAATAGCTCTGTTTGAAACAACTTTAACCTCAAAAGGTCCCTAGAGGTGATAATTCTTTTTCAAAATTTCTAAGTAATCATTTATTTGCTACTTTAATTCTGATTAATGAGTTAGACCTATCCCTTGATTGATTTTCTACTTATAGCTTTCTTATAGTTTTTCATGCCTGTCAGAAATTTGTCTTTTGAACTCTATCTCTCTCCTTCACATAATTTCTCAACCCTACACACCACTCTGAACTCTCTCTGTAATAAAATTCCCCAGACTGGAAGATCCCTGAACCTAAGCTACCCCTACATTAAAATGGCATCAGCATTCCTGCCAATTTAATGCTGTAATTTTTTATAACAAAAATGATTCCTGAGCCTCATACTGTGTTTTGGGTCCTGGTGATATCCAAAATATAATAACACCTCCACGTCCTTCTGCCACCTCAGGACTCCTTCTTATATTCTGTCTTGGTAATGACCCATTCTACTCTATTGTCCCTCATGATACTTCTTCAGAAGTCCTATGTACATCACACTGCAAATGTTAAAATTCTCAGAGAGCTAATGCACTCTGAGCTGAAATGACCTTCACAAGGTCATGTAGCTTCCTGCTGGACAAATGCATAACATGATACCTTTCTGAATTTGTTCAACATATCTTTTTGACGTTACTCCTGTTTTCCTGTTTCAACTCCTTAGGCAGAGCTTACTGTCCATAGTGGTAGCAAGGAGCTAAGAAAATAGCTGCCACAATTGCTTTTAGCTCAAACTATTTTACAAAGTAATCAGAAGCATGAGCCTTGTTGTCCTCCAGTCAAGGGATTTCATTCCATTAAAAAAAAAAATGGAAGCAAGGAAAAGTGATGAGGTAACATGGTTTCTTTATACTAATTACAAGAGCATCCAGGAGTTACAGTGTGTAAGAGGAATCAAGAACCTCTCTGGATTTCAAACGAAGTGCAGTATCTTATTTATAACTAAGATCATTTTCTTGTGTTCTGCAAAAACTGCTCATAATTTCTTACCAAAAAGGTTATTCAAAGGTGAAACTAGCATGATCTCTTATTACTGCATGCTTGATTATACTTACTTCATTTAAAGGAAGCATTTTCATCTTTATACAATTATCATGAGGATGGGGGTTTCATAGTTCAATAGTTCAGTTGCTCAGTTGTATCCGACTCTTTGCGAGCCCATGAATCGCAGCATGCCAGGCCTCCTTGTCCATCACCAACTCCCGGATTTCACTCAGATTCACGTCCATCGAGTCAGTGATGCCATCCAGCCATCTCATCCTCTGTCGTCCCCTTCTCCTCCTGCCCACAATCCCTCCCAGCATCAGAGTCTTTTCCAATGAGTCAACTCTTTGCATGAGGTGGCCAAAGTACTGGAGTTTCAGCTTTAGCATCATTCCTTCCAAAGAAATCCCAGGGCTGATCTCCTTCAGAATGGACTGGTTGGATCTCCTTGCAGTCCAGGGGACTCTCAAGAGTCTTCTCCAACACCACAGTTCAAAAGCATCAATTCTTTGGTGCTCAGCCTTCTTCACAGTCCAACTCTCACATCCATACATGACCACTGGAAAAACCATAGCCTTGACTATCAGGCCAATTCTTCAGTTGAGTCTAAAAGTTCACCACAGTTTCATTTTCACTGACCCTTCTGCCCCACTTGATAAAACAACAATTGCATTCTTGCTTCACATTTTTATTGAGGGGTTAAGAATCTAAGCATTATGGCTTTCTCCTTTTTTACATGTTCTGATTTTTTATAATATCTTGCAAGTATAGGTTACCTATATCCACTAATTTAGTATATTCAATTTCTACTAGTATTCATTTTATATGATTATTATGTACTTCAACACATTCTTTCCTACTCTGTACCATTTTAATTTCCTTCTCATTAACACTAACAAATTATTGATTATATACCAAGTATTATGAATGTTCTTTTAAGAAAAGATAATTTTGCCATCAAAAACACTCTAGCAGAGATACAGAGATAATAAACAAGTAAAAAATGAATGAGTAATTACAAATTCAAATATAAATTGTTATAAAGAAAACTGCGGTAGTGTCTTTTAAAATAAGATTTGAAGTATGAAAATAATAAATTGTACAAAAACCTGATGCCAGCTTATTCAGAGCCTTGTTGGGCTACAGTAAGAGAAGAGAAAAGTAATATGTTAAATTAATAAAATACTACCGCTAAAATATAACATGAGATATATGTTGAAAATTAAAAAGATAACACTGAAAGGTTTTAAAATGAGGGTATAAAAGGTAAAGTCAAGAATAAGCCCTAGATTTTTAAGATTGCCAGGAGAAATATCAATAATCTCAGATACACAGATGATACCACCCTTACGGCAGAAAGCGAAGAAGAACTAAAGCTCCTTTTGATGAAAGTGAAAGAGGAGAGTGAAAAAGTTGATTTAAAATTCAACATTTGAAAAACTAAGATCATGGCATCTGGTCCCATCACTTCATGGAAGTAGATGGGGAAACAGTGGAAACAGTGCCAGACTTTATTTTGGGGGACTCCAAAATCACTGCAGATGGTGACTGCAGCCATGAAATTAAAAGACACTTACTCCTGGGAAGAAAAGTTATGACCAACCTAGATAGCATATTCAAAAGCAGAGACATTACTTTGCCGACTAAGGTCCGTCTAGTCAAGGCTATGGTTTTTCCTATGGTCATGAATGGATGTGAGAGTTGGACTGTGAAGAAGGCTGAGTGCCGAAGAATTGATGCTTTTGAACTGTGGTGTTGGAGAAGACTATTGAAAGTCCCTTGGACTGCAAGGAGATCAAACAAACCAGTCAATCCTAAAGGAAATCAGTCCTGAATATTCATTGGAAGGGCTGATGCTGAAGCTGAAACTCCAATACTCTGGCCACTTGATGTGAAGAACAAACTCATTGGAAAAGACCCTGATGCTGGGAAAGATTGAAAGCAGGAGGAGAAGGGGATGACAGAGGATGAGATGGTTGGATCAGTGACTCGATGGACATGAGTTTGTGCAAGCTCTGGGAGTTGGTGATGGACAAGGAAGCCTGGCATGCAGCAATCCATGAGGTCGCAAAGAGTCGGACATGACTGAGCAACTGAACTGAACTGAAACCCTGATTTTAGAACAAAAAGATGCATATTAAAAAAGATAATATATATTTAAAACATTTAAAAGACTATTCAAGATTATTATAGTAATAGAAATTAAAATTAAACAAATAAAAACAGATGAAAGAAAATTATCAAAAATGCAGCAATATTTCCTATAAATGTGGACACATGTCTGTAAATATAAAGAGCTGATAGAGGATCTTGCACAATGAAATAAAGAAATCTTGCAACAAAATATGCCATCCTGAATTTTCTGCATGTCGAGGATAAAAAATTTTCTAAAATCATCAGAGAGTAAAACAAGATTCCACACAAAGGTATAAGAATCACACATCACAGAAATTCTCTACAAGAGCCAGAAAACCATGGAGTAATACCATCACAATTCTGAAAAAAAAATATGACTTTCAACTTAGAATTCTGCATTCAGTTCATTTTTGAATTAATTGGAAAGGTAAAATAAATTCCCCTTTAGACATGTAAAGGTTTAAGAAATTTATAGCCTATTTTTCCTTTCTATGAAACTACTAGAAGATGAGCTCCAGTTAAACAAGGGAATAAACTAAGAAACAAAATAACATTTAACAGAGAAGGAAAGTAAAAAATGTCTCCAAAGATAGAAGGCCCCAGAGTCAGAGCACACTCAAAAAGCAAATGACTTAGAAAGCAAATGCCAGCTTAGGCTGGCACAATAGGATAAAATATGGTCTTTAGGAAAAAAATGGAAATGATATAGCCTCTAGTGTAATAGAGATTTGGGAAAATAACATTGTTAATAGATTGATAATGCAGAAAATAGGTACATAGGGAACTAATAAAATGACAAGTGAGGCAAATGTTAAATTCAAGAAAAACAAAGACTGATGATAAAACCTACATTTTATATAATTTTTCTTACCAGTGACTAATATTTACATTTTGAATAATATAAAGCTTCATAATTAACCAGAAATTCTTATTGAAATCAGTTTTTTAAAGGGTGTGATTGAATGTTGAGATGTGGTATGAAAGAAAGTAAAATCCTAATCTTCCATAAGAGCAAATCAATAAACAGTGATTAAAATGAATACATCAAGAAATATCAATATATGCATATTATTTTACACAATAGAGATAAATAACCAAAGATAACACAAAAAGAGTTAAGTCAGGAGGGGGATCAAAATGGGAGAGTAGAAGGACGTGAAGCTCAACTCTTTGACAAAAATACAAAAAATGCATCTACATGTGAAGCAATTCTCAAAGAAAACTACCTGGAAACTGATTTCCTATACAATCAAAGCTACAAGAAACAGCTCCATGTAATCAGGTAGAAAGGAAAAAAACAAAGATCATCAAGACCAGCACTCCTGGAAGGGATGTGTAAAAAAGAGAAGGTCCTTGAAAAGCCCCTTACCTGCTGGGAAACGTGCTGGTGCAGATAAAAAGGCTGGAGACGTCTAGATTCTACTCAAGAAGAAAGCACCCATGCTCACTTGCTAATAATCAGGGTAGAGAGAGACTTGTGCTGGTGGCTGCCACCTTGCCTACTTCCCACTCTAAGGAGTGAATGTCCTGGCCCCACTCTTTACACTGCAGACTGGCAGGAGGTCAGGACAGAGATTCAGTCTGGCTGCACAGAGAGAGACTGAAGCGCAGGGGGTGCGATCCAGGCAGAACTACAATGACCACTGTCCGCGCAAACACGGGGGTGGCGGAATGAACTGGGCAGACATTAGGAGTCTTTGCACAGGGTGACACCACAAGAACTCGGAGGGTCTAAGCTCTGAATCCAAGGCATGCAGACCCTGAGAGAGGACTTGATCTCGCTCAATATAGCCTGAAACGTCTAGGGTGGGGTTGAGGAGGAGGAGAGTCACAGTGGGCCACGTCAACACACACACACACACACACACACACACACACTCAGAGCAGTTCTGGCCACTGAGCCCACTGTCAGCAGGCATGGGGCAAGGGCAGGTTCTGGTCATGACAGGCATTGTGGCCACAAGCATGTGAAGCATCACAGGAACAGGCCGAGGCAGGACGCTGAGTCTTGGGTGGATAGGCCCTGGGCAGAAGTACATAGCTGTTTATTTCTGGCTCCACCAATGCCAGAGTCCAGCAGCCTGGCATCACATCTAAGGTGGACAGGTCATGGGAGAGGTCTACCACAGAGGTATCTCAGATTCCAGGTGGCAGCACACCCACCTTGATTCCTGTAGTCAGAGTTACCCAGCCATGAGCCCCAGACTACTTCACATTGGAGCCTTGCATTAGACACGGGGTGAATACAAGGGAGAAGGGGATGCAACTTTGGGCTGCTTCTGAGTGGAACTGCAGATAGGTGCATGGTTCACTGTGACTGCACGGCGCTTACTTGGGTAGTCACCTTACTTGGCCCTTACTTCAGTAGCCACCTTCTTTGGGGTAGTGCATGCACTCAGGGCAGCAGAGCCTGATCAAACATGACCCTGTCTACTCCAAGAATTGGGGAGCAAACCCTGTCCTTAAGTGGGTGGTGACAGTCACAGAGCAAAGAAGAGACCTCACATCCAGTGCAGGGTCTGGACACAAATCACACTCCTATCAAGGAGACAAAGGCCAGCACGCTCTGAAGAAAGATGTGGCTGGCATCCACACGAAAACCAATCCTCGAAGCAAAATGCTGGGTACACACAGTCTACACAGAGATGTTCCCACCTAAAAACACCACTTCAAAACCAAAATACATAACTGCTTCACCTAAATTTATAGAGACAGGGAAAGTTAAAAAAAAAAAAAAAAGAAACAGGGAAACTACTCCTAATTAAAATAACAAGAGAAAAATCCTCTAAAGAACAAATAGTGCAACAAACCTTTCCAGTCCACTACACTCTGAGTTCAAAAAAGGTGGTAACTAAAATGCTTTAGGAATTAAGAAAGATTACTGAAAGAAGTGCAGGCAACTGTAACAAGAAACAAAACCATAAAGACAAACCAATCAAACTTGGACAATTCGACTGCTGAGATAAAAACCAGCTTAGAAACAATGATTAGTAGATAAATGACACAGTAGAATGAATAAGTGATCTGCAAGATATTGGAACAGCAGACAGAAAAACAAATGCAAACAAAAAAAAAAGTGAAAGCAACATATAAGATCTGTGGGATAACACAAAGAGTGCCAACTTACATGTAATAGGGGTTCCAGAAGGAGAAAGAGAGAAAAGCCCCACAAGGGAAAAAACCTGTCTGCCAGACTGCTCTGATCATGGAACTCTCCATGCAAGAATACTGAAGTTGGTAGCCATTCCCTTCTCCAGGAGATCTGCTGAACCAGGGGTCAAACCTGGGTCTTCTGCATTGCAGGCAGATTCTTTAATATCTGAGCCACCAGGGAAGCCCCATGATATTCTACCCAGCAATATGATCATTTATAATAGAAGATGAAAGACAGAATTTCTTGGACAAGGGAAAACTAAAAGAATTCAGCACTACTAAACCTAAATTAAAATAATTATTAAAGGGTCTTTGATAAATAGAAAAGAAACAAGAATCTATAGGCAAAGGAAAATCATAGTATTAAAGGCATATATATAAAAAGATTAAAAATCACTTAAGCCAGTACACATACCTTCTAAAAAACAACAACAACAACAAATGATAAAAGTGATTACAACTAAAATTAACAGCAAAAGGATAAGCATGTAAATGTAAATTAGGACATCAAAAGCACAAAATGCGAAACTGGTTCCTGGTAACACAAAAGTTAGGGACTGCTAGAATAAATTCACCAATCAAAAGACATAGACTGGCAGGTGGCATAAAAAAGAACAAGAATCTACAATATGCTACTGAGAAGATATTCACTTCAGCGCAAAAGACACACACAGACTGAAAGTTAGGGATGGGAGATGTTTCGTGCAACTGGAAATGACAAAAGCCACGAGTAGCAATACTCATATCAGACAAAATAGACTTTAAAACAAAGTCAATAAATGATTCACAACCTAGAAATAAAGAGATGGGAAAGCAGACTACATTACCTGCCTTCTGCAAAACCTGTATCCAGGTCAAGAAGCAATGGTTAGAATGGGACATGGAACAAGGCACTGCTTCAAAACTGGGAAAGGAATATCTCAAAGCTATATATTGTCACCCTGTTTATTTAACTTATGTGCAGAGCACATCATGTTAAATGTCATGCTGGATGAAGCACAAGCTGGAATCAAGATTGCCAGATAACCTCAGATATGTAGATGACACCACCCTTATGGAAGAAAGTGAAGAATAACTAAAGCACCTCTTGATGAAAGTAAAAGAGAAGAGTGAAAAAGCTGGCTTAAAAAGCAATATTCAAAGAACTAAGATCATGGCATATGGTCCCATCACTTCATGGCAAATAGATGGGGAAACAATGGAAACAGTGACAGACTATTTTCTTGGCCTCCAAAATCACTGTAGATGGTGTCTGCAGCCATGAAATTAAAAGACGCTTGCTCCTTGGAAGAAAAGCTATGACTAACTGAGTCAGGGTGTTAAAAAGCAGATATATTACTTTGCCAACAAAGGTCTGTCTAGTCAAAGCTACAGTTTTTCCAGTGGTCATGTATGGATATGAGAGTCGGACCATAAAGAAGGCTGAGTGCCAAAGAATTTATGCTTTTGAACTGTGGTGTTGGAGAAGATTCTTGAGAGTGCCTTGGACTGCAAAGAGATCAAAACAGTCCATCCTAAAGGAGATCAATCCTGAACAACCTTTGGAAGGGCTTATGCTGATGCTGAAGCTCCAGTAATTTGGCCACCTGATGCAGAGTCAACTCATTGGAAAGGAGTCTGATGCTGGGAAAGATTGAAGGCAGGAGGAGAAGGGAATGAAAGAGGTCAAGATGGTTGGATGGCATCACTGACTCAGTGGACATGGGTTTGAGCAAGCTCCAGGAGATGGTGAAGGACAGAGAAGCTTGGCGTCCTGTAGTCCGTGGAGTTTCAGAGAGTCAGACCTGACTACGTGACTGAACAACAAAGAAATGAAAACTAAATAAAAATATTTCTTCCCATGAAATATTTTGCTTATGTCTGAACATATCATACTTAATATGGAATAATTATATATAATAATTATCTCCCACCCAATTTACTGATTATAAAGATTGACATTAATGCTATGATATTTAATATTGGTAATATAATTTATCTATTTATAGTTTAATATTATGAACTCAAGCTACCTTAACTTTTTTGAGAATGTAAATATGTGTATACACATATATACAAAATATAGGGATAGCAAGGGAAGGAGAGATGGCCCTGTTCTTAATTGAATGAGTCTACACCTTCACAGGAATCTAAGGGAAAAGTGTTCCAGTAGAAGAATAACCAAAGTTCAAAATCTCTGAGGTGGAGCAAGCTGAAACATTTGAGAAATGACCAGGAGGCCAAAGTAGCTGGAGCAGAGACTAAGGGGAAGTGAAATAGGCAATGAAGTCAGACAAGTAATGCCTTCTTTCTGTAGACTGAAAGGACTTTGGCATTTTTCTGATTGACTTGGAACATGATTGAAGTTTTTCTTTTCTTTTTTTGAAGTATAATTGACATACAATATTATATTAGTTTCAGGTATACAACAAGTTGACATTTATAAACATCATCAGACGATCACCACAATGAGTTACCTCCCGTAACAATTTAAAGTTATTACAATTTTATTGACTATATTTCCTGTTTTGTATAGTACATCCCCATGACTTATTTTTTAGCTGAAAGTTTGGGCCTGTTAATTCCCTTCATCTATTTGACCATCTATCCATCCTCCTTTTTGGCAACCACCAGTTCGTTTTCTGTATCTATGAAACTGCTTCTGCTTTGTTTTATTTGTTCATTTGGTTTTTTACTTTTTTTTTAGATTTCATATATTAGTGAGTTTATATACTATATGTCCTCCTCTGACATATTTCACTTAACATAATAGCAGAATACTCTCTAGGTCCATCCATGTGGCTGCAAATGGCAAGATTTCATTCTTTTTATGGTTTAGTAATATTCCGTTACACATACACCCCACATCCTCTTTCATCATTTATCTATCAAAGCACACTTAAGTTGCTTCCATATCTTGGCTATTGTAAATAGTGCTGCAATGAGTCTAGGGGTGCATACAACTTTTTAAATTAGCATTTATTTCATTTTTGAGATGGGGGATATGTGTGTTAAATTTACACTTCATCAGACTCAATCTAGGCTTCCCTGGTAGCTTAGCTGGTAAAGAATCTGCCTGCAATACAGGAGACCTGGGTTCAATCCCTGGGTTGGGAAGATCCCCTGGAGAAGGGATAAGCTAAGCTACAAACTCCAGTATTCTTGGGCTTCCCTGGTGGCTCAGCTGGTAAAGAATCTACCTGCAATGTGGGAGACCTGGGTTCAATCCCTGGGTTGGGAAGATCCCCTAGAGAAGGGAAAAGCAACCCACTCTAATATTCTGGCTTGGAGAATTCTATGTCCACGGGATCGCAAAGAGTAGGACATAACTGAGCAACTTTCACTTCACTTAGACTCATTCTGATTGTTTTATGGAGTTCACTGTTTCAAGTTACATGTAATACAAGCTTCATTCAGGGTCTTAAAAACAGGAAAGTGAAAAGGAGTCAGATTCTGGATATATAAATGAAAGGGAGAGTTGTCAGGATTTTCTGTGTATTAAAGTTCAGTACTTCTTAAGTTTCCTCTTGCCTCCAGTTTACTGAGGAGATCATCACAGTTTTTAAAAATGATCAAATGAATTTAATGACAGTTCAAAGCCAAAACTCAGAGTTCCATTTTTCATACTTTGCCCTGCAGTCGCTGAGGCTTAATATGATGAGTCATATTTGTTGGTTCCACCTGCTCCTTCCTTTTCCCACCCTCAGCATACACAGTATAACAGTGAAAAAAGCTGTTTGGAAGCATAGAATTGTGATGGCATCGACTCTCACACTTAATAGCCATGGAAGCCTGATGACACAGAAAAGAGCTGGCAGAGATCCTCAGAGGACTGTAAATTGATATGAACACAAGTTTCCCATTAGAAACATTATGCTATCTAGTTTTATACACCATTATCTTCATTTCCCAGTGTTGAAGAATTTGAAACTATAAATTATGTCTAAAACTCACAGGCCTATATGGAGTCTCAAAGGACAGAAAACTTCTACTTTAGAAAATTGGAAGAAATATTTCCCTGTATATTTATGCCTTCCTACCTTACCACCCCGTGAACTGCAGTAAGCAATTGGATCTTCTAGGGGTAAGTAATAAAAGCATCAGTATCTGAAGTGTCCTGGTTAGGTTGTGTTGAGTCCCATAAGACAAACAAGACATGAGCAGGCTTTCCATTGCCCTTTTCTGTGGCATCCCCTCCCGATCGGCGCAGTGAACAACCAACATGGAAAGCAGTGTTCTGCAAAAGTGGTTGGGTTAGAATAGAGATGACACAACACTAGATTTCAAAACAGCTAGACGCACATGCTCAAACCTTGCCCTCTCACCTTACAAATGAGCACTCTTTTCACAATGAGAGATTGTCTAACCTTAACCAGAGCATCCTATTTCAATCATTCATACTCTCAGGTGTTTGCCAGAGAGTCTACTGCACTTTTTGACACGGCTTCAGTGTGTCACTCACTGCACCTTACTTTTCCACAAAAGACTGACATTAAAGAGGCAACATAGCAGGTGGCATTCACATTTAAATTCCAAAAAGATACTTACCACATGGTTGATGCTGATCTAGTTATTTTGTCCCCATATATGTTAATTTTTTCTTCTATAGAAATGGATGGTATGTACCTCAGAGTTTAGTGTGAGGATGAAATGAGTAAAAACATGTGAATCACTTAATATGGTCTCTGTGCACAGTCACTGAGTAAATGTTAACATTCCTATTAAGAAGTTCATAGTTCCAAACTGACAGTAAGAAACCCTCTTTGTTAGGCTCATTTTAGTTTGACTCTGCACACAATTTCCTTCTGTTGAAAAAAAGCAACTTTGTAAGGTCAAGAAATCAGGCAATCCATGGCAAAGTGCGTGGTGGCTGATGTGTGCCCTAGAGGTGCCGGAGTTTGTTGTATCATAAATAACATTGCTCACATTATTCCTCCCAGGTTTCTGCAGCATGGTAAAGGAAATAATGTATAACTGATGGAATTTCAATAAAGCATTATTAAAATATTTGTTCAGTGACCTTTTTGCTCTGTATCTTTTGTCTGTTAACATTCTGGTATAATCTCTATTCACCTTTTACATTTCTTTCAGTTCTACTCATGATATCCTCTTAATTGATTCAGGACATCTATTTTCTTTTCTTTTCAGAATAGATATTATATATGTAATAGTACTTATTAAGAAGTTTATATCCTAAGTTGGGAGATTCGAGCCTGGAGAAAGTCAGAACATTGAGTAGATTTCTTAATAAAAGGGGAATAAAACATCAGTTAAATTCTCATGGTACTTGAATTACAATAAATACTCTGGAGCACCTTTTCAGTTCCACAGCCTAGCAGAGTGCCATATGGTAAAATCCTTCCTTGGTACCAAAGGATGTTTTTGCCTGTGTGGGGTGCTAAATCTGTCAGTGCTATTTTATTCCTGACAATCAAGAATGCTGAGATGGTCTATAAACTGTTTACGTATTTATGATATTCTTGGAATATACTTCATAGATAAGAAAAAATTAGATGAAAACAGCAGAGGAGGGCAGAAACAAGAAAGCTTTTTTTTTTTTTTTTCAGGAAAAAAACGTGCTTAAAAGAGCAAGAAAAAGTATCTTCTCGTGATCGGTGGATTAGGGATGACTCAGAACATTCTCACAATAACAGTCTGTCTCCACAAGGCATAAAATTTAAGGTAGCACAGAGAATTGAAATCTTGCTTTCCCAGGATCTGTCAGGGAACACTGGTAGGGAAGAGTAGGTACCTGTTAAGTTTACCAGACCTATGAAATTCCAGAATCTAGGATTGTGAGGGTGTGAATCAGATTCATTCATTATGAGCTTTCTTGGCAAATAATACTTTCTTTCAAATAACATTGGATTTATAAAGCTAAGAGTAACAGTTCTAAAAGTTTTAGTTTCTTGGAGTCAAGATTTACAGAAATAACAAAATGTAGTTTAATTTTGAGTTGATGTCACTTGTGAATTTATCTTTTTCTGAGCAAAGGGATAAATAGCACATAAATGTTAGCACTTCATGATCAGAGGAAGGCAATGGAAAGGGAAACATATTTCTAAAGAAGCAGACCTAAAGGAAGGTAAGGAACTTGTGAAATTGTATGTTTAAAAAATGTCTAACAGGATGAAAATCCACGAAACCTGAAATTCAGTAAAGAAATTTTATGTGTGTTAAAAAGAGGAAAGCTCTGCTATATCCAATAACATAGGAGACTAAAGTTTCAGCCCCTTCCACACTACATAAAATAAAATAATAATAATAAATTAATGCTGCTGCTGCTGAGTCACGTCAGTCGTGTCTGACTCTGTGTGACCCCATAGACAACAGCCCACCAGGCTCCCTTGTCCCTGGGATTCTCCAGGCAAGAACACTGGAGTGGGTTGCCACTTCCTTCTCCAATGCATGAAAGTGCAAAGTGAAAGTGAAGGCGCTCAGTCATGTCCGACTCTTCATGACCCGTGGACTGCAGCCCACCAGGTTCCTCCATCCATGGGATTTTCCAGGCAAGAGTACTAGAGTGGGGTGCCATTGCCTTCTCCAAATTAATGCTAACCAAGTTTAAATGGAAGAAGAGAATCAGCAGGTGCTGGAATGAATAGCAATCACAAATCCAGAGCAATAGGGTACAAGTTGATAATGTGGTTTAGATGAATGCCTATATTAAAAAAGGACACATCACCCTGTTATTGTTGTTTAGTCACTGAATCGTGTCTGACTCTTTTGCCACCCAAAGATTCTTTGCCCACCAGGATCCTTCTGTGCATGGGATTTCCCAGGCAATAAAATAATACTGGAGTGGGTATCTGTTTCCTTCTCCAGGTATCTTCCGAACCCAGGGATCAAACCCACATCTCCTGCATTGACAGGCAGATTCCTTACTGCTGAGCTACCAGGGAAGCCCCATACCACCCTACCAGGGTTAAAAATTCTCACTTGAATTGCTCAATTTTGAAAACTTATACAAATAATAAAAGTGAATCACCTCCTTTCTGTGTTAATTAACAAATAATTGTAGGCAGAGAACTGCAAAACAACTAGGTGACTGGGGCACTAATATGAGACACTCTGACTTCATCACTTGGTGGATGAATTAGTACTGGGTACAGAGTTGCCTGACATTCCACTAGTGCATTCAATGACTCGATGGTGGATCTAACAAAAATTATACTTTTGGCTAATGATGGATGCAAAAAAGATTTTGAGATATTTGCCCAAAAACTGTAATGTGGTACAAAACACCCCCTGTGATTTCTAATAGTGATGCCACAGTTCAGTTCAGTTCAGTTGCTCAGTCATGTCCGACTCTTTGCGACATCATGAATCACAGCACGCCAGGCCTCCCTGTCCATCACCAACTCCCAGAGTTCACTCAAACTCATGTCCATCGAGTCGGTGATGCCATCCAACCATCTCATCCTCTGTCGTCCCCTTCTCCTCCTGCCCCCAATCCCTCCCAGCATCAGAGTCTTTTCCAATGAGTCAACTCTTTGCATCAGGTGGCCAAAGTACTAGAGTTTCAGCTTTAGCATTATTCCTTCCAAAGAACACCCAGGGCTGATCTCCTTTAGAATGGACTGCTTGGATCTCCTTGCAGTCCAAGGGACTCTCAAGAGTCTTCTCCAACACCACAGTTCAAAAGCAACAATTCTTCAGTGCTCAGCATTCTTCACAGTCCAACTCCCACATCCATACATGACCACTGGAAAAACCATAGCCTTGACTAAATGGATCTTTGTTGGCAAAGTAATGTCTCTGGTTTGGAATATGCTATCTAGGTTGGTCATAATTTTCCTTCCAAGGAGTAAGTGTCTTTTAATTTCATGGCTGCAGTCACCATCTGCAGTGATTTTGGAGCCCAAAAAAACAGCTACTCCTAATTCTACTGTGATTTATTGCCTACATTTATGATTAGAAGAAATAGAATTTTGTTTATAGCTTGATCAAAATGAAGATGTAATTTTTCCATCAAATTCTGGGCCCTTAAATCTGTACATGAACCTCCTGAGTAAGAAACTTTGCTTTACCTAAACTACCTCATTTAATCTTTATATGACCACAATGAAGAAAAAATTAATTTTTTAACTGGAGATAAAACTGAAGGACAGACAGTTTGATTTTTATCAATTCATACTACATAAAAGGTAAATCCTGGAGCTGGGATTCTAGCAGAGGCAAATTGACTCTGACTTATTTGCTTTTATTCTTTTATTTTGAACTAAACTCTTATGCATTGTTATGTATTTATGCATTAGATAGTTCTGTATCTATCTAGCCAATTGTTCTTTGTATCGATTCATGCACCACATCCATATTGCTTCCACTGAAGTTTTATAATGTGTTTAATATTTGGTAGGATAATTTCTCTCTCAATATTTTACATGTATTTTCAATACCCCAATTAATTATGTGAACTTAAGAGGTATTATTAGAATTCAGGTTTATTGAAGTAAAATCTTGTATACAATAAAACCCATCCTTTTTTGAGGTATAGTTGATGTGTTTTACAAATGCATAATGCCACCACAAAGGAGTCAATTTATATTTCCATCCCTCCTAAATTCCCTCATTTCCTTTTGTAGTCAATCTCTTCTCTTTTATAGAGAAGAGAAGGAAAACAAATTTTTTTTAAAGTTTAAGAGTAAACATTAAACCAGAGAAGCTAGGAAGGTTTTTTTAGTTTTTTTACAAATCAAAGAATAAATAAAGGACAAGCTATAAAGTGAAAAGTTGATAATTTTCATTACATTTTCAGATGTATTAAAAATCCTTCTTAAATTAAAAAAAATAAGTTTAGGTAAATGGAAGCAATGTTATGTAACAACAATAATAGACTACTTCATTTAAAAGAGGTTGGAAAATTTTAATATTAAATTTAATGTTTGGAAGGAATTAGGTAAAATTTAGGAATAGAATTATGGAGAAAAAAGTAAAGTAGTTGGGGGTAACATAGAGTATTTGATAAACCGTAGACTCAATGAGTCTACAAAAAGTTTTTCTTATAAAAATTAAAGAAAGTAAGAAGGAAATCTGTTACTTTGGACTTAATTGTAGCTATAAAAAGCACACATTGAAATAAAAATAACAAGAAATTTTAAAGAAATAAAGCGCATTATCTTTGTGTTAACCAACAGAGACGTCTGATACAGCTAGCTATACTTTTGGGATTTTTAGATGTATAATTTAATTAAAACCCAGCAAACGTAGCTTTGGCCCTACAGCCTGAAATTTTTCAGAAGATGACTCTAAGTGGTTTGAAAACACAAAGTCAAGATTGTAGAAAATCCTTTCCAATCCTTCTATCAGAAATATCAAAACCAACTTTCAAAAAAGGATAAAATAAAAGATGTAGTCTGGCACTTATGATTTGTACTCATTCTATTTCCCACTGTTATTGGAAGAGGGCTTCATTTTATGGAAAAACTCTTGTACCAAATAACAGAACACAAATTATAAAACTTTGGACATTAGGTGGCAAAAAACAAGGTAATTTACACTCCGTTTGCATCAGTGACAACACATCATACATTCTTCTTACACTAAATGTCTGACATCATGTTCTGATTTTATAACTCCCCTTCATCATGCCATTTCCTCCTCAGTCCATTGTAATCTCCTGTTCAGTTCAATTCAGTTCAGTCGCTGTCGTGTCCCACTCTTTGCGAACCCATAAATTGCAGCACACCAGGCCTCCCTGTCCATCACCAACTCCTGGAGTTCACTCAAACTCACGTCCATCGAGTCCGTGATACCATCCAGCCATCTCATCCTCTGTCATCCCCTTCCCCTCCTGCCCCCAATCTCTCCCAGCATCAGAGTCTTTTCCAATGAGTCAACTCTTCGCATGAGGTGGCCAAAGTACTGGAGCTTCAGCTTTAGCATCATTCCTTCCAAAGAAATCCCAGGGCTGATCTCCAGAATGGACTGGTTGGATCTCCTTGCAGTCCAAGGGACTCTCAAGAGTCTTCTCCAACACCACAGTTCAAATGCATCAATTCTTTGGTGCTCAGCTTTCTTCACAGTCCAACTCTCGCATCCATACATCACCACTGGAAAAACCATAGCTTTGACTAGGCGGAACTTTGTTGGCAAAGTAATGTCTCTGCTTTGGAATATGCTATCTAGGTTGGTCATAACTTTCCTTCCAAGGAGTAAGCGTCTTTTAATTTCATGGCTGCAGTCACCATCTGCAGTGAATTTGGTGAAGGTGAAGGTGAAGTCGCTCAGTCATGTCCGACTCTTTGCGACCCCGTGGACTGTAGCCTGCTAGGCTCCTCCGTCCAGGGGATTCTCCTGGCAAGAATACTGGAGTGGGTTGCAGTGAATTTGGAGCCCCCCAAAATAAAGTCTGACACTGTTTCCACTGTTTCCCCATCTATTTCCCATGAAGTGATGGAACCAGATGCCATGATCTTCATTTTCTGAATGTTGAGCTTTAAGCCAACTTTTTCACTGTCCTCTTTCAAGAGGCTTTTTAGTTCCTCTTCACTTTCTGCCATAAGGGTGGTGTCATCTGCATATCTGAGGTTATTGATATTTCTCCCAGCAATCTTGATTCCAGCTTGTGCTTCTTCCAGCCCAGCGTTTCTCATGATGTACTCTGCATAGAAGTTAAATAAGCAGGGTGATAATGTACAGCCTTGACGTACTCCTTTTCCTATTTGGAACCAGTCTGTTGTTCCATGTCCCGTTCTCCTGTATGCCACCATTAAATCTATTCCTAATCCAGTCACACTGACTCAATTCAACAGACATTTTCAGTCTCAATTTCTGTTGACTCCTTTGCTGTTTTTAATTGTGTAGATCATTTCCATGTGCTTAAAACTTTCTGCTCCCATCATTTCCATAACATCAAACTGTAATTTACTTCTAAATAATGTTGGTCTTCATTATTTCTTTCATCACCTAAATGCTGGCACACTCAACTACTCTCCAGCGAATGAGTTTTCTTATGCTAAATTTCTCTTTGAATTATCTCTACCACTTTTATGACTTTTACCTTTATGCTGTTATGCCTTCAAAAGTCATAGCATTAAATATGATCTCTCTTAAAAATATTAAACATATCACATAACCAATTTCTACACCTCCCCATCTTGATATCTCAGGGGTCTTTAAAGTCAGATGTCTAAAATGAAACTCATGTTCCTTCCAAAACTGTTTTCTTTCCTAAAGTCCATGTGTCAATTTACAGTTCCACCAATAATCCTAATATCCAGCCAGAAATCTGGGGTCTCTTTTTTTTTTTTAACCCCTACACCTAATTTACAAGTCGTACTGGTCAAGTTATCTAGTAATTATGTACTACATTTGAACAACGACTTTTGTTTTTGCATCCAGACTGCCATTTTAGACCTTCCTCTTCTTTGGTCTAGGAAGTTTCAATATACTATTGATTTTATATCTCAGACCACTTAAATCTACCCTCACAGTGCCAACAGACTGACAAATAAAGTACAGAGCTAATATCACCCATCTCCCTAAAATCTTTTAAAGCCTCCTGTTTATCTAAAAGAGTTTTAGATTATGGGACTAATCTAGTTTTAGATTATTGGACTAGTTTTAGATTATTTAGATTATATGACTGTTTTTCTAAAAGTCAACAGTTCTTAACATGTATCTATATAGCCTTACCACCCTCAATCTGCCTCTTTAGCTTCATCTCTTCCTGTGTGCCTTGCACTTTAGTAAAATTACATAGAAAGCACTGAACACTGAAGCGAAGCCATGATCACATCTTTTGCCCAAATTCTTCCCTCTGCATAAAATAGATATATCCACACCATTCTTGCTTCCTCTGGTCATCAACACCTTGTCTTTAGGACTCAATTCACGTCACCTTCTTCAGAAAATCTTTAACACTTCTCCCTTACTAGCTTAACCACCATTCATCTACTTTTCACAATACGGTACACAATACATTGATGACGTTTAGATCATTGCCACAAAATACTGCTTTATGTCCCTCTCTCTTTTTACTCCTTTCTCTCAATAACTGAGGGTCCATAGAAACAATTTTACTTTTCTTTGTAATCAACATAGAATGAAAATTACCTGATGCGTAATAGGGCTCAATAAATGATGGTTTAAATGAAATGCGGGGGAAAAAGGAGCTGACAGGTTGTTTGGTTAAAGGGGCAGAAATATGTCTTCACTATAAACATAAATATATTTAGATATTCTAATACCTGTTAAATCCCTTCAACTATTTATCATAGATGTTACAGAGGGGATTCATACATCAGAGGTCCCAATCAAAGTAGCTGTGTGCTTAGTCACTCAGTCGCCTCCAACTCTTTGAGACCCCATGGACTATAGCTCACCAGGCTCCTCTGTCCGTGGGGATTCTCCAGGCAAGAATACTGGAATGGGTTGCTATGCCTTCCTCCAGGGGATCTTCCCAACCCAGGGATCGAACCCAGGCCTGCAGCATTGCAGGCAGATTCTTTACCATCTGAGCCACTAGGGAAAGTAGGGAAAAAAAAAAAAAGTGAAGTCGCTCAGTCGTGTCCAACTCTTTGCGACCCCATGGACACCAGGCTCCTCCGTCCATGGGATTTTCTAGGCAAGAGTACTGGAGTGGGTTGCCATTTCCTTCTCCAGGGGATCTTCCCAATCCAGGGATTGAACCCAGGTCTCCCACATTGTAGACAGACGCTTTCCGTCTGAGCCACCACTTGATCTTAGCCGAAAGTAGAGGTACTCTTAATTCTAATAAAGCTTGATTTCAGTTATACTCTGCTTCCCTGGGAGCATAATTTCCAGCCTTTAAGATTTAGGCACTAACAGAATTCCAGTTACTAAATATTAATTTGTGAAGATACAGAAAAAAGTTGCATATGTTAATTTGAGTTGGCATTTTATTTCTTGGAATCACTGAAAATTGATTTCTTCTCCAAAACTACTTCCTGTTTAATGTTCCTCATACATCTTTTACTATTGTTAAAATGGTGGGCAATTCACCCAAAAGAGGGATAGAATTCAATTTATGCAAGCAATGAACCGGCACAATTCAATATACACAATAGAGGATATAATTGATTTTTCAAATCTATAAGTATATTTGAAAGTAAAAATATGAGACACATAGCTTGCTGATTTTATTTTATCTAAGATTTCAAAACTCAGCTATCTTAGTTCTTGACCTTTCACTGAATTCTTTACTGAAAAGTGCTGTGTATTTTCTCTTTAGTGCTTTTCTTTCCTGATTAGACTTTTTAAAACACCTACCAAAGAAACTTGTGATTAATGACAGTTAGAACTTATTGGACTTGAAGGACAAATGCTTGCTTCACCAGTTAAGGGAACAAGCTAATCAAAATGAAGAAGTGCAGGGCAAGGGAGAACAGGGAAGAAGTGAAGGCAGTGAATCTAGATGGATTCGCTTGAAGTGATGAGCTGAACTGTTAACTTTTCATTTACTGCATCACAAACTTGACTCAACCTTTGTCTGTATTAAGAATAATGGGGCAGTTCTTATAAAAAAGTATAAAACTTCTCAAATTAAGCCTCCTCCCTCCTTTTTTATAGCTACTGGTTGGTATTATTCCAGTTTCTTCACAGTAAATGTTTCACAATATCTTTCACAGATTGGAGAAACTTTTCCACTTCCACAGTTACAAAGCCTACTATAACAAACCAAACTGGCTGTCTCTTCAGAGACTATACTTCATACTTAAGCATGAAATTGAGACCAAACTTTTTATTTGCTGAGAAGGTGACACAATTTTCTTTTATACAGTGTGATCTCATTCTTTGCTTTTCCATTGACCTCAGAGGAGTAGGTCCTCAAATATTTCAATGCTAGATTGTGAAATAGAAATGAATCAGTCTTGAAAACAAGGCAGAAATCCATTTTTGGTGGAAGGGTGCCAGGGAAAAGTTCAGAGTTTGCCATGTTGATATTTGCTATGTTTTCATCAAAAACTTGTACTACTGTTAGAAACTCAATTCTAACAATGTAATCTAGCTGGCTATGTGTTCATTTCCAACTAATCTCTGCAAAATAAAAGAGGAAAGGGTTAGAAAAACAGGGATAAAGTTTGCTGTTGTCTGAAGATTTCTGTACATGTACAATGGTGCTAGCTGAAGGAAGGGAAAAACTGTATTTCCTACATGATATAGAATATATATATATATAGGATTTAAGAACAATTTGTATGAGGATGTGATATATTATGACAGAATATAATAGGGACTTTACTAAACCTGAAAATTTAAAGCACCTAGGATACTCGTTTCGTTACTTTTGGTTCTCCAGAGAAGATTCATTTGCATGTTTCTTTAAAATATCTCTGCTCTAGATGTGATCATCTATCTAGTAAACTGCCTCATGAAACAAGTATAACAACAGATAGAAGGTGAAACAATACAGAAAATATGAAATAACCTAGTCCTTTTATTTCTGTGTTTATTATTATCTTAAATACCCTTTTCTTCTACTAATAATCTTCTCAAAAGAAAGCAGTTGCTGTTCCATTTAGAAGTCTTCAGGGGGCGATGAGGAGAAACATCATATCCCCTGTGGAAGTCACTCAAGGTCTCCAAAAGTAGTAACGGGAGCAATGTTTCCAAAGCTGCTCTTGTATATCATATGCCTATTTGATCTGGCAGATGCAATGGTGAGTACTTTTCCTCCAGCCAATTTACTGGAAGGTCCTCCCTTTCTTACACATAAGGTCCCTATGGGCTCAAAGGACTTTCAAACAATTTCATAATGTTTATTTTGTTCCCTTATTAACAATTTTAAAATTCTAACATAGAAGTGTTTCATAATTTTCCTTTTATAAAACAATTCTCTCATTTTTTCAGAAAACTTCTCTGTCATGTATCTCAGAAGATAAATCCTAATACATGAGTTCAGTCTTTAAAAGTCACTTTGACATATTGTGTTTAGGTTTATAATATGACTTAACTTACATCTCATTATTGAAAATCAAATTTCCTGTCTCTTTGTTGAAATTATATGATGTGTTTTTAGCCCATTTGTTTTCTTGGTCAATTTACCTAATGTAGAACCTAAAAATGTAGGAAGGAAAAAATGTTAGACTAGATACTCAAAGGAAATTCATCTGTGAAGTTAACTCTAAAATTTCCTTGAAAAAGCACAAGAAATAAATAGCAAAAACTGCTGAACTAAAGGATGAAGCAAGGGAAATGGCATTATCTAACTGTAGGTTTTAATATCACGAAGTCAAGACACTGTGGTATCAGAAAAAGGATAGACACATAGATCGATGAAACAAAAAGGAAGTCAAGAAATAGATCTATACAAATATGGTCAACAGACTTCCTCAAAAATGCAAAGGCAAGTCAAATGGGGTTGGAACAACTGGATAACCATATGCAAAAAATGAATGAACCTTGACCAAAAGCTCTCTCAATATATGAAAAGAAACTCAAAATAGATCATAATACCATAAAACTTTTAGAATAAAGTATGGGAGAAATTTGTTATGATCTGTGGTTAGGCAAAGAGCTCTTAGACATGACACAAAAAACATAGTCCATAAAAAGGATAAATAAATCAGAATTCATAAAAATTAAAAACTTTTTCGTGTAAGTCACTATGAAGAGAATTAAAAGAAAAGCTACAGAGTTGGAGAATATATTTGCAAATTACATATCTGACCAAAAACTTTTACTCAGAATATGTTAAGAACTCTCTACAAATAACCCAGCTTTAAAATGGACAAAGACCTTCTGAATAGACACATCACTAAGAGGATGTACTGATGGAAAAGAAACTCATGGAAAGATATTCAACACCAGAACAGTCACTCAATATTATTGGTGAAATAAAAATTAAAACTGAAGGGAGTTTCCACTACACATCTATAAGAATGGTTAAAATTTAAAAATATATATATTGACAGTACCAAATGATGAAGATGAGGAGGACTGGAACTCATAAAATGCTGCTGGAATGCAAAATACTGTGAGTACTCCCAAAAATAGTTCATCAGTTTCTCATTAAATTCAACAAACATTGTATGACCCAGATATCCTACACTTATGTATTTATCTTAGCGAAATGGAATTATGTCCACCCAAACCCTATACATAAATTTTTTTAGCAACTCTATTTGTAATAGCCAATAACCTGGAAACAATCTAAATATCCTTCAATGAATGCATAAACAAATAGAAGTACATCCTTACTAAGAATGCTACTTAGCAATAAAAAAGAATGAACTATTGATACAGCTAACAACTTAAATAAACTTCTAAGGCATTATGCTCAGTGAAAGTCAATCTCAAAATGTTATGTACTGTACAATTTCACTTATTATATGATATTTCTTAAAAATCAAAATAGGTGATGGGGACTAGATCAATGGTTGTCAATGATCAGAAGAGAGCAAGTATGTGACTACAATGGAATAGTACAAGGGAATTTTTTATAGTAATGCAAATATTGTATATTTTGAACCTGTAGGTTGTGAGACAAATATATACACTAGCTAAAGCATCTAATTTTATACAGAAAGTCCACTTTTAGTTTATGTTAATGTCTAACCATAAATTTATGAATGAATATATGCAAAACTGAAAAACAAATGTGCTTTTTTTGTTGTTGTTTATTAACACAAAGAAGATGGGAAGAGACATAATGATTATTTCAATAAAAAGTGGAAGTCGCAAAGAGTCGTCCGAACTACACAGTCCATGGAATTCCCCAGGCCAGAATACTGGAGTGGATAGCCAATCCCTTCTACAGGGCATCTTCCCAACCCGGGGATCGAACCCAGGTCTCCACAAGCAGGCAGATTCTGTACCAGCTGAGCCACCAGGGAAGTCCATAAGGTGCTTCAAATATACGATATATTTCAAAGATAAGAACTAACTTCCTATTTTTTCTTACTGTTAAGTTGAAGATTAAAATGATTCATCCTTTTCAGGAAATATTTTCAATACTTTAAGAAAAACATACCTAGAGTTAATAGCAGATAGAGTAGAAAGTCTTCTCTTCATATCTAAAATATATGCTTAGTTTTCATTAGCATTCAGTTCAATTCAGTTCAGTTGCTCAGTCGTGCCCGACTCTTTGCGACCCCATGAATCACAGCACGCCAGGCCTCCCTGTCCATCACCAACTCCTAGAGTTCACTCAGACTCACGTCCATCAAGTCAGGGATACCATCCAGCCATCTCATCCTCTGTCATCCCCTTCTCCTCTTGCCCCCAATCCCTCCCAGCATCAGAGTCTTTTCCAATGAGTCAGCTCTTCACATCAGGTGGCCAAAGTATTGGAGTGTCAGCTTTAGCATCAGTCCCTCCAATGAACACCCAGGACTGATCTCCTTTAGAATGGACTGCTTGGATCTCCTTGCAGTCCAAGGGACTCTCAAGAGTCTTCTCCAACACCACAGTTCAAAAGCATCAATTCTTCGGTGCTCAGCTTTCTTCACAGTCTAACTCTCACATTCATACATGACCACTGGAAAAACCATAGCCTTGACTAGATGGACGTTTGTTGGCAAAGTAATGTCTCTGCTTTTGAATATGCTATCTAATTTGGTCATAACTTTCCTTCAAAGGAGTAAGCGTCTTTTAATTTCATGGCTGCAATCACCATCTGCATTGATGTTGGAGCCCCCAAAAATAAAGTCTGACACTGTTTCCACTGTTTCCCCATCTATTTCCCATGAAGTGATGAGACCAGATGCCATGATCTTCGTTTTCTGAATGTTGAGCTTTAAGCCAACTTTTTCACTCTCCTCTTTCACTTTCATCAAGAGGCTTTTTAGTTCCTCTTCACTTTCTGCCATAAGGGTGGTGTCATCTGCGTATCTGAGGTTATTGATATTTCTCCCAGCAATCTTGATTTCAGCTTGTGCTTCTTCCAGCCCAGTGTTTCTCATGATGTACTCTGCATATAAGTTAAATAAGCAGGGTGATAATATACAGCCTTGACATACTCCTTTTCCTATTTGGAACCAGTCTGTTGTTCCATGTCTGGTAACTGTTTCTTCCTGACCTGCATGTAGGTTTCTCAAGAGGCAGGTCAGGTGGTCTGGTGTGCCCATCTCTTTCAGAATTTTCCACAGTTTATTGTGATCCACATAGTCAAAGGCTTTGGCATAGTCAATAAAGCAGAAATAGATGTTTTTCTGGAACTCTCTTGCTTTTTCCAGGATCCAGGAGATGTTGGCAATTTGATCTCTGGTTCCTCTGCCTTTTCTAAAAACAGCTTGAACATCTGGAAGATCACAGTTCACGTATTGCTGAAGCCTGTCTTGGAGAATTTTGAGCATTATTTTACTAGCATGTGAGTAAGCATATCCAATTGATTGAGAACTATGAGAATATTCATTATCTCACATGGTAAACAAGAAACAACATTAGGATTGAAACAGAGGATAAATCAGGTGAAAGCAGTGATTATAAAAATCAGTGCTTTTCTTCTGTGAATTTTTTAAATACATTTTTGGAAACATAATGCTTAATAAAACTTTTTGGCTTTGTTTAAAGATAGTTACTTCACTCTGTTCAATAATGAAGGAAAGAAATGAGAGGACATAATTATGCTTAGATATTAGGAGAAGGCAATGGCACCCCACTCCAGTACTCTTGCCTGGAAAATCCCATGGATGGAGGAGGCTGGTAGGCTGCAGTCCATGGGGTTGCTGAGAGTTGGACACGACTCAGTGACTTCACTTTCACTTTTCACTTTCATGCATTGGAGAAGGAAATGGCAACTCACTCCAGTGTTCTTGCCTGGAGAATCCCAGGCACGGAGGAGCCTGGTGGGCTGCTGTCTGTGGGGTCGCACAGAGTCGGACACGACTGAAGCGACTTAGCAGCAGCATCAACAATTAATTAATAGATAAAATTTTTGTAAGATATTGTGTTTGATGGCTATGTTATCCTTAAAATTCACTTTAAAATATACCCAGGTGACCTTTAAGACACTACTCTTATAAAACCACCAATGAAACATGACCAGCACTCAAGCTGTGTAAACCTAGTCCCCAAATTCCGTTTCTTCTTCTATTTTTTAACAAAGCTATACTAAACATGACAGCCAAAAGAGTGCAAAATCCATGTCCCTTCCTATTTACACTGATATATTTGAACCCAGTTTATATGGAATAGACAAGATGCTCTCACTAACAAAAGAAAATATGATGAATGAAGCAATAAACTACAGAATAAAGCAGTATATAGATATTCTTGAGTAACATGAAATAATCCTGATTCTATATAAAACTTACCAATTTTCAATGACCTTGAGTACCAAAAAGTAGATTAAAAATATATTGAATTTGATTTCTTCTATCTCTGACAATTTCTTAGTATCATTCCTGAAGAACTGATCTGCATAGTCTTCTGCTTTGTCTTTTCTAGCTTGAATTGATATTTTAAAATGTTTTTTTGTGAGAATAGCAACTATTGCTTTTATATAGACTTCAGAACCTAGAAGAATGTGATTTTTTACCTCATTTAATGTTTTTAATGGTTTTTTAAAACATGATTGATAAAGATAATAATTTTCATGCATAAGAGCTATTATTGTGAACGTATTTCTTATTGCACTAAAATATAAAACTCTGTTGTGTGGTTTAAGTATATAGTTATTATATTCTGAAGAAACAGCTTGGATATTTCTTTGATGATTTTATGCTTTACTATAAGAGGTATCATGTAAGTCTAAATTAATTGGGTTATAATATTGAAGAATAAGTTTTTAAATTAACAACTATGAGCTATAGATCATTTTTAACTATGCAGGTAACTCTCTATGATCATGTCCTCCCAAAAGTTTGAAAACAAAAAAATACAGGTTTCATAGGCCACATTGCTATAACTGGTACTTCCCAGGTGGACCAGTGGGTAAAGAATCTGCCTGCAGTGTAGGAAATATGGGTTTGATCCTCGGATTGGAAAGATCCTCTAGAGAAGGGCATGACAGCCCACTCCAGTATTCTTGCCTGGAGAATCTCATGGACAGAGGAGCCTGGAAGGCTACAGTCCATAGGGTTGCAAACAGGCAGACATGACTGAAGTGACTGAGTATGCACACACACATTGCCAGAACTATTAACTATGCAAAGGACATTTCTTTGTAGTAATATCTTTCATTTCTTTGTAGTAATATCTTTTGTTCATACTGTAAAGGAAAGAATGGCACCAACCTTATGAGGGTTAATGTGAAAAGTTACTGCCTAGAGGTATTCTCTCTTACATGTCACCCAGAACAATTTTACCCCTTTAATTCATCAGACTCCAGACTTAGGGTCATAAAATAAGCACAATAAAGTGCCTTTTGTGCCCTCCAATTGTCAACAGCCTCCTTCAAAACCATTCATCCCCATAAGTGATGGATTTCTTGTCTTTTCCTGTTTCTTTTGGCTTTTGACTCTATAAATAATTCCCTGTTAACAGTTTTGCCTTACCCTTTGGAAATGATGCTTCTTATGTTTTCTGTGGCCTTGACTTCTGTCTTCCTTCCTTGACCACAAGAATGATATACACCCCCTTAATTACACTGCCTCTAGCTTCTCTGAGTAGATACTGCAAATGCTGTAGCTGGATCAGGAAGTCTAGTCTCTTAGCAAAACTATGTAATCACCTCACCTGGTTTACACGGAATATACTATAGTACTTTAGAATATACAACATATTTTCATTTATATTATTGTTATTCATAATAACCAGTTTAGATACCCAGAGTAGATATAATCATTCTTATGAGGCTTAGAGAAGTGAAGTACCTTAACTAAGGACTTGCCATAGTTTACTGGAACATTTAGAACGCCTATCTATTGCTGCTGATTCCTGTTTCAATGACCTTTCCATAGATCCACACTACATCTAATTTATTTCCTGAGAGACTGAAATCATAAACAAAAACTGTTGCTTCTTAAAAGTTTCTTTCTTCAACTTGCAAATTCTAAAATTTCTAAGAGTGGTTCTATGAAGTACTTCCTCTTTTTAAAAAATAAACATTCCCTTATGGGTGCTCTATACTCAAGAAATATATACCCGGGCCTACAAAAAATCAAGTAGTCTTAATAGGAAAATCTGATACATTCAACATCTTATTTCTCTTCTATTCTTATTAAGTTTGTATGAAATGCGCCAATAAATTAGCTCTTAGTATTCACCAATTGTAGGATATGCTGATGACATGTTTTCTTAGTTTTATGGAGAATAAAAGAATAGTTTAGTACAGAAAAAGTCGAGAGAAGAGGAAAATGAATTGGGAAGTAAAGTTAAGATAAATGCCTAGTTTGGGGGAGAATTTACAAATAAATCCCTTTATATACATATGCTAGTCACATACAATGATTCAGTCTTACTTTAACTTGTGCTTATTAGTCATCATTGATGATCTAATATATAATGTACCATGCATTAGTGTTCTAAAACTTCTAATCTTTAGTTAAGAAATATAAATTTAACCACATAATTGCCAAGGTGGTTTTGCTATTTGAATATTTGATATGATGTTCATAAAAGAACATTTATATATATGTTTCTTGCAAAAGTAATTGCAGTTTCAGATCATGAATTTTAAAATTATTATGACTTGCCTCAAATACGTTTTTCTTCATCAACACAAGAACAATTGCTATCAACACATTTTTGTCAATGAGAAATAAGTTTCTTTATTCTTGTAGCATAAAAATCTGTGCTTCAGGATTCCATGAACTTGTGGAGAGCATTTTCTGCCTCCTGCTGGTTGTAGAAGCATTTTCCCTGGAAAAAGTTGTCAAGATGCTTGAAGAAGTGGTAGTCAATTGGCAAGAGGTCAGGTGAGCATGGTAGATGAGTCAAAACTTCATAGCCCAATTCACTGAACTTTTGAAGTGTTGGTTGTGTAATATGCAGTCAGGCACTATTGTGGAGAAGAATTGGGGCCTTTCTTTGACCAGTGCTGGCTGCAGCATTGCAGTTTTTGGTGTATCTCATCAATTGGCTGAATGTCCTCAGATGTAATGGTTTCAACAGGATTCTGAAAGCTGTAGTGCATCAGACTGGGAAACACAAAAATAAGAAAAGAAAGTGAAGTCTCTCAGTCATGTCTGACTCTTTGTGTCCCCATGGACTGTAGCGTACCAGGCTCCTCTGTCCATGGGATTTTCCAGGCAAGAATACTGGAGTGGGTTGCCATTTTCTTCTTCGGGAAATCTTCCCAACCCAGGAATTGAATCCAGGTCTCCTGCGTTCAGAAAAAGTTCAAAACTCCAGAAAGAATGAAGGGATGGAGCCGAAGCAAAAAACAATATCCAGTTGTGGATGTGACTGGTGATAGAAGCAAGGGCCGATGCTGTAAAGAACAATATTGCATAGGAAGCTGAAATGTTAGGTCCATGAATCAAGGCAAGTTGGGAGTGGTCAAACAGGAAATGGAAAGAGTGAAAGGCAACATTCTAGGAATCAGCGAACTAAAATGGACTGGAATGGGTGAATTTACTCAGATGACCATTATATCTACTACTGTAGGCAGGAATCCCTTAGAAGAAATGGGGTAGTGATCATGGTCAACAAAAGAGTCCAAAATGCAGTACTTGGATGCAATCTCAAAAACGACAGAATGATCTCTGTTCATTTCCAAGGCAAACCATTCAGTATCACAGTAATCCAAGTCTATGCCCCAACCAGTAATGCTGAAGAAGCTGAAGTTGAACAGTTCTATGAAGACCTACAAGACCTTTTAGAACTAACACCCAAAAAAGATGTCCTTTTCATTATAGGGGACTGGAATTCAAAAGTAGAAAATCAAAAAACACATGGAGTAACAGGTAACTT
Source organism: Oryx dammah (assembly GCF_014754425.2). Lineage (NCBI taxonomy): Eukaryota > Metazoa > Chordata > Mammalia > Artiodactyla > Bovidae > Oryx > Oryx dammah. Next base: position 32,065,833 of record NW_024070200.1, read on the forward strand.
TGGCCTTGGAATACAGAATGAAGCGGGGCAAAGGCTAATAGAGTTTTGCCAAGAGAATGCACTGGTCATACCAAACACCCTCTTCCGACAACACAACAGAAGACCCTACACATGGACATCACCAGATGGTCAACACCGAAATCAGATTGATTTTATTCTTTGAGGCCAAAGATGGAGAAGCTCTATACAGTCAGCAAAAACAAGACCAGGAGCTGACTGTTGCTCAGATCATGAACTCCTTATTGCCAAATTCAGACTTAAATTGAAGAAAGTAGGGAAAACCACTAGATATTCAGGTATGACCTAAATCAAATCCCTTATGATGGTACAGTGGAAGTAAGAAATAGATTTAAGGGACTAGATCTGATAGGTAGAGTGCCTGATGAACTATGGATGAAGGTTCGTGACATTGTACAGGAGACAGGTATCAAGACTATCCCCAAGGAAAAGAAAGGCATGGCTGTCTGAGGAGGCCTGACAAATAGCTGTGAAAAGAAGAGAAGCGAAAAGTAAAGGAGAAAAGGAAAGATATAAGCATCTGAATGCAGAGTTCCAAAGAATAGCAAGGAGAGATAAGAAAGCCTTCCTCAGTGATCAATGCAAAGAAATAGAGGAAAACAACAGAATGGGAAAAACTAGAGATCTCTTCAAGAAAATTAGACCTACCAAGGGAACATTTCATGCAAAGATGGGCTCGATAAAGGACAGAAATGGTATGAACCTAACAGAAGCAGAAGATATTAAGAAGAAGTGGCAAAAATACACGGAAGAACTGTACAAAAAAGATCTTCACAACCCATATAATCACAATGGTGTGATCACTCACCTAGAGCCAGACATCCTGGAATGTGAAGTCAAGTACAAATGAAGCTAGTGGAGGTGATGGAATTCCAGTGGAGCTATTTCAAATCCTGAAAGATGATACTGTGAAAGTGCTGAACTCAATATGCCAGCATATTTAGAAAACTCTGCAGTGGCCACAGGACTGGAAAAGGTCAGTTTTCATTCCAATCCCAAAGAAAGGCAATGCCAAAGAATGCTCAAACTACCATACAATTGCATTCATCTCACACGCTAGTAAAGTAATGCTCAAAATTCTCCAAGACAGACTTCAGCAATACCTGAACTGTGAACTTCCAGATGTCCAAGCTGTTTATGGAAAAGGCAGAGGAATCAGAGATCAAATTGCCAACATCCACTGGATCATGGAACAAGCAAGAGAGTTCCAGAAAAACATCTATTTCTGCTTTATTGACTATGCCAAAGCCTTTGACTATGTGGATCACAATAAACTGTGGAAAATTCTGAAAGAGATTGGAATACCAGACCACCTGACATGCCTCTTGAGGAACCTATATGCAGGTCAGGAAGCAACAGTTAGAACTGGACATGGAACAACAGACTGGTTCCAAATAGGAAAAGGAGTATTTCAAGGCTGTATATTGTCACCCTGCTTATTTTTAACTTATATGAAGAGTACATCATGAGAATTCTGGGCTGGAAGAAACACAGGCTGGAATCAAGTTTGCCAGGAGAAATATCAATAACCTCAGATATGCAGATGGCACTACCCTTATGGCAGAAAGGGAAGAGGAACTAAAGAGCCTGTTGATGAAAGTGAAAGAGGAGAGTGAAAAAGTTGGCTTAAAGCTCAACATTCAGAAAACTAAGATCATGGCATCTGGTCCCATCACTTCATGGGAAATAGATGGGGAAACAGTGGAAACAGTGTCAGACTTTATTTTGGGGGGCTCCAAAATCACTACAGATGGTGATTGTAGCCATGAAATTAAAAGACACTTACTCCTTGGAATAAAAGTTATGACCAACCTAGATAGCATATTCAAAAGCAAAGACATTACTTTGCCAACAAAGGTCCATCTAGTCAAGGCTATGGTTTTTCCAGTAGTCATGTATGGATGTGAGAGTTGGACTGTGAAGAAAGCTGAACACCGAAGAATTTATGCTTTTGAACTGTGGTGTTGGAAAAGACTCCTGAGAGTCCCTTGGACTACAAGGAGATCCAGCCAGTCCATTCTGAAGGAGACCAATCCTGGGTGTTCTTTGGAAGGAAGGATGCTAAAGCTGAAACTCCAGTACTTTGGCCACCTCATGCGAAGAGTTGACTCATTGGAAAAGACTCTGATGCTGGGAGGGATTGGGGGCAGGAGGAGAAGGGGACGACAGAAGATGAAATGGGTGGATGGCATCACCAACTTGATGGATGTGAGTCTGAGTGAACTCTGGGAGTTGGTGATGGACAGATTGGCCTGGTGTGATGCAATTCATGGGGTCGCAAAGAGTCGACACGACTGAGCGACTGAACTGAACTGAGCTGACTCCTGCGTTGTAGGCACACGCTTTGCCATCTCAGCCATCAGAGAAGTCCAACCAGACTGGAAGCAGACCACAACCAGTGACCATAGTCTTTTTTGAGTGTGAGTTTGGCTATGGGAAGTGCTTAGGAGCTTCTTCTCAGCCCAACCACTGAGCTGATTGTCACCAGTTTGTTATATAAAATCCCCTTGTTGCACCTCACAATCTGATCAAGAAATGGTCCATTGTTGATCAGATGACACTTCAAAATGATGATTTTTTGGATTTGCAGTTAGCTCATGAGGCACTTAAGCTTTTTTTTACCTTTTCAATTTGCTTCAAATTTTGAACAACTGTAGAATGGTTGACTTTAAGTTCTTCCACAAATTCTCCTGCAGTTGTAAGAGGATTAGCTTTGATGATAACTCTCAATTGATCATTGTCACCTTAGGATGGCTGACCTCTGTGCTCCTCATCTTCAAAGCTCTCATCTCCATTGCAAAATTTTTTGAACTACCATTGCATGCACATTTATTCCTTAGCAGTTCCTGGACCAAATGTGCTGCTGATGTTATGAGTTGTCTCTGCTGTTTTATGATTCACTTTGAACTCAAATTAAAAATGGCTCGAATTTGCATTTGTCTAACATCATTTCCCTAGTCTAAAATAAATATAAAATAAGCAGCAAGTAATAAGTCATTAGCAAACATTATATAAAGCAAGAAATGTCTATTAAAATGGTGTATAACCCAACCACATTTAAGAATGTATTCCAATATCAAATGGCAAAGATCACCAATGCAAAAACGCAATTACATTTTCTCCAACCTAACATATACATTAAATGCTTTACAAATGCTTGCTATTGTAATAATTGCTAATATTGTGGAATAAGGCAAGTGACATTAAGAGAGAAGAATAATTTAGCTCACATTATGCACAGTGGTTATAACAAAGAGTATAGACTGCTCAACAAAGGTCAATCTAGTCAAAGCTATGGTTTTTCCAGTAGTCATGTATGGATGTAAGAGTTGGACTATAAAGAAAGCTGAGTGCCAAAGAATTGATGCTTTTGAACTGTGGTATTGGGGAAGACTGTTGAGAGTCCCTTGGACTGCAAAGAGATCAAACCAGTCAATCCTACAGGAAATCAGTCCCAAACATTCATTGGAAGGACTGATGCTGAAGCTGAAACTCCAATACTTTTGCCACCTGATGCAAAGAACTGACTCATTGGAAAAGACCCTGATGCTGGGAAAGACTGAGGGCAGGAGGAGAAAGGGACGACAGAGGATGAGATGGTTGGATGGCATCACCGACTCAATGGACATGAGTTTGAGTAAACTCCGGGAGTTGGTGATGGACAGGGAAGCCTGGCATGCTGAAGTCCATGGGGTCACAAAGAATTGTACACGACTGAGCAACTAAACTAAACCGATAGACTGCTCATTAAACAGTCTGAAGTTTTCTAATCCCTCTATGTAGTTTTAATGGTCTTCCCTGGTGGCTCAGTGGTAAAGAATCCACCTGCCAATGCTGGAAATGTGGGTTTGATCCCTGGGTCAGGATTATCCCTTGGAGACTGAAATGGCAAACCGCTCCAGTGTTCTTGCCTGGGAAATCCAATGGACAGAGGAGCATGGTGTACTACAGATCATTGAGTTGCAAAAGAGTCAGATACAACTTAGTGACTAAAAAGCAATTTTAACAACTGAAATCCTATTACAAGTATTCTTAAGTGTTCTTTCTTTCTTGAATATTATTTTTGATTTTTGTTTTTGTCCAAGTAATTTTTATTTTTAAAAATTTACTCTTTATTTTAAAAAATATATAACTATGTCTCTCATAAAAGCAGTGAATCATTGTTTTGGTTTCTTTGGTTAATGAATGTAATGAACATATTCCTTTTTTTTGGTTTGCTTTACTTTGCTTTTTGAAAATTTTTAATCAAGTTTCCTGTTAATACGTTCAAAATCTTTTATAAGTTTTACTTTTTACTTCAAATTTGTGTTCAATGTCCTAAGAGACTTGCCTGAGTCCTAAAGTAAACTCTACTTGTCTTCAGTAGTTCTTACCTAAAGAGACATAAAGAATTATACCTGAGGCATTGTTTGTTGTGTTTTTCTTGCCATTTCCTTTGTAGAGCTATCAGGGGATCTTTGGATATTATTCTTAGAATATTGCCAAAATAACAGACAACTTGCTACTCTTAAGATGGCCCTAGTTCTGATTCTTTCTTATTAAGCTCAGCATTTTAAAACATCACAAGACACAGACCAAACTATCTCCTTTATTTTCTACTTTAAAGTAAGGCCAACCTATATTCAGACAGTACCCATGTACTTTCTAAATCTCTGCTAATGAGATGTCTCCTTTCAAATAGTCCAGCATTTCTACTTTCTTGGGGGAGAGTTTTTCACTTCTATTCCTAAGGTTTCATTTTATCTTTTATATAGAAAAAGATTGTTTGGGTATTTTGCAAAGCATTTTACCTCATTTTCTCTTGTTGCAAAATTATCTTTTAAGAATAGATACTCAGAGCCTTGTTAAAAGCATTATATCAAGAGCATAACAAGCATGTGTTAAGAGTGGTGATGTGTGTGTTCAGTTGCTCAGTCCTGTCTGACTGTGACATTATGGACTGTAGCCCACCCAGGCTCTTTTGTCCAAGGGATTTTCAGGCAAGAATACTGGAATGGCTTGCCATTTCCTCCTCCAGGGGATCTTTCCAACCCAAGGATTGAAACTGTGTCTCTATAATGGCAGGCAGATTCTTCACCACTGAGCCTCCTGGAAAGCCCGAGAGTGATTATGTATGTTTTCAAAGATCCCAGTGGCCAGTAAATGTCTCAAACAGGGAACATGTACCCCTAACAGGACCAGTTACATCACAGATATCCTATAAATGCCTCTGAATAAGTAAAAGGATAAGTAGATGAAGAATCAAGTAACTTTTTAGGATTTAAAGCAGAACGTGTTCTAATATCAGTGCAAGGTGTTCTCAGTTGCCTTTGGTTTCATTTAAATCTTAAAAGATATAATAGTCCCCAAAATGACTCAATCTCCATATTCAGGTAAGTAACAATAACTATATTAACAATGATCTTGCTCTAACTCTTAATTCTGGACAGCCTCATCCTTAGGAAAAAGTAATAGTGGAAACTCTGGAAGTAGTACAGTCATAATAGTTCCTTTCAAGATCACTACAATCCCAAATAAAATCTCAGATATTGCATTTAAGAAGCAATCTTTGCCGTGCTATTGATAGTTGAGGGGTCAAAACATCAATTGGCTCTTTACAATGATTTCATAATTAGACTGATAAAGATAAGTCATTGGGGAAAAAAAAATTCATGTATAGAAAACCAGATGTTCTCAAACAAGCAAATGATATAAATTTGCATACTTACACAAACCCAGATCCAACATTTCTTAGTTCCTCTTTTAATACTTCACAAGTAAATGAATAAATGACTAACTCCTGACTAGGTAGCATTACACTGCCAACTATTCTTAAATCAGAGATATACAACCAACCCCTTATGATGATATTTCATTTTAATGTGGAGAGCTGGTTGGTGTCTGAAACTGCATATACAGTCCTTTCTTGGTGATAACTTTGAGGCTAGTTGCTTTTCTTTGAAATACATTCAAATTGTATGATAAGACTATTACCCAAATTATGCAAAAAAAAAAAACAGCCTTTTCTTTCATTCATCTTATAGATGGTTTTAAATTGAACTATGTTTTTTTACTGACTATGAACTTTTAATTCTTTGATACTTCACATTTTGTCTATTTTCCTAATTACTATTTAAATATTTCAGTTAATTTTATCCTTTATCATTTTACTTACCAGTTAATCAATATTACTGCTAAATTGTTAGTGTGTTTTGGTCACTTCTATTTTTATTTTAATTTTAACCAACATTTATTACACGATATGGTCATCTCATTGAAAATTTGCTCTCTAGCTTTGAAGTTCAAAGACTGGCTTTATTTCCATTCACTCATTTAACATATATATATATAACTTCCCTGGTGGCTCAGATGGTAAAGCGTCTGTCTACAATGCAGGAGACCCGGGTTCAATCCCTGGGTGGGGAAGATCTCCTGGAGAAGGAAATGGCAACCCACTCCAATATTCTTGCCTAGAAAATCCCATGGACAGAGGAGCCTGGTGGTCTACAGTTCATGGGGTCACAGAGTCGGACATGACTGAGCAACTTTTATTTATTACATTTATTACATGATATGGTCATCTCATTGAAAATTTGCTTTCTAGCTTTGAAGTTCAAAGACTGGCTTTATTTTCATTCACTCATTTAACGTGTATATATATATATATATATATATATATATATATATATATACACTGCTTGATCCTTTATACCAAATGTTATTACAGGTCCTAGGTTCACAGTTATGAACAGGACAGAAAAGTTCCTGCTGTTATGAAGCTTACATTCTAAAATAGGAATATAGATAAAAATAATTACAAAAACTAAGTAAATGAGAAAGCTTTAGATTACGAACAAGTGTGACATAGAGAATTAAAGTGCTATAGTAAAAATGACACACAAAATATGCTTAATGATCATGGAAATCTTTCTGAGGGGATAACAAACCAATCTTAATTTCCAACAGAAATATTTGCACCGATGCCATAAATGCTTTCCTTCCTTTGTATCACTCATTTTTCGCATTGTCTCTCATCTATATTTTTCTTACTGTTGTTATTGTTACTATTTTATTCATTTAAAATTTACATATAATAAAGTTCTCTCTTTCTGATGTACGATCCTATGAATTTTGATCAAGATATAAAACAATTTCGTCACCCTGAAATAACCCCTCTTGATGACCATTATAGTCAATGCCTCTTACTTACCTAGATCACAGCAACCCTGATGTGTTTTCTATTCCCATAGTTTATTTTTCCAAAATGCCACTGATAGAAACGTGCTGTAGTTTTTTTCTCTCTGGTTCCTGTCCCTTGGCATATGCATTTGAGTTTCTTCCACGTTGTTGCATCATGAGTTTGTTCCTTTCTTACTTCTGAGTAATATTCCCTCATATAGGTATGTCACAATTTATTTATCCATTCAGCAGTTAAGGGACGTTTAGGCTTTCCCAATTTTAACAATAATAAATAAGACCATTATAAACATTTTTATACGGGCTTTTGTGTGACCTTAAATTTTCATTTCTCTTGAGTAAATACATAGAAGTAGAATTATTGAGTCATAAGATAAATTTAACTTCATAAACAATTTCCTAACTGTTTTCCAAAATGGTTATACCATTTTTATTCTTACCAGCAGTATATGAGAGTTCCAAAGCTCTGCATCCTTGCAAGTCCTTCATATATTGGTAGCCAGCTTAATAGGGGTATAATTTTATCTCATGGTTTCAGTTTGTATTTTCCCTGTGACTACATTATTTTGAGCATCTTATTAATGTGTTTATTTGTTATCCATGTACTCTTTGGTGAAATGTCTATCAAATCTTGTTTTCTTTAAATAAATATTCTTATTAAGTATTTCTCAGTAAGCATTTAGATTTTTTATATATTATAGATACCAGTCTTTTGTCATGTATATGTTTTGCACATACTTTCTCTCAGACTCAGACTGTCTTTTCATTTTCCTATGAGTGTTCACAGGGCAGAATACTTGTTTTATTTATGAAATAAAATCTATCAAAATTTTCTTTTATTGTCTTACTATTGTGTTTATGTCATCCTTTAATTCATTTCAAACAGGATCATCCAGTAAGAAAAGTGGCTTCTTACGTCTACACAAATAATCTCTTAATTCAACAAAGTGTCATGAAAAAGTCCAAATATCCAAGAAAAGAATTTTCATCTTTTTAGATAACCACAAGAAAAATAATCTATCCATATTTTATCTTAAGTCAAGCTTGAGGCAACAAAACCAATCACTTATCAGGAATGAGGTTTAGTTTAAGGAAGAAAGAATTATAAATTGAATATATTATTTTAAAAGTAAAGTACATCAATCCAGTCGTTCAAGTCCAAAAAATGCATCTAAGTAAACATTATTTGGGCTTCCCAGGTGATTCAATGGTAAAGAATCTGCCTGCTAATGCAGGAGATGCCAGAGACGCGGGTTCAATCCCTAGATGGAGAAGACCCCTAGCGAAGGAAATGACAAGCCATTTCAGTAGTCTTGCCAGGAAAATCCCATGGACAGAGGAGCCTGACAGGCTACAACCCATGGAGTCAGACACAACTGCATGACTAAGATCAATGTTTAAAACCAGTCAGTACTCAAATATGTTTGTCTGTACCATATATTACTATTTTAATAGGCTAACCTAGAAAAGAAATTTATCATCATGCACTTTAATACTCCTTCAAGGTTTATTTTTTGAAAAAATAGTATTTTTAATCAACTTAAATATAATAGATCTTAAAGACTAAAGAGAATATTGATTTGTATGTTCCAAGAAATTTTAAATTTGAGTTGAATTAAGTTATCTAGTCAGTTGTCTTTATTTTTATTTTCTACCAAGTTATAGAATTTACTTTTTTTTTTAAAAAAGAACCATAGTTGATATACAATATTATATTAGTTTCAGGTATACACCATAGTGATTCAGTATTTCTATGGATTATACTCCGTTAACACTCATTACTAAGTAATGGCCATAATTCCCTGTGCTTTAGATTATACCCTTGTTGCTTATCTATTTTATACATGGTAGTTTGTATCTCTTAATCCCATACCCTATAATCCCTCTCTTCTTTCCCTCTCCCCACTGTTAACCACTAACTTGTTTTCTGTATCTGCATGTGTTTCTCATATATATTAGTTTTATTTTTTAGATTTCACAAAAAAGTGATACCATACATGTCTGTCTTCATCTGTTTTGTTTCAGTCAGTATAATATTCTCAAGATTTATTCACGTCCTGGAAATGGCAAATTTTATTCTTTATTTATGGCTGAGTTTCATATATATATACAGTATTTTATTTATCTGTTGCTGGAAACTTGGGTTGTCTCAATACATTGACTATATATATATATATATATATATATATAGAGAGAGAGAGAGAGAGAAGAAAAATACTAATTTTAACAGATGCACTCAGGTACATACACACACACACACACAATCAGGAGTGGAACTGCAGGATAAAGTGATAGCTCTATTTTAAGAATTTTTGTGAAACTTCCACATTATTGTCCACAGTGGCTGCACCAATTTACATTCCCACAAACAGTATACAAGGATTCCTTTTTCTCCATATCTTCTCTAACATTTGCTACGTATAGACCTTTAGACAATCAGTTCAGCTCAGTTCAGTCTCTCAGTCATGTTTGACTCTTTGTGACCCCATGGACTGCAGCACACCAGGCTTCCCTGAACATCACCAACCCCCAGAGCTTGCTCAAACTCATGAACACTGAGTCGGTGATGTCATCAAACCATCTCATCCCCTGTCATCCTGTTCTCCTCTTGGTCTCAATCTTTCCCAGTATCAGGGTCTTTTTGTTCTTTGCATCAAGTGGTCAAAGTATTGGAGCTTCAGCAGCAGCATCAGTCCGCCCAATGAATGTTAAGAGTGATTTCCTTTAGGATGGACTGTTTGGATCTCCTTGCAGTCCAATTAAGTCTCCAGAGTCTTCTCCAACACCACAGTTCAAAAACATCAGTTCTTCAGAGCTCAGCTCTCTTTATGGTCCAGCTCTTACATCCATCCATGACTACTGGAAAAACCATAGCTTTGACTAGATGGCTCTTTGTTGGCAAAGTGATGTCTCTTCTTTTTAATATGGTGTCTAGGTTTGTCATAGCTTTTCTTCCAAGGAGCAAGCGTCTTTTAATTTCATCGCTGCAGTCACCGTCTGCAGTGATTTCGGAGCCCAAGAAAATAAAGTCTGTTACTGTTTCCATTGTTTCCCCATCTACTCATCATGAAGTGATGGGACTGGATGCCATGATCTTCATTTTTGAATATTGAGTTTTAAACCAGTTTTTTCATTCTCCTCTTTCACTTTCACTGAGAGTCTCTTTAGTTCCTCTTTGCTTTTTGCCATAGGGTGGTGTCATCTGCATATCTGAAGTTATTGATATTTCTCCCAGAAATCTTGATTCCAGCTTGTGCTTCTTCCAGCCTGGCATGGAATATGCAGATGTACTCTGCATAGAAGTTAAATAAGCAGGGTGACAATATACAGCCTTGACGTACTCCTTTCCTGATTTGGAACCAATCCATTGTTTCATGTCTGCTTTTAACTGTTGCTGCTTGACCTGCATACCGATTTCTCAGGAGGCAGGAAAGATGGTCTGGTATTCCCTCTCTTGAAGAATTTTCCACAATTTGTTTTGATCCACACAATCAAAGCCTTCAGTATAGTCAATGAAGCAGAAATAGATGTTTTTCTGGAATTCTCTTATTTTTTCTATGATCCAACAGATGCTGGCATTTTGACCTCTGCTTCCTCTGCCTTTTCTAGTTCCAGCTTGAACATCTGCAAGTTCTTAGTTCCCGTACTATCAAAGTCTGGCTAGGAGAATTTTCAGCATTACTTTCTTAGCATTGAGATGAGTGCAATTGTGCAGTAGTTTGAACATTCTTTGGCATTGCCTTTCTTTGGGATTGGAATGAAAATGGACCTTTTCTAGTCCTGTGGCCACTGCAGAGTTTTCTAAATTTGCTGGCATATTGAGTGCAGCACTTTCACAGCATCATCTTTTAGGATTGAAGTAGCCATTCTGCAAGATGTGAGGTAATATCTTATTCTGGTTTTCATTTGCATTTCTCTAATAGTGATGCTGAACAGTTTTTCATATGCCTATTAGCCATTGTATTTCTTCCCTGGGAAAATGTCTATCCAGGTTTTCTGCCCATTTTATTATTGGATTGCTTTTTTCTATGTTGAGTCATATGCACTATTTATGCATTTTTGATATTAATCCATTATCAGTCACATCACTGGCAAATATTTTATCCGCTTTCCAAAGTAGTTTTTTTTTATTTTGTTTACTATTTTGTTTGCAGTGCAAAAGCTTTTCATTAGGTTCCATTTGTTTATTTTTGCTTTATTTCTTTTACTCTTGGAGTAAAAGAAATCCAAAATATCCAAAGTAAAAGATCCAAAAATATTGCTACAGCTTATATCAAAGTGTGTTCTGCCTATGTTTTCTTCTAAGAGCTTCATCATTTCAAATCTTACATTTAGGACTTTAATCCATTTTGAGTTTATTTTTTGTATGGTGAGAGGGATGTTCTAGTGTCATTGTTTTATGTATACTTGTCCAGTTTTCCTAGCATCACTTGCTAAAGAGACTTCTTAACACCATTGTATATGCTTGCCTCTTTCATCATAGATTAATTGGCCATAAGTGTGTGGGTTTATTTCTGGGCTTTCAATTATGTTCCATTGTTTCATGTGTCTGTTTTTGTGTCAGTACCATACAGTTTTGATTACTGTAGCTTTGTAATGCAGTCTTTAGTCAGGGAGTGCGATATCTCCAGGTTTATTCTTTTTTTCTCAAGAATATTTTGGACAATTCAAGGTCTTTTGTAGTTCCACATAAATTTAGTATTTTTAAAATTCTAACTCTATTAAAAAGGTCAGGGTATTTTGATAGGAATTGAATTAAATCTATAGATTGTTTCTGCTAGTATATCAAGGATTTACAATATTTTTTTCTTCCAATCCAAGAGATATCATATATTTCCATTTCTTCATGCTGTCTTCAATTTGCATCATCAATGTTTTATAGTTTTCAGACTATAGGTCTTTCATCTCCTTGTTTAAGTTTATTTCTAGGTATTTTATTTAGCTGCATTTAGCTTAAAGACAAGCTCTCAGGAATCCAAGAATGTAAGTGATCCACTGAAGTCTGAAAACTCTAATCAATTAGTGAAAAATTTAAGAGGAGAACTAGATCTCTTCCCTCCTTTACCCTCATTCCTCAATATTCTGTCCCAATGTAGTGAACTAAAAAAGAGTCAAGGTACAGTGCAATAAGATTTACCTTAGAGTAAATATTTTCTTAGGAACTGACTCTTGCAACAGAAATGGAACCAGAGGGCTTTTTGTGAAGAAGACAAGAGGAGGTATTTATTAACCCCTGAACAACGTGGAGAGGGATTTAGAAGTGTCAACCTTGCAGTCAAAAATTCTAGTATAATTTATAGTCGGCCTTCTGTACTGAAGATTCCACATTTGCAAATTCAACCAATAACTGATTATGTAGTACTGTAGTATTTACTACTGAAGAAATACAAGTTTAAGTAGACCTGAACTGTTCAAACCCCATGCTGTTTAAGGGTCAACTGTGATTTGGAAAATGCATGAAATGAGACAGAGAGAATTAATTTCTTTTCAAATTGTTTAAGAATTCATTGTCTATCTTCTCTGATATTCACTCATTTGTATATTCATACCTATTCTATTTAACTTACTACTCTCTTAGTCACTCAGTCATGCTGACTATTTGCAACCCCATGGACTGTAGCTCACCAGACTCCTCTGTCCATGGGGTTCTCCAGACAAGAATACTGGAGTGGATTGCTATTTCCTTCTCCAGGAGAACTTACTAATGCCATAAAATATGAGCATGTAAAGAAAAATATTAAACAGTACAGATAAAAAGATTGAACACAGAGGGAACTATCTTCTCTTTAACCCCTCCTCTTTACAGAAGCAATTATGGTATTTGTATTTTAATAGTTCTATTTGTCTTCATTATCAATATAATGACATATAAATTAAAATTATTTCTTAATTTATCATAATTAAGCAATTATATACTGAATTTGTGCTGTAATGAATGACATGATGCAGTAGCAATACCTTCTGACTTTCAGTCCTTCATTTTGGGTTGATAAATTTATATCATTCGAACAAGGGCAATTTTGTCCTCCAGGAAACATTTGACAAATCTGGGATATTTTTTGCTTGCAACAATTGGAGGGTTCTACTGGCATCTAATTGGTGAGACCAAGGATGCTGTTAAACATCATACAATGAATAGGACAGGACCTCATTACATAGAATCAGCCCATCCAAAAATAAACAGCTCTGTCACTGAGAAGTCTTGCTTGAGAATTTGCATATATAATTTCAGATAATGTACTTAAAATAATTTTGACAACAATGTTTGATATAATTGACTCCTTGATCTTAAAATTGAAGTAATTAGAATTGTATTTTTTTTCTGCTTATCTACCTCAATTTTTTGTTATGTGTGTTAACTTTACATTGTTTTGATTTATAAAATTTCCATCCTTGATTATTACTATCATTGTGTTACATGTGTTATAGTTGTCAAATAATTCTTAGAACTCTGAAACTAAATAGAACTGAATATATAATTGTATAGGTAATCACACTAATATTAATAAGATTGATTCAGACAAACAGTTAAAATACTGGTTTAATGCTTATAAGAACAAGATATTTAGACAGTCTAAAAATACTACCACATATTATTTATTGTTTTTTTGGGGAAATGACATTTCACAATGATTTTCACTATGGTTACCTCCTTAACTGATTAATTAAACTTAACAAATAATGGAACACTCATATGATGCAATGTGAAGTAGATTACATCATGAGGAAAGAATCAAACAAATATACATAATGGGAAATTCAACATAATGACTAGCCTAAATTCTTTTAAAAGGTCGATATCATGAAAGACCATACAAAGAAATATTAAAAGGTAAGGGTACAGATCTAGGTTAAAGAAGACCAAAGAGATGTGATTACCAGATATTATGAACTTTGATTGGATCTATATCAGAGCCATGAAAAACATTTCTGACATCTTTTAAGTACAGAATGAATATGAGATAATGTTTTATACAAAGATTTTATTTCCTGGGTATTAGATAAGTTAAATTACTTATTTTTTTATGGTCATGTAGGAGAATTCCAATGATATATCAACGACTTTTTTCCATATGGTTCAGTGGGGTAGAGGTGGGGGTATGTATGGAATGCATGTTCAGAAAAAACAAACGAGAAATTCTGACAAAATATTAATAGTAAAATGACATAAAGAAATTGTATAACTTATTCTCTCATTCTCTCTACTTTGATATAGGTATGAAATATATCCAAATAAAAATTGTTGGCTACATTATATTTATTCTCTGATGAAAGTTTAAGAACAAATCTCATTTTTTAAAAGTGGACTTTATGTAGTGATATGATGGTAAATACTTAAAACTTAGGTCTCCTGGTGGGGGCAGGGAAGCCCTTATTTGAAGGTTTGTTGTTGTTTTTTTTAATTCTATAGTATACATAGTCTTACCATGGTCAGTTTCAAGCACTGAACACAGAATTGAGAAGAGGTGTCCACTACCACACCATTATATAGTTTTTCTCCCATACAGATAGATGTAAATAACCTCAAAAGCATAAAGGATAGTAAAATATAGTAATATAATTGCATGCTTGTTCTGTCACTCAGCTGTGTCCAACTCTTTGTGTCCCTATTAGCTGTTAAAGTCTTTTCCTATTAACTGGGAAAGCCTTCTTTTTCCATGGGATTTTCCAGGCAAGAATACTGGAGTGGGCTGTCATTTCCTCCTCCTGGGGATCTTTCTGACCTAGGAACTGAAGGCAAGTCTCCTTCATTGGCAGGAGGCTTCTTTACCACTGAGACATCTGGGAAGCACTTAGTAAGATAATTCAGTTCAGTTCAGTTCAGTCGCTCAGTGGTGTCCGACTTTTTGTGACCCCATGTAAAATAATTAGGATAAGTAAGATAATCAGGGAGTAATAAATTTTGTGTATTCAATTCTTCTGTTTATGATAGAATTTATTTGTGAAGTTTATATTATACAATGTTTAATAATAGCTGTATTAAAGAATTGCCTTGCAAAATTTCTAAAAAATTAACAGTTGGTTCTTATGAGTTCCTAGAAGTAACTTCTAACTGGTCTTATGTCTTGGGGAGATTCCTAGAGGGGAAAATGGAGACTGAGAGTGCAATAAAGTTGAGATTATAGTACTGTCCATCTTTGTCAGGCATCAAGGAAAAAAAAAAAAAAACACACAAAAAAAAAATGGTTGTCCTCCCCCCCCCAATAATTAAAATGCTATATGAGGTATTAGATGATTTATGTATCAAGTACAATTCTAGATTCAAAGTCACAGCAGTAAACAAGACAACTGAAACTCTTTCTCGTCATTGACTCCATTTTTGTTCTCTCATGACCCACTTCTTTTTATTTGTTGATTCAGAACTTAGAGGTTCTCCTTGGTTCCCTGGATACAACCATGATTATTCTTGGAATGTAGCTTAGCATATGGATTTTTAAAAACTATATTCATTCTCCTTTCCCAGGAATTCTCAAATTTCCCAATCTGCTCATTACTTTCTGGCTTCTATATATTAATTTTCTTTTGTATTTTGTTTTCATCATTCAAAAGAGACTTTAGAAATAAAAAATGGCAAATGAATTTTCAGCCTAATAACTTAAGCCAGAAGATATTATGTGATAATTAAAAAAAAAAAACAAAACGTCTAAATAGATTATCTAAGTAGAAGGATTAGAAAAGCTGTATCCCTTTCTGAAAGTAGAGTAGCAGCCTACAAGATGTCTTTAGTGGCCTTACAGATCAACCTATCTATTTTTTAAATCAGTAAGAATAAAAGAAATAAAACATTAGTGTGAAAAGATAATTGGGACCTAATTGAGTATAATTATTCCACAGCTTCTGTATAATTGTCCAAAATACTAATGTAGTTTTGTAACATACTTGGTTCTGAGATATTAAGATTCCTATTCACATACTAAAAATTCTGATAGATATAAAGATATAGAAAACTTTGTCTCTGATATCAATTAGTTAGAAATTCTATCTGTGTTTAAACTTCTTATGGGATTAAGGAATTTTATATTTGTATTTTTATCATGATATGTTGTATATTTATTATTTTCATACATTTTTTAATTGCTGGGAATTTTTACTTGCTAGGAAACTACATTCTAAAATTTAACTTTAGTTTATAAACTATTTATTTAATAATATTTAAAATTTTAAGTATGTATTTTTATCATTAGCTATTCATCTCAGAATGCTGTGGTGCATTAAATATACTATTACAATAGAAAGGTAGGACAGTACTTAATTCATTTTATATGTAAAGTAAAATTGTTTTATTCTACCTAGTTAGAATAGAATTTTAAATAAGATCCATCAAAGCATAGACTTTCATTACAAAAGTTAAATATTGATAATTAAGCATTAAAATGTTCATACTTTTACAACTCATGCTAAGTAGAACATAGTAAATTTTGTATTCCATTGATTAAGGAAAACTAGAAAAATTACATCTTTGAATAACTTTACATTATGACTTCTTTCCATTTTTTAATCTCTATGAAGTGAAGTGAAGTCGCTCAGTCGTGTCTGACTCTTTGCAACCCCATGGACTGTAGCCCACCAGGCTCCTCTGTCCCTGGGATTTTCCAGGCAAGAGTACTGGAGTGGGTTGCCATTTCCTTCTCCAGGGGATCTTCCCAACCGAGGGATCGAACCCAAGTCTCCTGCATTGCAGGCAAACGCTTTAACCTCTGAGCCACCAAGGAAGCCCATTTTAATCTCTGTACTGGCCACTATCTATTTAAACAACTGTTTATGATCATAGCAAAGATCTCCGCCTTACTTCTTTTCTGTTTCATCCACAATGATGAAGAAGATGTCAGATCAAGATGCCGGAATGTAAAGTAATACCCTGTTAAAACATGCTGTATTTGTATTTATGTTGTATATAAGGTAAATTGCTTTAAAGGCTTTCTCTAAGTCTCTTTTGAAAAAGTTATTTAAACAAAATCAAGAAATAAACCAAAATATTCTATATAACCACTTTGGTTAGCACATATCTTTAAAGTATTTTGACTCTATATTGTTAACATACTCGATAACAAGTCCATTTCTCTACTTGCTTCATTATTTTGCTTTTTGTACGATTAGTTTTTGTCTTCTTGTTCTTTCTGAGTAAAGCTGCTATCTAGAGACACCTGCTGGGAAATAAATGAACAGAATCACATTCAAACCTGAGCTTTGGAAACAAAAGACTTTGCTCTTGAATAAGTTAAGTATGCTTTCTTCATACAACATATTTTGTTTCAAGGCACACTTGCCTCTGAAATATACCAAAATCCGTCTATATCTTGATTTTTGCTACTGACCTAAAAACTTTACCTTGGCATGAAGCTTCCAAATTCTACACAGTCTTATCTGCTTTGTACAATAGTTATATGACACAGGAAAGTTGCAATAAATATATCTTATTCCAGTCATATATTAAATATTTATGTATGTTCATAAAGAAATTGTAAAGGGAATTATTTTTCAGAGTTACTAGGGCTTCCCTAATTTTTAAATTTTTACATCTTACTTTTTATTTAAAACATCTGCTAAAGCAAGGCAAACTTTTATCCTTTGTGATTTTAATGTAAATATTCTGAATTAATGAAAATCGTCTCTTAAAAGTCTGTTTATATAAAACTTTGTAGCTGATTTCAATTTAAGTGAGTTTCCTAACTGCAAAGCTACAGATTAACATCAGAATGTTATATCAAAAATTATATATAAAATGTAAAACATTTAATAATAAACCATCAAATAGGTATTTCAACTATGCTACAATCTCAAATAAAGCTTAACTTCTTCAGAACTATGTTGATGTACAAAGTATTATAAGATGATAAGAGTTAGAGATGATTGAGCATATCTGATCTCTTGAGAGGTTGTAATAATTTCATCTAGGTGCTCTGCTGAATATCAAATCATAGGCAGGATTACAGTCAGGTCATGGAGTGTAGCCACTATAGAAATCCTCAAATGATATTCACTGTAATTCAGCTGAACATGGGCCAGTCATGTGTGGAGAACAGATGACAGCAGGATTTCCAAGCACCTGCTCCATGCTCCAACCAAATAGGGAGAATATATTTTATGGTGACAAACTGATATCTGGTCTCCAACCATGTGGCAAAGATGCTGACAGTTTCTAAGAGGCCAATGAAAGATCTCATGATTCAAGATGAGGTGAATACTGTATAATTTCAGAGGAGAACAAGAGAACATGTTTGAGAAATAACAGTTTTACTTGCTATTAAGTAATCTTAAAAACCTATATTGTCCAAGTCAGATCTAATATGTAAACCCATCCCAGCATACTCAACAGCATGTTAAAAAAAAAAAAGTATATATGATAAAAACATTATCTCTGAAGTCAGACAACTTCAAATTCAGTCTCTAGTACTAAGCAGCTGATACATTATCCTTGAGTAAGTTCTTTAATTACTTTAAATAGCATTTACCTCACTAGTACAAAAGAGGTGTTAATGATACTATTGAGATTATTAATATTAAATCAGATATTGCATATAAAATGCTGCCTGGAATATTTGGCAAATGGTAAGCATTCAACTAACAATAACATTTCAATGTTGGTCATCAGTTGTAGGGGAGATTTCAGTAAATCATTGTACACATCATGTCTACTAGTCTGTTGGATCATATGACATTATTATTTAAGTTCTTGGATAATGCTATAGCTAGAATCATACATTTTGGTTTTGGAACATTATCAAATCAGTCAAAATCAGATTGAAAGACATGTCTCAATGAAAGTTTTAGATAGACTGAATTTTAATTACTATAGATTCTATGTGTTGTTTTCAAATATCTTTGATAAAATTCCAAACCATGGTGTACCAGAATTCATAAAAATACTAGAAAAAAAGAAGACCCTGTATTTTTTTTCTTTTTTCTTTATTTATTTTTTTTATTTTACTTTACAATTCTGTATTGGTTTTGCCATACATTGACATGAATCCACCACGGGTGTACATGCATTCCCAAATATGGACCCTCCTCCCACCCCCCTCCCTACAACATCTCTCTGGGTCAATTATTTGCCCAGTTATGGCTTCTACTTTCCCACAGATAAATATGATAAATGACTTCTCTTAGGCCTACCTACTGGAGTTGTTTTTGTTGTTCAGTCACTAAGTCATGTCTAACTCTGCAACCCCATGGACTGCAGCATGCCAGGCTCCCTGTCCTTCACTATCTCCCAGAGTTTGCTCAAACTCATGTTTGTTCAGTTGGTGATGCCATCTAACCATCTTATCCTTTGTGCCCCTTCTTCTCTTGCCTTCAGTCTTTCCCAGCATCATCATCTTTTTCAATGAGTGGGCTCATTACATCAGGTGGCCAAAGTATTGGAGCTTCAGCTTCAGCATCAGTCCCTCCAGTGGATATTCAAGGTTGATTTCCTTTAGGATTAACTGATTTGATCTCCTTGCTATCCAAAAGACTTGAAAGAGTCTTCTCCAGCATCAGTTCTTTGGGGCTCAGCCACCCTGACGGTCCAACTCTCACATCTGTGCATGACATTTGGAAAAACCATAGTTTTGACTATGCAGACCATTGTCAGTAAACACATGTCTCTGCTGTCTAGGTTTGTCATAGCTTTCCTTTGAAGGAGCAAGCATCTTTTGATTTCATGGATGCAGTCAACATCCGTAGTGATTTTGGACCCCAAGAAAATAAAATCTGTCACTGTTTCCACTTTTTCCCCTTCTATTTGCCATGAAGTGATGGGACTGGATGCCATGATCTTACTCTTTTGAATATTGAGTTTTAAGCCAACTTTGTCACTCTCCTCTTTCACCTTCATTAAGAGGTTCCTAGACCATTCAAGTATGACCTATTTCAAATCCCTTATGATTATACAGTGGAAGTGAGAAATAGATTTAAGGGACTAGATTTGATAGATAGGGTGCCTGATGAACTATGGACGGAGGTTCGTGACATTGTACAGGAGACAGGGATCAAGACTATCCCCATGGAAAAGAAAGGCAAAAAAGCAAAATGGCTGTCTGAGGAGGCCTGACAAATAGCTGTAAAAAGAAGAGAAGCGAAAAGCAAAGGAGAAAAGGAAAGATACAAGCATCTGAATGCAGAGTTCCAAAGAATAGCAAGAAGAGATAAGAAAGCCTTCCTCAGTGATCATCAATGCAAAGAAATAGAGGAAAACAACAGAATGGGAAAGACTAGAGATCTCTTCAAGAAAATTAGAGACACAAAAGGAACATTTCTTGCAAAGATGGGCTCGATAAAGGACAGAAATGGTATGGACCTAACAGAAGCAGAAGATATTAAGAAGAGGTGGCAAGAATACACAGAACTATACAAAAAAGATCTTCATGACTCAGATAATCACGATGGTGTGATCACTCAGCTAGAGCCAGACATCCTGGAATGTGAAGTCAAGTGGGCCTTAAAAAGTATCACTACGGACAAAGCTAGTGGAGGTGATGGAATTCCAGTTGAGCTACTTGAAATCCTGAAAGATGATGCTGTGAAAGTGCTGCACTCAATACGCCAACAAATTTGGAAAACAGCAATGGCCACAGGACTGGAAAAGGTCAGTTTTCATTCCAATCCCAAAGAAAGGCAATGCCAAAGAATGCTCAAACTACCAAACAATTGCACTCATCTCACATGCTAGTAAAGTAATGCTGAAAATTCTCCAAGACAGGCTTCAGCAGTACGTGAACCATGAATTTCCTAATGTTCAAGATGGTTTTAGAAAAGGCAGAGGAACCAGAGATCAAATTGCCAACATCCACTGGATCACAGAAAAAGCAAGAGAGTTCCAGAAAAACATCTATTTCTGCTTTATTAACTATGCCAAAGCCTTTGACTGTGTGGATCACAATAAACTGTGGAAAATTCTGAAAGAGATGGGGATACCAGACCACCTGACTTGCCTCTTGAGAAACCTATACTCAGGTCAGGAAGCAACAGTTAGAACTGGACATGGAAAAACAGACTGGTTCCAAATAGGAAAAGGAGTATGTCAAGGCTCTATATTGTCACCCTGCTTATTGAACTTATATGCAGAGTACATCATGAGAAATGCTGGGCTGGAAGAAGCACAAGCTGGAATCAAGATTGCCAGGAGAAATATCAATAACCTCAGATATGCAGGTGATACCACCCTTATGGCAGAAAGTGAAGAGGAACTAAAAAGCCTCTTCATGAAAGTGAAAGAGGAGAGTGAAAAAGTTGGTTTAAAGCTCAACATTCAGAAGATGAAGATCATGGCATCTGGTCCCATCACTTCATGGGGAATATATGTGGAAACAGTGGAAACAGTGTCACACTTTATTTTTGGGGGCTCCAAAATCACTGCAGATGGTGACTGCAGCCATTAAATTAAGACACTTACTCCTTGGAAGGAAAGCAACGACCAACCTAGATAGCATATGGAAAAGCAGAGACATTACTTTGCCAACAAAGGTCCGTCTAGTCAAGGCTATGATTTTTCCAGTGGTCACGTATGGATGTGAGAGTTGGACTGTGAAGAAAGCTGAGTTCTGAAGAATTGATGATTTTGAACTGTGGTGTTGGTGAAGACTCTTGAGAGTCCCTTGGACTGCAAGGAGATCCAACCAATCCATTCTGAAGGAGATCAGCCCTGGGATTTCTTTGGAGGGAATGATGCTGAAGCTGAAACTCCAGTACTTTGGCCACCTCATGCGAAGAGTTGACTTGTTGGAAAAGACTGATGCTGGGAGGGATTGGGGGCAGAAGGAGAAGGGGACGACAGAGGATGAGATCGCTGGATGGCATCACTGACTCGGTGGACGTGAGTCTGAGTGGACTCCAGGAGTTGGTGATGGACAGGGAGGGCTGGCGTGCTGCGATTCATGGGGTTGCAGAGCTGGACACTACTGAGCGCATGAACTGAAGAGGTTCTTTAGTTCCTCTTTGCTTTCTGCCATTAGAGTTGTTTCATCTGCATATCTGAGGTTGTTGATATTTCTCCCAGCAATCGTTATTCCAGCTTCTGATTCATCCAGCATGGCATTTCACATGATGTACTCATCTTATAAGTTAAATAAGTGGGGGGATGGGCTTCCCAGGTGGCACTAGTGGTGAAGAACCTCCCAATGCAGTAGATGTAAGAGACGTGGGTTTGATCCCTGAGTCAGGAAGATACTCTGGATGGGAGCATGGCAACCCACTCCAGTATTCTTCCTGGAAAAGCCCATGAACAGAGGTGCCTGGTGGGCTAAGGTCCATAAGAGTGCAAAAAGTCAGACAGGACTGCAGTAACTTAGCACACAAACAGAGTGACAATATACAGCTTTGATGTACTCCTTTCCCAGTTTTGAACCAGTCTGTTGTCCCATATCTGGTTCTAACTGTTGCTTCTTTACGTGCACACTGGTTTCTCAAGAAACAGGTAAAGTGGTCAGGTATTCCCATCTCTTTAAGAATTTTCCATTTAGTTGGGATGTACACAGTCAAAGACTTCAGTGTAGAGCTACTGGCCCAAGCACCCAATATACAGAATAATATTACATGAGTAGTCATGGAAGTCCAAGGCAAAATACTGAAGAAAATTTTAGTTGGGATTCTAAAGGACTGGAGATATATCACAGTGTGAATCACAACATCACTTGCTATGGGACCTAAGATGTGAAAATTAAGTTATTATTCTAAGAGGGTTGAATGAAAAAGAAGTGATGGCTGAACAACTGGAAACTAAAGGTGTATAATCCCTACAGTATTCATTGTCTACTCTTTTTTAAGGAAACAAGCCAGCTTTGCAGGACTTCTTTTTTTTAATATGTGATTGGAATATGTGCTATTGGACATAAAGAGAAAACTGGGACTGTTTACTTTGTGTAATATTGAGGTTCTTGTTTTGCCTGATATTCTTCCTAGAAATAAGTGAAAAAAATATATAAAATGTATATGATACATCCCCTTAGAAACTGAAATTTTCATTAAATAGTGCCAATGAGTATTTTTAATATGCTTATTTATTTATGAGGATATAACCTTAGGATAGGTGGGTGATAGATAGATATAGATGAGTAACAATGAAATTGATACAGGTTGACAATTTGGTACTCTGTTGACTGTGTGGGAAAGTAGAAGATGAGAGAAAGGATATTTGTGAAGATAATCTGAAGATGCACAAACCAGAATTAAAAGTAAGGAAAGTTTAACAGGAAGATATCAGCTTGGGAAAATTCTATAAAAATATTATATTTGGCCAACTACTTTTCTTTAGAATTAGAGAGAAAATTATAAAATAATAAGTTAATCTCCTGCTTATATTACTTTAAGCAACTTTTCCTGCATGCACCATCCGACCTAGACCAAGATATAAGCAAGATTGAATTCATTATTGTCCCCTGAAGACAATATGAATGTAAATCAGCTAAAATATAAGGCTCGGGATAACTTTTGGGTTGGTAGTAAAATTCATAGTGTTTAAATTGCTCACTGCTAATGCATATTTTACAAGTCTCAGAGGAAATCTCTGAAACTCATAGATTTTCCCCCTTTCCTCATTACTGTCTTTGATGCACTTTCAAACTCTGTAAGATTAATTTAATATTTTGTGTAGCAATGAAAGTACCTATCTGAGTGAATCTGAAGGTCCCATAGAACATTTTCTATTTACAATATTTCATTTTGGATCTGAGGACAGATGTATCCAAAGTCATATGGATTTAATATCAGAAAGAGCTTGGTCTTCTAAGGTAAACTCTGGTGCTGGTTTTTTCCACTTAGTCTCTTGATCTAATGAATTATAAATGATTATTTACTGACAGCACAATCATTTCTTTAAAGTAAAATTTTCTGTGGTGTTTACAAGTTCATTCTGATTCATTTACGCTTTCACATCTTGCTCTCTGTTTGGCAATATGCACTGGGTGTTGCTGAGTGATGGTCCATCATCCTAAAGAACACTAAATTTACTGGTCTGTACTGGAGATGATTATATGATCTTTACTTCATTCTCATCATTCCTAAAATAGCTATCAACCTAATCAAAAGAACCAGAGATACATTCCATTGGGGATACGTAGGTGTCAGAACAAGCAACACATCTTTTTGATTCTGGTTTAGAATCTTATTTCTCTTAATAGTAACCAGTTTAACTTAGAGTGACTGTGATTGTATCCCAGTAATTTCAATGATGAAAGAGAGTTCCTTATCCTTAAGTGATAGGAAAATTTAAATCAGCCAGATTTTAAATATTTTTATAGTAAAAATATGTACTTGTCAAAAGTGTAAGTAAACATTAACAAAACAAGAAAACAGATGGATTATTTTGGGGTGGGGGTTGATTGTTTATTTTACTTTCATCCTTTTAAGGTACTTTTGCTGGGTACAGAGAACTACACTGACAAGTATCTTCTATCAAAACATTATAGAAATCATTTCACTGTCTCCTTAGCCTGCATTATTGTAGAAAAATCAGCTGCTTCTTCTTTAAAGCTCATATGTAATTTTTTCCCATCTGGACATTTTATATCTGTATTTTCACAACATTATGTCTAGGCCTGAATTCCTTTATATTTCTTCAGAGTGAGATCCTCTGGACTTTTATATCTGTTCATTAGTTGCTTCTATCAATTCTGGGATATTTTCAGGCAATATGTGATTATATATTACTCACTGCCACATTTTTACTGCCCTCTCATTCTGCATAATTTATTAAACTTTTCACTCTACCATGTTTCTTATCCTTTCTCCCATTTCTTTCTGACCTTTACTTCTCTATACATCTTTTGAAATAATTTCTCCTAATCTGCCTTCCAATTAACTAATCCTCTCTTTGTTTGTGTCCAAAATGCCCTTAAAGGTGTACACGGGGTTTACTTCATTTATTGCATTTTCAGGTCACACTGTAAATTTACTTTTTCTATAAATATTTTCAAGTGACTTATTGTCTCTTTAAATATAGTAACTATTATTGATTTATAATCTACATTGATTATTTCAGAACTTGAAGATTTGTGAGTCTGATTCTGCTATCTATTGTTTTTGGTGAATTTTAACTCACTGTGCCTTGTTAACATGCGCATTTTATCTCTATAATTTTCTAATTTTCCCAGAAATTTTATCATGGAAATTACTTAAGGCCAAGGATGAACTGCAGTCCTCTAGAGATGTTTCATGTTGCTTCTGAAGACCTGAGAGTACTATTAGTCTGGGTTCATTTTAAACTGAATTTAAGGTTCAACAACTTTGAACACATTCAAGTAATACTAATTCTGACTGCATATTTGTAAATTAATAGGCTTCTGGTTACAATTTCTATAACTTTTCTACTTCTCTGTGATGAGGAAGCATGTTTATCTTGCTTCATCCTTTCTTTGGAAAGTACAGTCCTTTAGACTTCTAGTTTCATGTATAAATGTTATCTTAAAACTTTTTTGGCCCTAAAGTTTGATTCCTTTCATTTTTGTCCTGAAAGGCTATCAAATGCTAATCTCAGTTTCATTGGATTCAGCAAATCTCCAGTGGTTCAATTACCTATCTTAGCTCCTGATTTCTCTTTAGATTATTGCCTGGTAACTTATGGCATTCTCTCAGTACCTTGGTGTTTTCAAAAAATATTTTAAATATTTTACTCAACATTTTTCTTTTTTTCATAAAAAAGTTGGTCTAAATCACCGGGTCTGCTGGGCAGGGAGCACTTCTTTCTGTTCACTACTGTTTGGGGTCAAAACATTTTAATTGAGTTCCCTTTGCACAAAAATTAAAACTGCAACAAATCAGGTTTTGAGAGGCATACAGAAAAGGAATAATAAAAACTACCATATAAAGAGTAGCAATATCTTTTATATAGAAACAAAAGTTTTTTTTATATAGAAACCCCAAGAAAAATAACAACTATTTTTTACTAAGTGTACTTTGTAGGCCAAATTTAAATGGCTTATTTTACATAATCTTTACAACTTCCCTAGAATTACGTTCTTTTCATAGAGGGTGAGATAAGATCCAAAAATACTAAATGGTTATTCAAACCTAAAGGTAATGAGTGACAGAAGTGAAGCAAAGTCGCTCAGTCGTGTCCGACTCTTTGCGACCCCATGGACTATAGCCCACCAGGCTCCTCCGTCCATGGGATTCTCCAGGCAAGAGTACTGGAGTGGTGTGCAATTGCCTTCTCCATGGGATCTTCCCAACCCAGGGATCAAATCCAGGTCTTCCGCATTGCAGGCAGACGCTTTAACCTCAAAATTCAAATCCAGGAAATCTCATTTCAGAGCCCATTGGACTCTTACCCAAGACACTACATGAAAATTTAGTTGTGGTCATGTTCCCTACAACTATATATCCAGGTATCCTTTCAAAATCTTTCCCAGTCCTATGAAAACACATACTGATGTAAAAATATACCTCAAAATTTATTAATCATTTGTGTTAGCAAATATATGAACATATGCAAACATTCTACCTTATCTTTATTATCTTTCAGTATCAGATCCACATAGTCTTTTTTCCTTAGGTGAAATACTAATATGAAAGTTTTATTTATTACAACTCAGCCCTTCTTAAATCAATTGAAACTGGACAAGAGTCTTACTATTTTAGTTGATGGATGTTAGTTTGATAGAAGAAAGAAAAGAAAAAAAGAATCAAATTCAAGACCAACATACAAGATATTATGCATTTTGCCCATACAAATACAAATGAATTATATCTAGCTAACAGTATGGTGGAAAAAATGAGGTGAGTTATTAATCATTGACATTTTGTTAGAAGGACATTTCAAATATATCTATAGTCCTCTTAAATAAAGCAAAATTCCACCTACTTATTTTCTACTGTAAGACTGTTTTTAGAGTTCAGCTTGATCCAGTAAGTTTATGGGCTAAATAAAATCTCAGCATTCCTGGTGACAGCAGTTAACCTGAGAACCTGATGACAATTTCATGCAGCCAGATTTTCACAGCCAGGCTGAATTTAAAGACCAACCTGAATATTTTCAAATAAAATTAGTTTGATTATTTCAATGTAAAATATATTGATATAGGCCTATGAAATAATTAGTGTATCATATTACCATTGCATGAAGCTTGATTGATATACTTAAGATTTTTCAGGCAAAGAATTTCTACTATGAATAAGATTGTTTCAAAAATATATAAAAATAAGAAAAAAGTGAAGGGTAGGCTAAGATGGGTAGGGAGATGATGGTCTATTTATTATGCAGCAACCTAAAACCACTGGAAGGTAAGATACATGAATATAATTTTCAACCTTCACTCTGGGAGCAATTTAGCAGAAGTAATTTCTCTAATTAATCAAAATATGAGAAACAATTTTTTAAGTTAAAGTTTTAAAGAAATTTCTATCTGACCAGACTGTATAGATTAAGAGTTAATTCCAAAAGCTAATACACTAAAAGCTCTTCAACCATTTGTGACCCAAACAAAAACTTTCCAGACTCTGGTCCTGAGTTCAGTTGGGGTCACACTCAAAATGGCTTATATTGCCCATTATAAACAGGAAAAACATAAGCCGTTTTGGCATAAAATCACACATTGGTTTGCTACATGCCCGAGAAAGGAGAAAACAACAGTGTATATTAATCTTCCATATTAAATACAGATGAAACCACAGTAGACCGGGGAGTTTTATTCCAACTGTAACCACAAACTTAAATAAATCAAATAAGCTGCTTTAAGACACTGTGACTGGTTGATTTAAGATTCAAATGACTAAAAGATTTCACCAAACTTACATTCGTTGTTTTCAGAATACTTGACACATAGTTCTTCAAACGTATCCAAGCTATTATTAAATGACATAAAAGGTGTTTACTGCTTCAATAGGCAGCTTACCAGAATATTGCTTTTTTTCCCTCTGAGCTACACAGTCCTTTAAATGGCACTTTCTATAAATGCTAGATCTTTTCTAATAAGAAGAAATGCTGTAATCTCAGAGATGCCTTGGATATTGTGACAAATATCTGGGCCTCTGGGCTACTTATCTAAAACTGAACTTAGACTGTATGCTTCTCCATATCTATGTTTTCCTCTGTATAGCTCATCTTTGTTCACAGAGTAAGTGAAAACTAGGTATTCTGCCCATTTATCAAAAAAAAAAAAAAATGACTAAAAAAGAAATATAGTCAACTATATCAACCCTATTAGAGAGATACAGTGGGGGTTACTTTGGGTAAATTCAACCCATGAGGGCTTATTGAACACACATAAATGGAGATAAATCTGCCCTGTGCCACCATATCCCATAGCTCTCTGATAGAAGAACTTCTTTCCTGTTTTCTTCCCTAAGAACTCACTAACTTTAAATGAAAAAAAAAAAGAATAAGATAAATCAGGATGAATTACAGTATATTAATGCAATAAGCATTTATAAGAACTCACATAATAGAAGCATTTTGCTATGTACTATGAAGGAAAGCAGAAATTATAATACCAGCAGCACATTAGCTCTGAGGAAATCTCTAGTATCTTAGAAAGGCACAGATGTTCAATTGTGTCTGACTCTTTGTGACCCTATGGACTATAGCCTTCCAGGCTCCTCTGTCCATGAGATTTCTCAGGCAAGAAAACTGGAGTGGGGTGCCATTTTCTTCACCAAAGGATATTCCAATCGAGGGACCGAACCCACATCTCTTAGGCTCCTGCATGGGCAGGCAGATGGATTCTTTACCACCAGCACCACCTGAGTTATTAATCACTAGTTATTTCTTCAGTCTATTAAGTCAGCTCTTGGTCTTCAGAATCTAGGCACGAATACTTTAGCCTTTCGCTTTCACTTCACACTCAAACAAGCCCCCTCCATTTCTCTCCACAGTTGTTGTTCTAAAATTTTAACTTCCAAGTTCACAATAATAGCAACTTTTGTTAGTAACCATCCCCATGGAAAAGAAATGCAAAAAAAGCAAAATGGCTGTCTGAGGAGGCCTTACAAATAGCTGTGAAAAGAAGAGAAGTGAAAAGCAAAGGAGAAAAGGAAAAATATAAGCATCTGAATGCAGAGTTCCAAAGAATAGCAAGGAGAGATAAGAAACCCTTCCTCAGTGATCAGTGCAAAGAAATAGAGGAAAACAACAGAATGGGAAAGACTAGAGACCTCTTCAAGAAAATTAGAGATACCAAGGGAACATGTCATGCAAAGATGGGCTCGACAAAGGACAGAAATGGTATGGACCTAAAAGAAGCAGAAGATATTAAGAAAAGGTGGCAAGAATACACAGAAGAACTGTACAAAAAAGAGCTTCAAAACCCAGATAATCACGATGGTGTGATCACTCACCTAGAGCCAGACATCCTGGAATGTGAAGTCAAGTGGGCCTTAGAATGCATCACTACGAACAAAGCTAGTGGAGGTGATGGAATTCCAGTGGAGCTATTTCAAATCCTGAAAGATGATGCTGTGAAAGTGCTGAACTCAATATGCCAGCAAAATTGGAAAACTCAGCAGTGGCCACAGGCCTGGAAAAGGTCAATTTTCATTCCAATCCCCAAAAAAGTCAATGCCAAAGAATGCTCACACTACCACACAATTGCACTCATCTCACACACTAGTAATGTAATTGTAAAAATTCTCCAAGCCAGGCTTCAGCAGTACATGAACCGTGAACTTCCAGATGTTCAAGCTGGTTTTACAAAAGGCAGAGGAACCAGAATTCAAATTGCCAATATCCTCTGGATCATGGGAAAAGCAAGAGAGTTCTAGAAAAACATCTATTTCTGCTTTATTTATTTATTTATTTATTTATTTCTCCTTTGACTGTGTGGATCACAATAAACTGTGGAAAATTCTGAAAGAGATGGGAATACCAGACTACCTGACCTGCCTCTTCAGAAACTATATGATGGTCAGGAAGCAACAGTTAGAACTGGACGTGGAACAACAGACTGGTTCCAAATAGGAAAAGGAGTACGTCAAGGCTGTATATTGTCACCCTGCTTATTTAACTTATATGCAGAGTACATCATGAGAAACGCTGGGCTGGAAGAAACACAAGCTGGAATCAAGATTGCCGGGAGAAATATCAATAACTTCAGATATGCAGATGACACCACCCTTATGGCAGAAAGTGAAGAGGAACTAAAAAGCCTCTTGATGAAAGTGAAAGAGGACAGTGAAAAAGTTGGCCTGAAGCTCAACATTCAGAAAGGGAAGATCATGGCATCTGGTCCCATCACTTCATGGGAAATAGATGGGGAAACAGTGGAAATAGTGTCAGACTTTATTTTTGGGGGCTCCAAAATCACTGCAGATGGTGATTTTAGCCATGAAATTAAAAGACGCTTACTCCTTGGAAGGAGAGTTATAACCAACCAAGATAGCATATGAAAAAGCAGAGACATTACTTTGCCAACAAAGGTCCGTCTAGTCAAGGCTATGGTTTTTCCAGTGGTCATGTATGAATGTGAGAGTTGGACTGTGAAGAAAGCTGAGTTCTGAAGAATTGATGCTTTTGAACTGTGGTGTTGAAGAAGACTCTTGAGAGTCCCTTGGACTGCAAGGAGATCCAACAAGTCCATCCTAAAGGAGATCAGTCCTAGGTGTTCTTTGGAAGGACTGATGCTAAAGCTGAAACTCCAATACTTTGGCCATCTCATGTGAAGAGTTGACTCACTGGAAAAGACTCTGATGCTGGGAGGGGTTGGGGCCAGGAGGAGAAGGGGATGACAGAAGATGAGATGGCTGGATGACATCACTGAGTCGATGGACATGAGTTTGCGTGAACTCCAGGAGTTGGTGACGGACAGGGAGGCCTGGCATGCTGTGATTCATGGGGTCACAAAGAGTTGGACACAACTGAGTAACTGAACTGAACTGAATTGATATCTCCAACTTACTAAGAAAATAGAGACTAATCAAGACAACCTTTCCTCTTCCATATATTTCATTCAAAATCTCTTTGAATGTGACCCATTTTCAACTGTCTTATTTGTTGCCACATTAGTTAATGTTTAAGCTTCATGCCCTTTGGTCTGTCTTCACCAAATGTTCCCCATGTAATCTATTTCTTATCTATTTATCAGATATAAATGTTACACTGACAAGCATTTGTTCCTTTCCCTGGTGGCTCAGATGGTAAAACGTCTGTCTACAGTGTGAGAGACCTGGCTTCGATCCCTGGGTTGGGAAGATTCCCTGGAGAAGGAAATGGCAACCCACTTCAGTACTCTTGCCTTGAAAATCCCATGGATGGAGGAGCTTGGGGCAGGCTACTATCCATGGGGCCACAAAGAGTCGGGCACGACTGAGCAACTTCACTTTCACTTTTCTAATAAAGAGTACATTCAGTTCTTTCAACTCTCTCTACCACAAAGCCAATGCTTGCCTCCAGCTAGATAACCAGCTTTCAAGAACTCTCTCAAGGTGTAGAGGCTGTTTCTCCATTTTTGCTTTTCTCTTGCAGTTCCCTCTGATGTATGCGTGTATTTAGTCATGTCTAATCCTTTGAGACCGGAGAAGGTGATGGCACCCCACTCCAGTACTCTTGCCTGGAGAATCCCATGGACGGAGGAGCCTGGTGGGCTGCAGTCCACGGGGTCGCGAAGAGTCGGACACGACTGAGCGACTTCACTTTCACTTTTCACTCTCATGCATTGGAGAAGGAAATGGCAACCCACTCCAGTGTTCTTGCCTGGAGAATGCCAGGGACGGGGGAGCCTGGTGGGCTGCCGTCCCAGGGGTCACACAGAGTCGGACACAACTGAAGTGACTTAGCAGCAATCCTTTGAGACACCAATGACAGAAGTCCACCAGCTTCCTCTGTCTGTGGAATTTTTCAGGCAAGAATGCTGGAGTGAGTTGCCATTTCCTATCCAGGGGATTGTCCTGACCCAGGAATCGAACCTGAGTTTCCTGTATTGGCAGGCAGATTCTTTACCACTGTGCCACCTGGGAAGCCCCATTTCCTCTGCTGCTGTCTTCTCAATAAACACATTACTGACCCTTTGAGACCAGTGATTCATACTCACTGCTCTATGACCAACACATGCCTTCCATCTCCTGTTCCAGGTGGCACTTTGAACTCCAACTATTCTGCATTTCAAGAAAGAAAAGGGAGCAAGGAAGGAATATGGTGTACTTTTTTCTCTCTGAAGACATGTTCCAGAAATTTCAAAACACTGGTCAGAATTTAGTGCCAGGGCCATACCCAGCTACAAATGAAACCAAAAACTCATTTTGTTGTGAGCAGCCATGTTCTTTTTCCCTCTTCCCAAACAGGACTTTTTCTGTCCAAGATTTTAAAGATAAGTTGAGGCATTTGCATTTTTAATGGTGGGAACACATAAATAAACTCAGTAAATATATTTTCCATAAGTACTTTTAGGAATTGTATCAACACTTGTTGATTTGTGTCTTTAATGTTCCAGAGAGAAATTAAACACTCAATTTCTATTTGCCCAGTAATTGTTCATCACAGCTATTTTTCCCTTTAAATATAATCAGCATTCATTATCATATTCACCTAAAAGGAACAAAAGAAATCTGCCAGGTATAGTTCTTATCGCTGTGATTTTGTAATAGTTTTTGTTTGTCCATTTCCAAGGGAATGGTTATTTCAGCAAATGACACTGAAATACAGACATTTAAACAGGAAAAGTCTGACTCCCTACTTCTGTTTGCTGATTGATTTGGTTTTGTTGAATGTAAATAAACAGTCATTTTTTTCAAAATAGCTGCCAGGGATCATCCCTCATTAATCTCTGTGAGGCTTTTCTTGCCTACATCATAAATCCAGCAGCAGGAAGTACTAACACAAAACTCACATATCTCCTAAGTTAGTCCTGGAGTGAATTCCATTCCTCCTCATGCTCAGACTCTAAGTTATAAAATATTCTGGTCATGTTACTGTTTCTTTAATTTTCAAATTAATCATAAATGTGTGAATAAGAAGCAATGCTCTAAATGTTATATATTTATATACATTACATAATTAAAGTTTTCAAATAATTATAGAAAAATGACAATAGGAATTAATTACAACAGGGCATAAAATTGTATTTTTGATAGATATACTCTCTTTATATACAATTCTAAACTGATAAATCCAGGTATAGCATGACTCAAGATGAAATAAGAAACCATATTCAGAAGATAAAAATATCTTTTTCTGAAAAAGGGCTACTAGTTTCAGACATGTGTTAATATTTTAAATTACTTATGAAGTATCAGCAATCAATGCATGTATAACAAACTAATTAACCAAACAAATAAGTAAAAAAAATCTTTCACTGCCCAAAACTGTGATGACAAAAAATGTTTTCAAAATTTGAAAGTTTTACCAACTCTAAAGATTTTTACTGAGAAAGGCAAAGGGTTCAACATGCTTATAAAAGCAGCAGCAGCAACAACATAAAGGAAGGTAGGAGCATTTATTATATTTTGCACATTATATATTCTCTCAATTTGTTCTTGGTAGTCTTATAGAAAACCATTCAAGTATTCCTCCTTCTACTATGAAAAAGAAATTTAATGAAGTGACCAAATCATCATTCTCAGTCACATTCACTTCATAGTTTTTCATGCATTTAAAGACTAAAACTTCAAGAAGAAACAAAAAAAGTATGATGGATATGTAAACAGTAATCCTTATATGCATTATCTACAGAAATAAATTACTTTAGGTGGAGGCGAGGAATAAAATTCCTAGAAGTATACTTTGGAGCTTACACGTTTTCATGAAACACATTCCAAAATATCAGAGGACAAATCAGTTTGTGAGAAGATATTGGACTAGGGGAAAAGTTGTCAGATAGAGCCTTCTGGGTCCTAGAAACTGGTCAAGAAACAATGCTCACCACTATGCCCTCCAACTCTAGAGCAGAGAAGGAATTTTGGCATTCTCCAAGTGTTAGGAAACAGAACCAACTGAAGAGCCACATATCTTGCCTATGGACAGACACAGAGTTTAAAAAGCTCACCTCTCAATCAAGAATGTGTAAGGAAAGGAAACAGTACTTAGACTGTATAAAAATACTGCAGAACAAAAGAAGAAAACACTGGACGAGTCTGAGGAAGAATGTAGTACAGTCCTTATTCAACGTTAGGAACCAAAAGAAAATATATCCATGTTATAGTACATGATAGTTCAATAGTTTACATGGACACATCCAGCTACCTCACTATCTACAGGGACCAGTAGAGTTACATCAACATTTCAAAAGGCAATAAATGGTGGTAAAGACTGGGAAACTGGACAATGCCAACTTTTTTCAGAGATAGATGCTAATTGGTACCCTCTAAATGCTGCCAAGCATGAGTCCACTGTGCCCAGATTTGGGAAATTTAGGGATTTTTCAGAATTCCTCTCTTCTTTTCTTCTTTCCTTCCTCACTCTCTCCGTTCCTTCATCCCTTCTTTCTGTTCTTCTTTCCTTTCCTCAAAGATTCAGTTCAGTTCAGTTGCTCAGTCGTGTCTGACTCTTTGCAGCCCCATGAATCGCAGCATGCCAGGCCTCCCTGTCCATCACCAAATCCCGGAGTTTACTCCAACTCATATTGATCGAGTCAGTGATGCCATCCAGCCATCTCATCCTCTGTCGTCCCCTTCTCCTCCTACCCCCAATCCCTCCCAGCATCAGAGTCTTTTCCAATGAGTCAACTCTTCACATCAGGTGGCCAAAGTACTGGAGTTTCAGCTTTAGCATCAGTCCTTCCAAAGAAATCCCAGGGCTGATCTCCTTCAGAATGGACTGGTTGGATCTCCTTGCAGTCCAAGGGACTCTCAAGAGTCTTCTCCAACACCACAGTTCAAAAGCATCAATTCTTCAGTGCTCAGCCTTCTTCACAGTCCAACTCTCACATCCATACATGACCACTGGAAAAACCATAGCCTTGACTAGATAGAACTTAGTTGGCAAAGTAATGTCTCTTCTTTTGAATATGCTATCTAGGTTGATCATAACTTTTCTTCCAGGGAGTAAGCGTCTTTTAATTTCATGGCTGCAGTCACCATCTGCAGTGATATTGGAGCCCCCCAAAATAAAGTCTGACACTGTTTCCACTGTTTCCCCACCTATTTCTCATGAAGTGATGGGACCAGATGCCATGATCTTTGTTTTCTGAATGTTGAGCTTTAAGCCAACTTTTTCACTCTCCATTTCACTTCCAACATTGGTCAATAACCAAACAAAAGAAAGACCACCACAACAAGAAAACACTATATCTAAAACAAACCACATCTATATGTGGCATACAGAATATACACTGTCCTCTTCTGAGTTCTTCTTAATAAAATATAACAAAAAGTTGCAGAAACAAGAGCAGGAAGTCAACAAGAAAACAGGCAGTGATGAAAGAAACAAATCAATGTGCTGGACCTCAGTAGATATGCAGAGATGAAACCTTAGTATTCAATAATAAAACTCGAACTCACAACAGAAGCATTAAAAACCATAACTTACGTTGGAAAGGTAAATAAGCGATGTCAATGACAATCTGAGAAATTCTTAGATACCCAAAGAAGGAATGGAAGTAAGAATGAACATAAGGGAGAAGAAAATAGAGAGGGAGGCAATAAGGAATGGAACATGCACAGCTAGCCCAAGAATTATTGGTGTATCATCACAGTATACAGGGGGATAAAGAAAAAAAATTCCTGACCTAAAAATACCCTGAAAATGAAGATAGACAAGGCTCACTACAAACTTCAGATAAAACGACTAGCAATTAAAGTTAGGCATATTTTGGAAACATTTTTAGAGTTAATATCAAGAGAAAATTTGAAGGAGAAAGTCCATTAGAGAAGTAATGAACTCATTTACTTTAATGTTTTTCCAAATCCCAACAAAATGAGAGTTAAGTACTTTAAAAAATCAGTGTTCAAGGTCAAAAAACAAGAGAGATTGTAAAGAGCAACCAAATTTCATGAGCTAGAATACAGAAAAATAAAAGGTAACTAACTTAACTAATTTTCCTGAGAGACATGGTCTTAAGATGCCAGTGGGGAAAGCTCTGGAATTTAGCAACAGTTGTTATGGAAGTGGGCATGACAGACGGTCTGAAATACAATATTTTTGTGAAAATTTGTGTAAAAAGAAATTGAACTCCCATACATGATCCACCAATATATGTAGTTTTATGACTGCCTTTTTCCATCAGAGAGAAGGTGGAAGATTTATTCCATAAAGATAGCAAAGTAGAGAGTTAAAGGCAAAGATAACCATGCAAAAAACAAGGAATTTAAAGACTTTACTAAGAATTCTGATAT
Organism: Oryx dammah; assembly: GCF_014754425.2. NCBI lineage: Eukaryota > Metazoa > Chordata > Mammalia > Artiodactyla > Bovidae > Oryx > Oryx dammah. The sequence goes on from NW_024070200.1 coordinate 32,102,199, forward strand.
TTCCATCACTTATCTGCCCTTTGGCTTCTAGAATGCAACAACAAGGGTTATATCCTTCCATAAAGGATATCAAAATGTTCTCTGAGAAATGTAACCAAAAGAGGAGATAAAAATTAAAATGATGATGGTAAAGGCTTCACAGTAAATGAGCCTGAAAAAATTATCCTACAGTGAAGACAAGCACTGTAAGTGTGTCCATGTACATAGATATTTCAGATAGGTGTCTGTAAAAAGTCCTATAGTAAGTAAGAGATCACGAAAACACATAAATAAAAACACAAGAGAAAACAGAATGTGCAGCAAAATTACCCCCATAATCAGAAACATTTGTATCAACATTTTCAGGAAGGAAACATGTTGCATCATTTTTCTAACAGGGTTCTATTTTAAAAGACCATCAAAACAGAAAACATACATTGGAATTTAGAAAAAATGATAGCAGAAATGAAAAGTTTAGAGAGATCCTACTATGAAGTTGAAGAAATATTTTTAAAAGGAGAGCAGAAAGACACAAAGATGAAAAATAAGAGAAAATACAAAGCAAGTAGATGATCAGTCTAAGATAAAGAACAGTGAATTTCCAAATAATAGAATAGTAATAAAGGAGAAGAGGAAATCACCAAGGGAGCAGTTTTTTTAAGTGTCTCAAAACAGAAGAATGTAAGTTTCCAGACAGAAAAGATTCACTGAATGAATGCCCAAAACTATGGATGAAGATAAATTCATGATAAGGATATGCTCATGATATTTTAGAACTTAAGAGCAAAGAGCTAACCCAATAATCATTAAAGAAAAAAGAAAATTAAAATAGACTTCATGCAGAAGATGAAAACATGATGCTCTCAGGCTTGTCCATAGCAACTCTACCTTTTAACTTAGCTGAACAATTGATTCCCAACCTAGAATTCTCAACCTAAACAAATTATCAACCAATAGCTAAATACACTAAGAGGAATGATCTTAAAAATACTAATTCCAATGCACAATTACTTAGGAAACCACTGGAGAATATTCTCCACTAAAGTAAAGGAATAAACAAAAAAAAAAAAAAAAAAGAGGAAGAGAGAAGAGAAAGATATAGAAAGCAGAAAACAAAATATTTATCAAAAGAGGACTCCAGGATCACAACCACGTTGCACATCTTAAACACAGATCAACTAGACTGGAGCACTTCAAACTTTCCAGGAACATTTCTAAGTGGTTAAAACTGACAATTCCTGATATTTTTAATGTATTAAGAAAGTATGCAACTTGAGGAGACATTAAGAACAAATTAGTGATAAGTATGTTGAAAAAAAACAAACAAACAGACATGTAAACAAAAAGAAAATTTTAACTCCAGAAAGATAAAAAAAAGTCTAACAAGGAAAGAAAATTAATTATAGTAATTTATATGGCTCAGTTGCAAATAAAGTTTATAAAGTCCAATTTATTTAATTTAATAAAATATAATGAACAATATTAAATTAACTAGAATTAGATTATTACAATATGGGAAGGTAAGATGATGAGAATGGTGAGTGCTTTGTTTATAATGAGAAATGAAAAAGAAATACATCAAAATAGTTCATAGTAAATAATCTCTAAACCTAAAGTATTAAGAATATTAGCAAATTAGAGATATGAATGGTTTATGTCAAAAGGAGGCACTACTTAAAAGAATTGAAATTGTTTGCCTACTAAAAAGGGACACAAACAGGTAAAGGGACTAATTCACAATTAGAATATATCTAAGAAATGGAAAAAAAATAGAATTTTTTTAAACTGACAGAAGACAATACACAAATTGTCACTCAAAGAAATGTTGAGAACAAAAGAATGGGATCCAAATATTTTTAATGGCCAGTCAAGTAATTCTTTTTTGTAAGTTAAGACAATTTTAGAGACATGCTCATATAACCAAGGACTCACAAAATATGTCACATATTTTTCTCTTTCAAAAACTAAAAATCTTGTCAGCCAATCAAAAGAAATATCAAAAGAAATCATTCTGCTTCTGGCTAAAATGGACTATCACAGATTAGATTTACCCTCTTGCCTCAAACAACCAAAAAAAAAGGACAAAACAGATACAACAAGACATTTTCAAGTCATTATATGTTAAGTGGCAGAGGACAGTAATCCCTGAAAGACAGAAAATGAATATGATAACACCCTTTGATTACCAAGTTTACTGCCTTGAAAGAGTTTTGGGCAATGACATGGGAAGCAGGGGGTAATAGGAATACCCTAGTACATGTAATGATTTGAAGAGACACACCTAAAGAGTGCAGAGAAAGTAGGGCAGATAGAATTCACAGACATGAATACTAGAGAGGAAAGATAAGCACAGAGAATTATGGAAATTTGCACTGCTTGGGTGGTGGTGGTGGTGGTGGTGGTGTGGTCAGTCATGTCCAACTCCTTGCAACCCCATGGACTGGACTGTAGCCTGCCAGGATCCTCTGTCCATGGAATCTTCTAGGCAAGAATACTGGTGAAGATTGTCATTCCCTTCTCCAAAGGATCTTCCTGACCCAGGATCCAACCCGCGTCTCCTGCATCTCTTTCACTGGCAGGCAGATTCTTTACCACTGAGCTACCTGTGAAGCTATATCCCTCAACTATTTCTCAGACCACCAATCAATCAGTGGATGCATAGGAGAAACTATCTCAGGCTCAAGAAAGAATAGTACAAAAGGATTAGAGGCAACAGTGACTAGGACCCACACAGGCCCAAAAATGATGCTTGCTTTGTTTGCTTCCATCAGTCAGTCTGGAAAACCTGATAAATTACACATCATTAGTATTGGGGGCCAGCGTGAGGAACTCCGCCCATGGCAAAGGTCATGAGGAAGGAGGCTTGGCATACGCAAAGACGTGATCAAGCCTCAGGAAACCCCCTGTTCCCGAGCATCTAACCCCAAAACCAGAGTCTGTTTTATGCTCTCCCCCATAACAGTTTCTCTCGGAGAAGGAGTAAATGTGCAGCTCCAAGGCAATAAAAATTCCTGGGTGTGACAAGAGTTTCAGCTTACGGACTCCTCTGAAGGTTATCTAGCCCACCTGTATAGGTTCGTCCGGCCACATGTGATTGTTTACAGCCTCCAAATCTGAGAGGCACGAGATGTTTTAGACTTACTGAAGGCAAATTCTTTGGGGGAGTTAGAAATTATTAGTATAGTGAGTTGGTTAGGAATTATATTGGTGAAGGGTTTTTCATTTGTTGGGCTGATGTTTGCTGCTAAATCTCCATATTCCCTGCCCTTATAATGAATATAACTAACATTATATTAGTATTAACCTTTAAGCATATAGGAGAGATAGGTATTAACCTTTAAGATTAATCCTGTTAACCTTGTGTTAAATAAATTCCTTTCTTGATTGTAACTCACTACATCCTCACCCTATAGGAATGCAACTTTATCTGGAGGGTGGTGTCTGGTTTAAGAAAAATCACCCTTGGAAGAAATAAGGTTTTTGGTTATCAGAAAGAAAGGATCATAGAATGTCAGCAGGTCTCACTCATGGCCAGAAGATGATGTAATATCCCTAAGACCCCCGTGTGACTCTGTATTCATCCCTATGTGTAACAAAAGGTATATAAGCAAAGCCCAAAATAAAGAAATCAGATCAGTTTCCGGAAAGTCTGATTCCACCATGTTGCTTCTTTCTTGCTCCCGTTTCTCTGGCTGAAATTCAGCCTCTTTTCTCCACTATCTCTTACAACACTATCCGTTTCTAATCTCTCTATATCTGTAATTAAATATGTATTTTTCCAAAGACGCCAGCGCTGTCCCCACCTTTGAATTCCCTGGATCCATCGGGGCTGGTCCCCGGCACATTAGACTATCCAAAAGAGTCTTGAGTCCATAGAAGAGAAGAATTAGCCTTAGATTAAATATTGCTCTGCCTTTGTCTAACAGATATTCAACTTAAAATGCAAAAGGATAAAATTATCTATAAGTACCTTAATTGCATCTCAGAATAAAACTCAAAACTTGAGAATATTGATTAGGAAACAAAAATATCCAGAAGTCTGAAGTTAAATATCAAAATACATACCATCCAGTTAACAATACCCGGGTACGCTAAATGACAAGAAAACACATCACTAGGAGATAAACCAGTCAATCAATACAGACCAAAATTGATCCAAATATGAGAATTGGTAGAGCAATATGTTAAAACAGCTATTATAATTGCATTCAATGTGATATAAATTCTAAATTGAGGTCTGAAAGTTGGAATAGAATACAAAAAGTAATCTGAAATTTTGTTTATCTGAAATAAAAACCAAAATGCAATGCATATATTAACATTACAAAAAACCAGATTGTTCAGCTCAAATCATAGCAATAGACACCATCTAAAATGAAACAGAGAGGATAAAGAAATACTTCTAAAACATAATACGAGTGAGGTGTGTGATAACTTCAAAGTACAATTGAATTCTTCAAAGGATAGGAGAATGATAGAGACAGAATAAAAAAGACAGTAGAATGAAAGAGAGCAAAACCCTTATAAATTAAAAGGAGACAAAAATGAAAATACAACATATCAAAACTGAAAAGGTCTCTTTTTTTGTTCTTTCAGGGGAATTCTCTTGCTATTTAGCTGGACATGGTCCCTCTACTTCTTCATTTCATATTTCTCTGATTCTATGAGTTTAGGAGAAACTGTTATCTACTGTGGTCTTGAAGGGCAGTTTTTATGTGAGAACAACCCACTGTAGTATTCTTGCCTGGAAAATTCCATGGACAGAGGAGCCTGGCGGGCGACAGTCCACGCGGTTGCAAAGAGCTGGCCATGACTGAGTGACAGCAAATCCCTGTATGCATTTCACGAGTCACATTTTTGGTGCAAGGTCTGATTTTAGTACGGATACCTGCCACGTCTCTGCTCAGTGTGTACTGGCTGTTGTCCCCTTGACACGGGTTGTGAGCGGTTTTGTGGTGATCAGGGAGAGGCTGCACTGGATGTTGAGCAGGGGCCTCCTCTTTGCTCCGTGGTTGTCATAGCTCTGCCTGGGGCAGGGTCAGTTGTTGGAGTAGAAGCCGACAGATCCATTGCTGAGCTGCAGTGTGAAGTACGCATGACTGGGGCACGTTTGCTGGGAGAGGAGCCAGTGAATATTCCTCACAGGGGCTGTCTACTTGGAGGCATGCTCTGTGGTGTCACCTGCCACTCTTGCAAAGTAGACTGCTGGCACTGCCCTCAGCCCTGCCTCAGCTTGGGAATGCAGACAGTCAGCTCCGGTGTCCTTCAGCCACTGTGCTTATAAAGCCACCAGTGCAGAATTGTTGGCCACAGGTCTGATGAAGTCAGAGACTGGGACCAGCATAATCATGAACCTGGACCTGCTGTGGGAACAATGGGGTCAGTCTGGACCCTGGTTCCACCTCCTCATGCACAGCCCTGCAAAGCCTGCAGTTGCTGATGCTGGAGAAGCCCCAGCCACAAAAGCACCAATAATCTGCTCAGATGTAAACAAGGCTGCTACAGCAGGGCTGGCTTCCCCTTAGTGCACCCCTTAGTTTACAATGGGGCTTTTATGATGGACCAAGGCTTGGCCTGGTACACCCATAGTTAGGCCACACTTGAACCTACTCTAGTCCTCTCCCAGGTCAGTCCACTGAAGCCCAAGTGTCAGCAGCCATTCCTCATTTAGAACAGAAGGAGAGATAAAGAATTTCTCAATCAAAAACTAAAGGAATATAGCAATACTAACTCTATCCTAAAAGAAATATTGAAATGTCTTCTCTAAATAGAAAAGAAGTAAGAATCTAAGGGCAGAGAAAGATCACAATTGGAAAGTACATCATTCAAGCCAGTACACAGATAATAAAACAATAAAAAAACATTTTTGTGAAAGCATTGATAACTGCCACAAACAAAAGGATAAATATGAAGATGTAAAGGAGGATTTAAGATCATAAAATAGAGGAGAGAGGAGAAAGAAAAATGTAGATATGGGGTGGTGTGGAATATGTTTGAGACTGCTGAGTGCCGAATAATTGATGCTTTTGAGCTGTGGTGTTGAAGAAGACTCTTGAGAGTCCCTTGGACTGCAAGGAGATCCAACTAGTCCATTCTAAAGGAGATCAGTCCTGGGTGTTCTTTGGAAGGACTGATGGCTAAAGCTGAAACTCCAATACTTTGGCCACCTCACGTGACGAGTGGACTCATTGGAAATGACTCTGATGCTGGGAGGGACTGGGGGTAGGAGGAGAAGGGGACAACAGAGGATGAGATGGCTGGAAGGCATCATTGACTCGATGGACATCAGTTTGAGTGAACTCCAGGATTTGGTGATGGACAGGGAGGCCTGGCATGGGGTCACAAAGAGTTGGACACAACTGAGCGACTGCACTGAACTGACTGATATGACTACCAGTCTAAAACAAGTGGGATTCCCAGGCGGTGCAGTGGTAAAGAACCCGCCTGCCAGTGCAGGAGATACAGGAGATATGGGTTCCATCTCTGTGTTGGGAAGATCCCCTGGAGAAGGAAATGCAACCTAGTTCAGTATTCTTGCCTGGAGAATGCCGTGGACAGAGGAGCCTGGCGGGTTACAGTCTGTGGGGTCACAAAGAGTCTGACAATTGAGCATGCATGTACTGAACTGCACTAAAGCAAGGAGATACAGTAATGGGTTAACATACTTGAAAACCACAAATCTAAAACATTCAATAAATTCACAAAACCCAAAAAGAACAGAATATAAGCACACACACAAAAGAAATTCATCAAACCAAAAAGGAAAAGCAAAAATTAAAAAAAAAAAAAAGGAACAAAGAAGAAGCAAATAATTACTTGGAAGTCAA